>NW_024354875.1:18053986-18297965 GCF_902729225.1 Pteropus medius | reverse complement strand
GGAGAGGAGAGGAGAGGAGGGGAGAGGAGAGGAGAGAAAAAAAGAAAAAGAAAGAAAGAAAGATTGAGTGAAAGAGGGCCTTCCTCATGGTGCAGGCCTGGAAGAGGTGGACATCAGCCACTGTGAGAAAAAAACATAAAGTCCTACTCAGATGTGTCTTTCCTGCTTTTCCTATTACCACTAAGGAACAAAAATCTTGGGTGGAGGCGGGGAGGGGAGGACAAACACTGTTGCCCTTAAGGCACTGGTGAAAACCTATTCTATCTGGGGACGAAAACAGGAAAAAATCTGTCCTTGAGAGAGGGACATAAATGCATGCTAGGCTCAGAAAAATAGCTGGAAAAGGATCAGGAGCTCTAAGAAAACTACATTCCAGAGTCTCAGGGGCACAGTGTCTGCACAAGACTAAGCATATGGAACATTAGAACAACAGGACTTCTCCTCCATTCACCACCACCAGAAAAACTAGTACTGAATTAGAAGCAATGCTGGAATAGTGCTGGAAGAGGGATAATAGAAAGACAAGAGGGTACATTAAGAAGTTATCTGAGACAAAGCTCATAGTAAAAACCCAAAACTTAGAGTTGAGCATACATTGGGGAAAATCCTTCTGATAAATGAGCCCAACTTTAAACACAAAATATCCCAAGAAGAATTTACAACTGTGGTTGTCTTAAGGTACCTATAGAAAAAACAAACTCTAACCCAGCTCAAATCCAGACTAGATTGGCTCACATCCCCACACTACAAACTTAACAGAAGGAAAGGCATGCCCATTTCCAGGTATAAAAACTATTTATCTAAGTCCCTACTGTCATACATAGTACATAAAGCTTTAACAACCTAAATAATGAGGCACATGAAAAAGCAAGAAAACCCAGCACACTGCCATGTAAAAAAGCATTAAATAAAGTCATACTTAAGTATGCCACAGATATTGGAAATATATCCAATTATGTTGGAATTTAAAACAACTATAATTTATATTTTAAAAGCTTTAATGGAAAAGGTAGAAAACATGAGTAATAAAGTAGATAATTTCACCAAAGATATAAAATCATAGGAAATAATCAAGTGGAAATGCCAGAGACAAAAAACACAAAAAAGAGAAATTAAGATCGCCTGTGATGAACTTATTTCTAGAGCTAAAACAGTTGAGGAAAGAATCCAGAACCTTGAAGATATAGCAATATAACTTTTATTTTTGCTTTTTCTTTCTCTTTGAAACACAAAGAGAAAGAAAAAGCAAAAATAAAAAATAAAACAGAATATCTAATAGCATTAATTTAATAACAAAACTTTTTAACATGGACATTACTAGAATCACAGAAAGAAATGGAAAAAATGGTAAAAGAATTTTTTTGGAAAATATGAACTAAAATTTTCCAAAATTAATGACATACAAGAAACCACAATTCCAAAAAGCTCAAAGAACACAGATCCAAAAAGCTCAAGAATACAAAAAAAAGAAAAAGGCCATATATGAATTGCTGAAAACAAAAATCAGAGGAACTCTTGAAAATAGACAGAAAAAGATATATAACACTGCCTACAGAGAAACAAAGAATTATAACATATTTCTCAGTGAAAGCAGTGAAAGCCAGAAGGTAATAGAGTAACAATCTTAAAGAGCTGAAAGAAAAAATTTACCATCTTATTATTCTACACCTAGAAAAATACCTTGCAAAAAAAAAAAATGAGGAGAAATAAAGTTTCTCAGAGAAACAAAACTTTACAACATGCATTTCAAGGAAACTTGCATTGCTAAAACATGTTTTTCAGGAAGAAGGAACATGATGCCACACAGAAATGTAAATCTACACAAGTAAATAAAAACACTTGAAAAGGAAAAAAATAAAGATAAAAATAAAATTTGCTTTTAATATCTCTAAACTATAATATAATAACGTCTTTTGGGTTTACAGCATATATAAAAGTAAAATATCTGCAAACGAAAATGCAGAGGATGAGAAGTAGAAATTGGGAATAAACTGTTTTAAGATTTTTATACTACATGTGAAATTGTATAATGCTATTCAAAAGTGGTCTATAATTATTTAATATACATATTTAAATATATATATATATATTTAAATATATATATATATATGTATGTATATATTTGGTAAAGCCTAGGATAACAACCAAACTTTTTTTAAAAAGCTAAAAATGATGTCAAATAAAAAATGGCTCAATTAGAACAAGCAAAGGCAGAGTAGTTGAAAAGGAGAAAGAATGATCTAAGTAGAAAACAGCACGATCATAGGTTTAATCAAAGCATATCAATAATCACACTAAATGTAAATGACATAAATATAACAATTAAAAGACAGAATTTCAGGATGAACAAAAAAGCGAGATCCAACTACATGCTAGTGAAAAGAATCCAACTTTATATAAAATATAGTTAGAGTAACCTTTGAAAACAATCATGTTTAAAAAAAAAAACATAGATTAAATAAGAAATCAAAAGAGGACTTTAAAATATTTTGAACTGAATGAAAATGAAAAAAAAACATATCAAATGTGTGAAATAGCGCTAAACAGTACTTGAAGGAAAATTTATGGCACTAAACAGCTACATTAGAAAACAATAAAATTCTCAAATTATTGATTTTGTAAATCATCTTAAAAGAAACTAAAAATGGTGAGCATATTAAATTCCAGCAAGCACAAGAAAAGAAATAATAAAGATCAGCATACAAAGAAATGAAAAAAAGAAACCACAATAGCAATAGAAAAATATTAATAAAAACAAGATTGTTCTGTGAAATCAATAAATTGATAAATATCTAGCCAGATTAATCAAGAAAAAAGAGAATACAAATGATTAGAATCAGAAATGAGAGAGATGATATCAATAAAGATTTTTACAGCTATTAAAAGGATTAAAGGTAATTTTATGAATAATATTATAACAAATTTGATGATTTTAGATAAATTGAATAAATTCCTTGAAAGACAAATTCTGCCAAAGTTTACTCAAGGTTAAAAAAAAAACAGATAATCTAGGTAGATTTTATCTATTTAAGAAATTGAACTTGTAGTTAAAAACCTTTGACAACAACAAAAAACACTCTATCCCTAGATGATATCACTGGAAAATTCCACCAAATAATAAGAAGGAATATTTTCTCATCTCACTCCATGAGACTAGCATTATTCTTATACCATAACTAGATAAAAGACATTATATATATAAAAAAAAATTTATAGGCCAATATCCCCTCATGAACATGTAAAACTTCTTAAAAGCATTTTAGCAAATTGAATCCAATGATATATAAAAAAGGATGAGACAACTTGACTAAATAGAGATTATTTCAGGAATACAACAGTAGTTTTATATTTAAAAATAAATCAACGTAATTTGTTATTTAACAAATTAAAGAGGAAAATTATGACAATCTAAACAGACACTGAAAAAAAGAAAAATCCAATATGTATCTCTGATAAAAACACTCAACAAACCAGAATGATAGGAAAAGCAGTCTCATGCATGCAGTCTTTTGACCCCTGCCCCATACACACACACACACACACTGGGGCACATAAGTATGAGGCTTTGGCCTGGGACACTTCCTTACTAACAGATAAAGAGCCCACACAGCCTGTGCTAGGCTTATCACTTTATGTGGGAATATCTTTCCCTATTTCATGTTTGATGAGTTCTCTTTTGTTCTGCTTAAAGTATATGCATTATTTGACGGGTGGTCGACTCCACTGTTATATATGTCCCCCACAGGGAGGGGATAGGGTTCTTCCATTGCATCACGAGAGAAGTATGTGCAGACCAATTTCCCTGCATCAGCCTCCAGAATGGATCCACTGGCCATGAGAGATTGATGTCCACTATTAAAGTGGACCTTGCTCTTTTTCTTCTCTACGTAAGAATTGTTTCATCCAGTACTTGACTCCATTGTGTTTTTTGGTGACAACTTGATACCAAGATGGAATGGCAGAAATGTTTGGAATGCTTCCTCTCAGATCAGAAATAATGCAAGGATTTTCACTCTCACTCTCTTATTTAAAATTGTACTGGAAATATTAGCACTACAACACAGAAGAAGGAAGAAGGAAGAAGGAAGAAGGAAGAAGGAAGAAGGAAGGAAAGAGGGAAGTAGAGGAAGGGAGGAAGGGAGGAAGGGGAGGAAGGAGGAAGGAGTGAAGGAGGAAGGGAGAAGGAGGGAAGGAGGAAGGAGGAAGGAGGAAGGAGGCGAGGAAGGAGGAAGGAGGAAGGAGGAGGAAGGGAGGAAGGAGGGGAAGGAGGAAGGAGGAAGGAGGAAGGAAGAAGGAAGAAGGAAGAAGGAAGAAGGAAGAAGGAAGAAGGAAGAAGGAAGAAGAAGAAGAAGAAGAAGAAGAAGAAGAAGAAGAAGAAGAAGAAGAAATCTATATGGAAAAGAAGATGTAAAACTGTATTCACAGATGACGTGATCATCTGTAGAGACAATCTCATGAAACCTACAAAAAAAATGTTCCTAGAACTAATAAGTAAATTGAGCGAGGCTGTAGTACATAAGATCAATATAGAAAAATTAATTGTATTTCTCCGTACTTGCAATAAACATTCAAAAATTGAAAGTTAAAAAATAGCATTCACAATATCAAAAAACATGAGTTAGTTAAGGATAAATCTGAAAAAAGATGTATAAGCTCAATACAATTAAAGTGGAAAAAAAATTGCTAAGAGAATTTAAATAAGACCTAAATATAAATAAATGGAAAGCCGTCTTATGTTTATGGATGAGAAAGCTTAATATTGTTAAGATGACAACACTCCCCAAATTGATCCACATATTCAACACCATCGCAATAAAAATGACAAGTCGATTGTAAATGCATGTAAATTTAAAGTCTAGAATAGCAACAAATTTTTAAAAGATGAAGAGTTATGAAGAGAAAGCAATATCTGATATTGGGTTTTATTAGAAAGCTAGTATAATACATATATCATGACATTGGCTTGAAGAGAGGCAGAGAAAGGATGTGAGCAAAATGATGGCATAGAAATTTCTAGTGCTCACCACCCCAAGAAATCATCTGAAAAATAGCTTCATTAGAGCTAAGAATTTCACATGAGGGAATACAGCACATGGGTGAAGGACAGAAATAAAAAACGACACGTTGAGGAAGGTAGAATAGATAGATTCATAATACCTCTAGTAACCTTCCCCCAAACCCAGGCAGCCCAGCATGGAGAGAGACGAGTTCCCCATGGGAGAAGGAGACTTAAGTGAGCTGACTTTACCGTATACCCCAGAGCCAGACCACCTCAGCACTAGGCTGACTTCTGCATCCCTGCACACTCAGGCAAACCCAGGACCCCACTCATCCCAGTTCCTAGTGACTCCAGTGACCTTAAGTGGTGGTCTTGCCACCAGGCACTCAGGAGGTTCTTTTTATAAACCCAAACCCCAGCTTACCTTGGCACCTGCCAACCACAGAGGCCCCAGGCATTACCCACAGCCCCAGGCAACTTTCACAGCAGAGTTTCCAGGAACCTAGGCTACTGTCTTACCCTGGCACCTGCTAGCTCCAACAGCCCATGCCTGCCAGAAACTGTGGGCCCCTGGTGTCTCCTGTGGTACTAGGCAGCATTCATGGCACCAGTTCCCATCAGGCTCCACTGAATACAAGCCCCTAGCTTAACCTGAAACCTGCTTCCTCTAGCAGCCCCTGGAATCTCCCATAGAATCAGGCTTTTAGCAGTCTCCCACAAACTAATGCCATCTCACCCTGGTAACTGCCAGCTTCTGCAAACCCAGACAGTTCCTATGACACCAGGCTCCTATTAACTCAAGCTTCTAGCTCACCCCAGCACTGGCTTCTGTGGCCCTGGGCAGCTCTTGTGGCATCAGACTTATAGTGGGCTCCAGAAAATACAGCTCTCAACATATTCCAGCACCAGCTGGCCTCCACAGCCCTGAGTGGCTCCTGTGACCTCAGACTCCCAGTCAACACCTATGAACCAAGGCTCCAGCCAGCACCCATGTATCTAGGGTCCCATCAGGGCTCAATGCCAGGCTGACTACTACAGTTCCAGGGTTTCAACCAACCTCAGTACCAGGCCACCAAAGGATACAAGCAGTAAGCTCATCCAAAGGCACCACCGGACTGCCCACCCAGAATCTCTAGATGGGCTGACTGATGAAGCGCTTTGCCTACTGAAGCCAGTCTTACTTCAAAAGGGAAGCCTGAAAAAATTTTAGAAGTTGATGAAACTCTATCATATATTAAGTAAATTGATTATGCTCTGCATCATGATTATGGTTTAAATATAGTACTCTAATTATTGGTCAAAATCTATAGAACTGTACACCACAAAGCGTAATTTTACTGTTATATAAATTTAAAAATGAACTGAAATGAAATCAAATAAAGAACTTTTTAAAGACCCACAGGGTAAAAAAAATTCTAGAAAGATTAATTTTGAATTTTGAATCTAATGGAAAGACAGGCTATAAAAAAATTCATACTTAACAACAGAAAATTAAATATCCAAAAAGACTGCATAATACAATAGAAAGAACATCAAAGAAAGCATCAGAAGATTCAGTCTTAATCCTGAACCTGCACCATCTTCCTTTGTGTTCTTAAAGGTCAGTTTCATCCATGGTAAAATAGTATTTTATAAGGGAATGATATGGATTATTCAGTTAGATAAACTTGCCTTATTTCCAATTCTCTTACCTTCAGTTTTACCTTACATGATATTAAACATGTTATAAAACTTTATGGAGTGCCAGATTTATCTATAAAATGGCAATAAAAATACTAGTGTGTATAGACATCTGGTCAGGATGACATAGTAGGTACATGCTGTGCTTGCTTCTTCTCATGACCATTTCAAAATTACAACTAAACTACAAAATGACCATCATTGGGAATAGCGTGAGGTCTGGCTAAACAGTTCTACAACTGGGGACATATATGAAGCCACCTCAAGACTAGTAAAAGAGGCAGAGACTTGAAATCGGCTGCTTCCACATTGTGTGCGGTGGTTGTAAGTCAGAAGAGATATCGTGGGCTGCAGAGGTCCCCCCAGAGGAGTAAGGGTTCCGACCCCACACTGGGTTTCCCAGTCCAGAGTTCCAATGCCAAGAAGAGAAGTTCCCATAACCTCTGGCTGTGAAAACCAGTGGATATTGTGGCTAAGTGAGACAGAGAGCTGAGGAATCGCACACAGTCCTTTTAAAGGGCCCATGTACAAATTCAGCAACAGACTCACTCGCTCTGAACTCCAGTGCTGCGGTAGCTGCTTGAAAAGCTCCAGGGACATATAGGGAGTAATTGAATTGTCTGGCTTCAGAGTGAGGGCTGGAGGGGCAGCATTCTCCCAAAGAGAAATGTTGGGAGAATCATTGTTCCTTTGTTGAGCCCTCCACACACCCAGCCTGAACACAGGAAGGAGGCTGCCATATCTGAGTCTCCATCTACCTGGCTAACACTGTTTCCCTGAGATTTCCTGAGACCCTGCCACTTCCAACTTGTGGGCCCACGCAAGCCGCTTCCAGTGGCTCTTCTATACAAACAGCCTGTCTTGGCTCATGCTGTGGACTTTCCTAAAATCTCTCAAAGGTTCACAGAACCCAAAGAAGCAGCATCTGGCCTCTGTGTGCCCTGTACCTCTTGCAGAGCAGTGCCAAGCCCAGCACTAGTAGCAGCTGGTTTTAGTTCACAGCTTGGCCTCTCTAGGCATTGCTAAGCCTACTGGCCATCTGTGGATTGCTTGGTGACTCTTGCCAGGTGGCACTGGGCTAAGCACTGGCTGAGGCTAAACTTTGCCTGTGGCAGGTCACTTTCAAGGTAGCCTGAGGTCTACATGCCCACCAATTGGCTTCCACGTAGCTGAAGCACCATGCAGGGCTGCATCCGAGAATGACATACCAAAAGGGCAGACTGGGCAGGCACCAGAGACCTGCTAAAGTGAATCCTCCTTCACAGGGTTGGCCCTTCACCAGCTAGTCTTCACAACCAATCAGCCCAAGGGTCAATCCCTCTCATTGATGTGCAAACCACAATTAAGGTTCAACTACAATAGGAGGCCACACATAACCCATAGCTCAGGTGACCAGGAAAGACTGTGCCACAGGATAACTACTACATAGGTCACTCTACTAAGAATGGGAGACATAGCAGCCCTATCTAATTTGTAAAAATAAACATAGGGAGGCAGCCAAAATGAGGAGACAAGAAAACATATCCAAGATGAAAAAGCAGAACAAAGCTCCAGAAAAAGAATAAAACAAAATGGAGACAAGCAATCTACCAGACGGTTATAAGGATGCTCAGTGAACTTAAGGGAAGAATAGATGAACTCAGTGAGAACTTAACGAAGAGATAGAAAACAAAAATGGAGACAGAAACTTTAAAAAGGACCAGTCAGAAATGAAGAATACAATACCTGAAATGAGGAATACATTAGAGGGACTCAATAGTAGATTAGATAAAGCAGAGGGTCAAATTAGAAATTTAGAAGATAAGGTAGCAGCAAATACCCAATCAGAACAGCAACAAGAAAACAGAATCCAAAAACGTGAGGATAGTTTAAGGGGTTTCTGAGACAACATCATGTGTACCGACATTCACATCATAGGGGTACCAGAAAGAGGAGAAAGCAAGGAATTGAAAATCTACTTCAAGAAATAATGATGGAAAACTTCCCTATCCTGGTGAAGAAAATAGATATACAAACCCAGGAAGCACAGAAAGTCTCAAACAAGATGAACCCAAACAGGCCCACACCAAAACATATTATAATTAAAATGCAAAAGATTAAAGACAAATAAAGAATTTTAAAAGCAGCAACAGAAAAGCAGTTAGTTACCTATAAGGGAGCTCCCATAAGACTTTCACCTAATTTCTCAGTGAAAACTTTTCAAGCCAGAAGGGATTGTCATAAAATATTCCAAGTGATGAAAAACAAGGACCCACAACCAAGATTACTCTACCCAGCAAAGCTAGATTCATTTAGAATCAAAGGACAGATAAAGTTTCCCAGACAAGAAAAAGCTACAGGAGTTCATCATCATCAATCTAGTATTATAGGAAATGTTGGAGGGACTTATTTTTAAAAGAGAAGAAAAAAATAAGATAAAAATATGAATAATAAAATGGCAATAACTAAATATCTATCAACAATACTTTGAATGTAAATGAATTAGGTGCTTCAATCAAAAGATAGAGTGGCTGAATAGATAAGAAAACAAAATCCTTACATACGATGCCTACAAGAGACTCACTTTCAATTAAACGATACACACAGACTAAAAATAAAGAAATAGAAAAAGATATTTCATGAAAATGGAAATGAAATATATATATATATATATATATATATATATATATATATATATATATATATATATAGGGTAGCAATACTTATACCAGACAAAATAGACTTTAAAACAAAGACTAATAAGAGACAAAGAAGGACCCAGAAATTTCACTGCTGGGTATTTATCGGAAGAAACCCAATATACTACTTGGAAGGAACATGTGCATCCATATGTTCATTGCAGCATTATTTCCAATAGCCAAGATATGGAGGCAACCTGGGTGTCCATTAATAGATGAATGGATAAAGGGGTGGTGCATGTATACAATAGAATATTACTGAACTATAAAAAAATGTTTAAAATAAAATAAAATCTTGCCTTTTGCAACAACATAGATGGACCTAGAGGGCATTGTGCTGAGTGGTGTAATTCAGAGAAACACAAATTTCATATGATTTTACTTACATGTGGAATCTAAAGAACAAAATAAACAAACAAAACAGAAATTCATAGATACAGAGAACATTTTGAGGATTGCCAGATGGGAAGGAGGTTGTGAGTTGGGTGAAATGTGTCCATGTGTCAAGAGCATGCAGTCTAGTTTTCATAACAATTGATTTAGAAAAAGATGGTAAATTTATGCAATAGAAATTATGATGATGGAATACGTAGCTTCTTATCACCTCCTGGCAAACTTCCCTTCTTCCATTTCGAGTTGTCACTGAGTCATCATAAAAGTGCTGCCCTACAGAAGGACTGTACAGGATGCTGTGATTCATCAGCTATGGTCAGTGGTCCTAACAAGACATTGTCTTCCTGGTTTAGCTCTGCCAGTATAAAATTCATCACTGGATCCAACATTGCCCAGGATATGATATGCTGTGCAGTGTTCCATTAACCAAGGCCCCTATCTAATATTTTACGGGATGCTTAACCACTATTTAAAAATACTTCATCCATTCAACACTTGGTGAACAAGAGGAAAAAAATTAATTTAATCAATAGTAGATACTTTTAGTGCACATAATTATATATGGAAACCTTCTCTCACTAGACAAGAACACATACATCACTTCTTGTCTGACAAAAGTGTTGCATCATAAAGAGTCTGCAGTTTCTTTTTTCAAAAATAAACAGCATGTTCAGCATAGGGTCTTCTCTATGTTTACCAATTTTGAAAGCATTACTGCTCTTAATATATACTAGTTCTTATTAACATCTCAATACTTTCATTGTATCAGACAACGAATACTCCACAGTTAACTATATATTTATTTCATTTCATCCTCTAAGAAATTATGAAAGATAGATACTGTGTCAATTTTACAGATGAGGGAAACTGAGACTCAAAGAACTAATGAAACTAGGCCAAAATCACATAGCAGTAAATAGTAGAAATAGGATTGGGACCTCTATCTGTGTGATTCTCCAAATAAGCCCTTTTTAATATATTATGTTTCCTTTATTCAAGATGAAGGAATATCATTTATATCTTTCCTCTTATCTCTTACAGCATCTAGTAATAATGTATGTAATAGTGTCATAAGTATGTAATGTTGAGATAATTCTTCATGGCATTTCTGCACATCCTTGGACTCTCTTTCTAATGATGTTTGTACAGCAAACAGCCTTGGAATATATAGTGTCTCCTTTTAGGGCAGAGGGAGATTTGTTTCCTGTCCAGGATGACAAAGATCATGTCTCCCTGTGGAGCAAAGGTTGGGCAGGTATTACTTGTAGTCTCTTTAGAAGATTGGGGTGAGGGTCTTCTAAGCTCGGTGTCCTCAGCTGTGACACAAACCCATTGTGTGTGCTTCATTATTTGGGCCATTCCTCACTCCCCAATGAGACTTGGGGGTGGAGTGGAACTGAACCAGTGGAAAAATAATCTAGAGAAAGAAACCAATGATAAAAATTCATGTTTCTTGCTGTGCTAAGTAATAAAGTCCCAGTGATCTTGCGTGGCTGGCAAACTTGCTAGCTTGCAGGTAGAGTGGAATCGCAGACCCCTCACTTAGTGACAGCAGCTGAGTTTACACCTGTTGACTTTTTAAAGTACATTAGGCAGCATTCAAACTTTTTGCAATTTACTGAAACATGGATGTCTAAAACATCTATTACAATAATATTTCACTAAATAATATTTTTCTCAAACGGATAATCCATTTTCTGATACACAGTAACAGAACTTGATATATCTGACTGAGCAGTCATACAAATGCTTTATCCTTTTTATATAACTGAAGAGTAAGTTCTATAAGAATATAGAAAGGAAAAAAGAAAAAAAGAAATGGAAGGAAAAAAGAAAGTATATTTTCTATTCTGAACAGTCAGACTATAGTGTAGTCTAATTAGAGTTATCAGACTAATAATTATAATAAATAAAAAGAATCCTTGATTCTCTCTGCCCAAAGCCAATGAGATTGAATTTCAGATTCTATTTTGTTTAATTATGAAGAGATAGTATATAATATCTCACTCTAAAAGAATTAGTTTCTTCTAACATCATTTAAAATCTATTATTTTCCTAGTAAAGATCTTCACATCAGCTGAATCATAAGTAACCTGTCATTGTTTTTAGGCAATTTAAACTGTACATATCAGCAAGAATTAATCATCCTCTATTTCTTTTGCTCTCAGATTATCTTCCTTCATTAGACGCTTCTAATCTTTAAACTCCTTTGACTTAATTTATGAGCATAATGATGCAATGTGCACGATGGAAAGAGCACGCTGTTCTTTAGAAGACATATTACTCAGCCATAAGAAGAGATAAAATACTGCCATTTGCAACAACATGGATGGACCTTGAGATAATCGTGCTAAGCGAAATAAGCCAGACAGAAGAAGTTGAAAACCATATGATATCACTTTTATGTGGGCTATAAGTCTAAAAGCAACAAACAGGACAAACAGAGACTCATAGACATGGACAATAGACTAGTGGTTACCAGATGGTAGGGGGAAGGAGGGAGGTAGATAGGGTAAAAGGGGTCACACATGTGGTGACAGAAAGAAATCTATAGGGGGCGAACACACAATGCAATATACATATGCCTTACTGTTGAATTGTATACCTGAAACTTACTAGATTTCGTTAACCAATGTCACCATAATAAAAATAAAAATAAATAGCAAAAAAAAATTAGACAAGGTTAAGGTAAATTAAGACAGGCATTGAAAGGAGTAAAATCAAGAAACTCGCGTTGGGGGGGTTTAGCATGGTTCATCTTTTCCTTGCTAAGCTAGGTTTTGAACTAGTATTAACATATCTGTAAATTCTACTAGTCCAGTAATTTGAAGAGTGGAGAAAGATGTGTACCTAGAAAGAAAAGAATTGGCCTATTAAATATTGGCAGCTTTCTAATATTCGGTGGGCACTTGATAGTTGAATGTGCTGACAGTTAGGAAAAGTGCTGGATAGACACAATGCCTGGATTCCTGAATATCTGGTTTTGAAACAAATTTCTCTATTCTCTCCATAAAGTCTGCTTTTCTCTCAAGGTTACTTTGTGCAGATAGCATAAGTGGAGAAAAAAAGAGGGAGTGTTCTTGAGCATGCTATCTGCTACAAGTAACCTGTGTCTCTTTTTGTGGTTCAGACTGCAGCTGACAACACAGTACATTTTAAGTCAATAGAGGGGGACCAGACCTCTTCTTAATGCACCATGTTTAACTCTCACTGTTTCCAACCGCCTCATACCCTGCCTCTGTCTACTCATCCAATGCTTACAAGCTTTAGTGAACATCAGAATCACCTGGAGAGCTTGTCAAAACACAGACTCCTCCCCTTACCCCTTGGTTTAGAGTGCAGGGTGGAGAAATGGATTTGCAGCTCCTAGGCAGTGTTGATGCTGCTGATTCTTTAAGTATCACTATGGCACACAGCATTGTCAAAAGTGAAGAGTAGGAAGTGTACCAGACTTTGAGGCTTTTAGCTTCTACTCTTATCTCTTCATGAAGATTAATGCTAAGGTGAGTGACAGAGGGACAGGGAAAATATATTATTACTGTGATAACCATAGAGAAAAATGTTGCATTTTGGAAGAAGTTTTAAAAAGAATTATCAATGTCAGCATTCCAAGGATTATACTAAAGTTATTTTTTGCCTTTAAAACTCCATTAAAGCCAAAATATTTATGTAGTAAATTGCCACATAGTGGTGTATAAATGTTCATGTCTGGTTTTGTCTGAGATGGTCTATACATAACCATTTTCTGCTTATTACAAGGTTTAAAATATTGTAATTAGCTCAATGAAACTATTATTATTATTATTATCATCATCATCATCATCATCATCATCAGTAGCTAACATTTATCAAGCATCTATTAAGGATCAGGGGCCAGGATGAGTGCTTTCTCAAATACTACATAATATGATGTCACTAAATATCATCGCGGTAGAAACGGAAGCCCCAATACTGATTTTCTGTTTATTTTGGCCACGTAATATAGTCTAGTTCTTTACATCTATTAGATTGCCTACTAAAATTACCAAACTCTATTTACATAGCCTTTAAAAAAAAATGACTGCATTGCCATCTCATTTTTTTAGGTCAGCATTATCCTGATAACAAAACTAGACAAAGACTTCACCACACACACACACACATATCATGTTAATGTTTCCTGAACATAGACACAAAAAATCTTTAACTACAAATCTTCCAGAAGATATTGTAGAAAAAGTTGTTTCAATTCAAATGACACAACAAAGAGATACCATTACAAACCTAATAAGATCATTAAAATTGAAAAGACTACCAACTGCTGGTGAAGAGGCAAAGCAACTAGAACCCTCGTCTATTGCCGATGGAAAAGCAAACTAGTACAAACAATTTGGGAAATAGTTGTACAGTTATCTATAAAGTTAAATATACACTTATAGAACCCTCTAATCCCACTCCTAGATACATACCCAAGAGATAGGAAAATCAATGCCCACACAGACTCATATTCAAAAGTTTATAGCAGCTTTGTTTATAATTGCCAAAAACTGGAATTGGGTTAAATGCTTATCAATTGGACAGAGTATGCTGCAGTCATACTTAAATCAGCAGTAAAAACAAACAAATAAAAACCACTCATACAAGCAACATCTTGGATAAATCTATGAAGTATCATACTAGAAAAAGAATCTAGCCACAAAAGGCAACAAAAATACTTTAAGTTTCTATTTATACATTTTATTTATATTACTTTTTAGAAAAAATCTTTAGGTATATAAATCAGATCAGTGGTTGCCAGGGATTGGGGATGAAGACAAGTAATTGATTGTAAAGGAGTACGGGAAAACTTATTAGAGCAATGGAAATGTTTTATGTTTTTGGTGTTGTCATTACAAACTCTGTACAACTGTTAAAATTCATTGACATGTATGTTAAAATGTTTGGTGGGCAGGGGAGTGTTGTATTGAGATGTGCTTTCGAGTAGCCCAGATGTTAGGGGTTTCACCATCTCTTCCCGTTCTTTCAGAAATCCACGTTCCAATTGTCTAGGGCCTAGTCATGGCCAATCAGTGTATTAACTAGTCACAAAAATCTAGTGTGGCAAAGAATTTGGTATGGCCTAAAATTTGATGAGAATTAATTAATTTACTTATATTTAAAAATATAACAAGAAAAGGATTAATTTTTTTCGACCTAGCCTTAAGTGGTTTCAAACTATAGGGAGAAAAAGTTTTGTCTGACAGGATTACATAACTGCACTGCTTTGTTTTTCTTTACCCTATGCCTTTTCATCTGAGAAACCTGGAAAATGTTGATCTCTTTTAGGATTGTGCTTTTCCTAAGGCTCTAAAGAATAATCAACACATTTTATTACCTCTCATTTTTCTAACAGGGCCTCCCAGAGCTTTCACCTCTTTCCTGGTCTAACTTTGCCACTGTTGACTTCTCAGGAATGGATTCATCTATATCAGCCAGTTCCACAGTTCCGCTGAGAGTCTGTGATTTCAAAAACCCACTTTTAGTTATCAATTTCTTTTCCAGTTGTACAAATAGCCAAGGCTCACTGAGATGAGCTCGAGTAAGTGGGAGGGAGGGGAAAACTGTAATTTTTTTTCTTTTTTTAGTTTGTTTTTTTCACCTTTTGACCCCCTTCATCATTTCTTTCACTTCCTCTACCCCTCCCCCTCCGTCTCCCCCAGACTATGGCAACTGCCAATCTATGAGCTTGTTTGTTTTAAGATTCCACATATAAGAGAGATTATATGATATTTGTCTTTCTCTGTCTGACCTATTTCACTTAGCATAATGCCTTTGACATCCATCCGTGTTGCTACAAATTGAAAGATTTCATTCTTTTTTTTATGGCTGAATAATATTCACACGCATGTATATGTATTTGTGTCATGTGCACATCACAAAATTTCTTTATCCACATCTTGGCTATTATAAATAATGCTTCAATGAACATGGGGGAGCTTTTTAAAAATAATTATAAAGAGTTTTCTTTTTTGCCTTCATCATTTATATTTTAGGAAAAGTTGTAGGTGTTTCTTAACAGAGAGTGTGTGCTTGCTTAGGTGTTTGAGTCCTTTGATTCAAACACCTAAATATCCTCCAAAATTCTAGCAGAGCATGAATTTTGGGGGGAATGGGAGAGTTGCCCCTCTTATAAATTATACAAGTTGTACACAGCTCTTTTTAATAGTTGTTTCACATATGTTGCTGTCTAATACCAAAATGGCGCATCAAAAGATAATAAAAGCAACATTCAAAATACATTTTTACTTGAGCATTACCTAATTTAAAAAGTCAAGCACTTTCCTCAACTAGCCCATATTTTTTTTCCGAAGTAATTTTTCTTAGATTAAAAAAAAAAAAACAACAAAGAACTTTAAATAAGAGTTTATGATAATGTAAATAGTTACCATAGGAAAATAGCCATAAATCGATTTATCATTTGGAAACAGATAAATAAATGAAAGAATTAATCCTTCATTTTTCTTTTCCTGTGTGAACAGTACCACTGGAAAATTCAAAGGTAGATGAGAGGAAGTTTCTCTTAATAGTATTTCATGTGATATATGAAGAAGAAATGATGGAATTAAAGTACCACCAGCTAGAGATAGGTTAGGGATCTAGAGATACATCATCAATGGCTGTTAACATCATACACAAAAAAGAGAGAGATCCAGACATCAATGGCTGTTAACATCATACACAAAAAAGAGAGAGATCCAGTAATGGAAGAAAGAAAATACAAATTAAAAATAAATACACACACACAATCTGAACATGATTCAGAGAGTTCAGTGACTACAGGGAATGAGGATCCTGTAAAACACAACATGGGAAGGCAATCAACATAGTTCAGGCTGTGGGAAAGAATTTTTGAGAGAAAAATGTTCCATTTCTTCAACAAATTAATTACAAGGGAAAAAACGAGAGTGGGAGTAATCTATAGATTGAAATTGATCAGCCATTTGCATATCTAGACCAGGATTCAAACAAACTATAAATGAAATGTGACATTTCTAAGATAATAATGTAAAGTGGATAATATTAAGTATTCTTAATGTCTGACAACTGTATCGAATTTATGATTTTAAAAAGAGTCTTTGTCTTCTGCAGATGCATACTGAAATACATAAGAAATCAGTGAAAGAGTTAAGAGGTGGGAATATAGATATAATAGAATTGGCCATGAGTTTGTGGTTGTTGAATCTGGGCAATGGGTACAATGGGGTTCATTAAATTATTCTGACAGCATTTTAAGTATGTACAACTTTCCATAATAAAAAAAAATGTAAAGGAGATACAGAAATGCACAAAAAATGTTTCTTGAGCTTATTTTAGCTGGATCTAATAATCACATCACAATTTCAAATCTTAATATAGCCAACACTTGAAGGTATGAAGAGGCTTGACATTTATTTTTTCCTTTTGGATATAAATTTTCTTTGCCCTTTCTAATCTTGTAACAAATGAGCTCTTCGGTTATACTTATCATTCACTATTTTAAAACCAAAGTTTATTTCAGGATGACTTTTCAAAATGATCTTTACCACCACCATTTGGTTTCTCAGCCCTGTTCCAGTATTGTTTGTATGTAAAACTAAACGGTCTTATTATACAATTGGTTGTAAAAATGTTCACTTTGGAAAGTGTACTCTCATATTTAAATAACATGACAAATCTTCAAATTCCATTATAAATTATTCCAAACGTTGTCCTCTTATCATGGCAGCAGCTCTGTACTTTTGGCTCAAATTAAATGAAAACAATACTAGTGTTTATGAATGAGGAGTCTACTCTTCTTATTTATTTTTTCTTTTCACTAGTCAGTAGCATTCCCATGAGGATACACGGTTTTTTTGTTCTTTTATTTAACAGGTATTTAGGACCTACTAAGAGCTCTGATGAGGGTATGAAAAGAAAGACAATTGTTGCTTTAAATTTTAGATAGTATAGAAGAAAAGATATTTTCAAAACTAAAGAATATTAGAAAGTTAATAACAACAGACTGAAGTATATATGGAAGTATACTTTAGTTAGCCCTAAAGGTTTTGGATTACCTTCTAAAAAAGCCAGTCTTGCATTAAGTTTTAAAATTAAATGATTTCAATTGATGAATATGAATCAGAACAACTTTCAGGGCAAAGTGAAATAGTACTAGATTAAAAAATGGAGATCAATAAAATGTATGAAGCAGCTCTTGGTGTGCAAAAGTGCTGGATAAGGCTTACTGGAATGAAAGAGAATGAAAAATATTTTATTGGATTGTATCAACTGGATTGATTAGATTGACTGTGTTGCTGGAGTTGAATTGATCAGATTTAATTAAATAAGGGAAGAGCCTCTTCTAGGAAATAATGAGAATAAGAGGATGGTTAAATATGAAACAGCCAGAACAGGGAGCTTGTGTTTGGCTGGTTAGATTGTTGAAAAGAACTACCCATTCTTAAACTGCAATTCACAAAGTTAAAACTTTGATCCAAACTTAAATTATACAAACATATATCGAGCACATTCTAGCAGGCACTATTAACTTTATAACTCTTGTTAAGAAACATTACCTCAGCAGCTCTTTTAGGACAAACTTGAAGAATAGACTGAAGTGACAGAGATCAGCAAAAATGTCACTGAGTTCCTCCAGGCATAAAGAAAAAGGGCCTGAACAAGCAGAGAAAAGCAGACAGCCAGGATTTCAGTAATCTGACTCCCTTAGATGAGATCCAAGTCTGACCAATTTTATACCAAATTCTGTTTTATACCAAGAAATATTATAGTGAATTTATAACATGTTGATATTAAAATAACCTTTCAGTTTTCTTGGTAAATATTTTAGACTTAAGTCATTCTTTAGCATTAGTACCAACACTAGTAAAATAAAATAAATCACCTTTTTTCATTTTCCTGGCCAACAAGCAGTTATTCAATGGAAAATATTTTTTAACAGTGTAGTTGGTTCCCAAATGGGCTATAGCCCAGAATCTCTACATAGTTGACCATTCTCTTTCAGACTCCACTCCTATTTGCACTCATAATTTGCAAAGGGGATAGAAGCCTCCAGAGAAAAGAACTCAAGATAGTTTGTATTTGTAGTTATATGTATGAAAAGGAAAGAGGATCTAAGAGATCCTAACTAGGAATACTCCAGGGTTCCTGAGAGATAATTCATTTTGGAGGAAAAAGAATTTAGGCATGGTGAGTTGGACTGAAGTATGTCCAAAGACATTTATAGTTTATAGTATAGTGTAGTAGTTGCTCCTGAGCTTGACACAAACTAGTCATCCTGGGGTATGTGTCTTAGAAAAGAAAAGCCAGTAGTAGAACTAAAAAAGGTGTTTGGGTAAGTTCTGCAATACCTTGGTGCAAAGTCTCTCTCCTTAGAAACAGTGAAGGGGGCCAATTTCACAGACCTTAAAATATTGGAAAAGACAGGCACCCCTGTGGAGGGAAGACAGAGAATACAGCAACCACAGGAGGCATCAAGCCATTGTCCAGGGTGAAGGGAGAAAGATAAAGCCAACAGCAGCTTGAGGAAACTTTAAGCATTTGCTAGATAATTTGGGGGGTCTCCTAAAGTTACATGCAGGGAAGGAAACCTCCAAGTGAGTCTACAGTTACACCTACTGGTATTAGAAACTATCGAAGCAGCAAGATTCTGGTTAGTTAACACAGAGCTGCCGGTGAGGTGAATAAGTGATGAGTAAATTGTAGGTATACCACAAGATACTGATCCTTTCATCTCACAGGTTAGACAGGGCCCTGGGCAGCCAAAGCCCTACCTTCCACACACCAGCAGGAGACAAACACCTTCATCACTGGCTACTCTAAGACAGTGTATTGCTTGCAGCCAAGGAGGTGCTCTATCACCTGGCCAGATTAGAGCCCCAAACAATGGGTATATGGAGCTGCCGGAGGTGTGTTCTAGAAACCAAGGTATGGAGAGTGCAGTGTGGTGTGGAGACTGAGGACTCGGACTTGGGGCAGGGCACAGGTCTGGTAAGTGGCTCCAGGCAAACAGCAGTGACTCTCTCACACACATATGGGATAGTGCTCTTTGTGGCTGATGCAGCCTTTACTAGTGACATCCAAGCCAGTGGTACAGTGACTGTCCCAACAATGTGTGTGCATTCTATAAGTGAGAGCATCATTAATACTTTGAAATGCTTAATATGAAAAATTCTATTGCATTCACAATCTGCTCATACTATTTCCATATTTTACTTGCTAATAAAAGAGCTATAATTTTCCTTAAAAAGCATTTTCAAGCTTGTGCATACTTGACTAGTTGTGAAAAAATTAATCATTTCTTGTTGGAACAGTCTGAATGATGGGAGAGAATTTAATGCCTTTATACAATACATATTTATTGAGTATCTACTATACACTAAGCTCTGCTCTGGGTGCTGGGGATACAATAGCGAAGAAGAGAGACAAAAACTCGTGCCTTATTGAGGTAATAAACAGTGAGCAAGTACAGTACGTATGTTTTGGATAATAATAAATATTAATTAAAATTAATCAGGGAAGGTGATGGGGTTGCCATTTTAATCCAGGGTCACCAAGGAAAGCCTTACAAAAAGGTGATATGAGTCCAGACCTGAGTCCAAATCTAATGAGAAATGGCAGGGCCACTTCAAATATAAAACTTGGTTTTAAAAAGTAATTTTTATGTAATCAAGCTAAGTTCTTTTTAAAATTCAAAAAGACTTTATTAGGAAACATTAGGACAAGGTGATATTTAATGTCTTTCCTAAATCTCTGATTACTTTTATAATATTATATAAAGAAACTCAAAGGACGTACCAAAGAAAGTACTCTAAGATTGGATTTCCACAGGGATATGGAAGACAGAGATAACATCTGGATATTTCAAGCTGCTATCATTCTTTAATTATAAAGATGCTTGTGTTAAAAAGTGATTTTTGTTTATTTTGTAGGCTAAATTTCTCAAGTAATTGCTTTTTTTCACTGTATTCTTTCAAGATAGAAAGAGCTGAGGTCACAGACTCATATAACAGGGCTCTTCTCTCCACTGAACTGCCTATTCCCTAAGGGCGGAAACTGTGTCTTGTCTTCATATTCTCACACCCGACCAAGCCTGACACATGGGAGCCATTCATCAGCATTTATTAATGAATTAACTTTGTTTTAAATATTTTCCCTCCTGCAATAGAAACACCTTCCCTGATTAATCTTTAATTAGCATTTATTATTATCCAAAACATACATACCCGACCTTTGTAGACCTTTGTAGAAAAGTTGAAAGAAAATTGCCCATTAGGGACATTGAAAACAGGACCAGGACATCAACTGCAGGCCAAACGCCAGGCTGAATCTACAAGCAGCCAAGCAAGTGCTAACCTACTCTCTCATTCTTACCTACAGAAAAGTGAACTCAGTCAAGGAAAAGAGTAAGAAAAGTTGGCCTGCACCGTTGCCTACCTCTGCAGTCTATGTCTCAAGGCTCCCGTTAGACTGCTCTCTGTCACCACGCCCTCTGCAGCCACTTACTCATCCTTGCAGAGCAACTTTCAGGCCTCCCTTCCAAGCTGCAGTTGAATTCAGTGAGACTCAAGTGCCCCCTCTGTCCAAAGAACTATCAGCTCCACATGCTCTCTCTCTCATTCCTTTCTCCCTGGGCATATCACTAAATATAAAAACCTTCTTGTTTTCTCTATTCCCAATACTCTCATCAAACCCAGACCCCCCCTGCACTTCCTCTCTCCTTGCCCAACTTCCTGCTCCTCCTTTCCCATCCACACATTGCTTACATGAGGACTTGAACAGTGATCAACATGCTTCTCTGTATCTTCTATCTTCACTGAGTGTTGTCTGGCCTTACCTCAAACCTGAATCTCCCTGGATGACAAGCCTCTCAACAGGAGGTGGCTAATTACACCACAGCCCATGTAGCACAGAGACCAGAGAGCATTCTCCAGTACCACTTTTAAACAAGTACTCTCTACCTGTCCATAAAGTCCCACTCCTCACATGCCATCCAAATTTACTATTGTCTACTGTCTCCTGGTCTCTCCTCCATTTACGGAAAATTTGATACCAGTTTCATAGTCTTCTCCAACCAAAGTCCTGCCATTATCCTGAATGAATCTAATGCCCATATCAACAGCTCTACCGATATTCTAGCCTCGCACCCCCCCATCTACCTTATCTCTAGAGGCCATCATCAGTTCCACTCCACCGGCTTTATCACTTTCCATATCCCCACGGACATACTGTTGAAATCTATCACCACCAGAAAATAAAATTGCTAATTCAGATGTCTCAGTCATGTACCCCAACCTCCTATCCTCCCAGTGAGCTTGCCCAATTACTCTCACAATTAGTCTATAACCTCATAGACAGCACCAGTCCAGAATTTTACCCATTCTCTTTTGGCATCCTAAACTCTTTGCCCCATGTTCCTTTCATCCCTCCCATTTGGCAAAGCCTCAATCCAAAATTAATCCACCTGTCTGCCTTCCCAAATCCTGCACCCAAATCAAGGCAGAAATATCAGGCAGAGCAAGAAATATTTAAAGGAGAATGAATAGGCAAATTTGTACAGTACAGGGTTATCCATAGGACAGTGGAATTATGGGAGAGAATGTAGTCATAAATAAGCTTCAGAGTTTTTCCTAATGAATTTGTTAGCTACATGGAAAAAGAGGACTCATTAATATTCTAAATTCATTAAGAAATTTATATAATTGTAACTAGTACCAGCTAAAACTTCACTTTCGCTGGTTAGGGAAACTACTGAAGGCAATTAAGCTTGATTAAGGTTGAAGACTAAGTAATTCTTCTCAGATGATTATAAAACCACTTTCTGTGTAAAAGCTGCTAAACATAAGATAATTACCCAAAATACATTTATATGATTCTTAAGACATAGCCTACTTTCTCCTTTCCTGCCCTTGTCAGCAATGTGACTATAGTCACTTAAAATAATAAAACTACATTTTTAAAATGAACATTCTAAGTAAACTTGTCACTGAAACACATAGGCTTTTCTCCCAATTAGGATAATTTAGCTCTGTTTTATTGCATTTATATAGGATTTTAGAGATTCCACAATTTATTTTTTCTTTTATGTAGGTATGGTCAACCATAATCAATTTAGATTTTCAAAGTATTTTTTCTCTTTTTCAGACATTTTATTTGAACTCATGACAGTGATGATTAGAGATACTGACTGAGATGCCTTTTGCAGGAGTAACTCGCCGTCTTTGAACAAAGAACCAGGCCCTATCATCCACCCTACTTCTGAAGTTAATGACACAGCTGGTTTTGGGAATGTCCCAACCTAGCAGGATCCAGGGAAATCCCAGGAGCCCCGGCTGAGGCAGGCCCTGCCCCTAGTTCCAAGCCTCCAAGTTGGCAGGTGTTGGCATAAGCTGCTACTTGGTAGACCGCTGGGTTCTCTCTTTTTCCTTCCATTCCCTTTTCTTTTCAAATCCCACGATTTCCTGTTGGGAAGAAGCTGTAATTAGCCCTGTTCAGGCATCGAATCTCAGGCAGAGGCACGGCTGCTGGGATAACTTTAGGAAACCTGGGAACCAGTATTTTTCCAATTAGAAAGCTTGTGGCATAAACTTCTATTGTGAGTTATAGTAGAACCAGATTTCTCAAGTCAGTTGCCGAGGAAAGCAGCTGGACTGCCTGCTGCTGCCTCACCCTCGTTACTACCTGAGAGGTCAGCCTCTCAGTGCAGCCAGAGTGGGATGATCCTGGATTCCAGAGAGGTCGAGCTGCCTCTTACAGAGTTCACTCCTAATAAAGTCGCAAAATTCCTGCTTCAGTGTCCTGGGAGATGGAAAAACAGATGATAGACCAATCAAACTGAGGAGACGGCAGATGACTCAGGATGATGGGAGAAGGGAGGAAGATTGGGTTAGCTAACTAATGTTCTACCCTTTCAGTGATTTTCAGGAGATGTACTCCAGCCTGGTCATGCAGTTGGTTTGCTTCCACTGTGCGATGCACTCCTTGGTAATTTTAAAGTCAGCCCTCAGTTTCTCAAAGACTTTCTTCTTGGGCTTGAGCTCTTCAGCTGGTTAGCCCTTCTCAATGCCCTTCATGAATACTTGCTTAGCGGGAGCAGAGCCTGCAGAAGGGCCCAGAGGCTGAATCTTGCAGCTTACCCTTTCTACAGAAGCACACAGAAACATGCCTTGAGACTCGACTTTTCTCATCTTCTGGGGTTTCAGGTTGCTCAACACCACCACCAGCCTATCCTGCAGTTCCTCAGTCACAGACTGCACTAGGCCGCTTACCACAGTCAAGGACTATTCCTTTGAATAAAGATCATCATTAAATGACATGTTAAAAATTATCCAGATTAACTGTTTTTGAGTAAAGTTGTAATTCTAAAGTCAGGAATATGATATTTGTGTTTCAGCAAGAAATCAGGATAATGTTTGAATGCACATTGTCCTTTACCCAGAGACATCATGAACTATTTCTGATGATATCACTGTTGTGTGAAATCATATCTAAAATCTCCTGTGGGATAAGCCTCCAGAACCAGTTCCTGAGCCTCTCAAAAGAAAAAAAAAAATCTGCCACAGTACTTTTAATGTGACCAAAAACAGTATTATTAATTTTATATTCCAGTTTTGTCCACTAAAGAAAATTGACTCTTACAAAAATAACCTCGTTCAATGGATGTAATTTATCGTTGTTAAGGATATTCAAAAAAATATACTCTGAAGAATAATTCTAACAGAAGAGCTTCAAAAATACTTTGAACAATGCGAATTTCATTTAAATAAATGTGTAGTATCCCAATGAGACTGCTTATGGAAATAATATCCAGTTGGAGGTCAAAGGTCAATATGTTTATAAAAACACAAAGTTCAATGTGTTTATAGGTCATTTCACTGGATAGTCACACTTTTTCTTTACTCAACAAATATTTTGTGCCAGCACTATGCTAGGAACTAGGTATATAGCAGGAAACAGAGATAGTTTACACTGTGGAGATTAAAGTGTAGTGGGAAAACACACCATAGGTGAGTAAGGAAAAAAATACATACATATAAATTATGTGTGCCACAAAGTGAAAGAACAGAGGGGTGAGACCTTAAGACAGAATGGGCAGGGAAGGCTTCTTGAAGAAAGTTACACATGAGCTGAGATCTAAAAGCTGAGATGAAGCCAGTCATTTGAATAAGAGAGAAAGCTCAGTCTAATCTGAGCAAAGACCCAAATGAAGAAAAGGCTAATTGATTCCAAAATACTGAGAGAGCGTGACTGTGGCTGAAGTGTAGGAACACTGGAAGATAGAGTAGACATACAGCACCAACAAGGCAGAGGTACACCAGACAATGCAGAGCCTGGTGAACCCCAATTAAGAAGTCACTGGCACTATAATAAATGCTAATTTAAAAAAACTGCAAATGGTCTGTGCCTGATTAAAGGTACGTAAAATGTTTCACAATAATAAAGAGATCACAGAGACATTGAAACTACTTGTGCTTGAAGATGAAATTTTGTAGAACAGTAGTCCCCCCTCATCCATGGTTTTGCTTTTCACGATTTCAGTTACCTGTGGTCCGAAAATATTAGAAGAAAAATTCCAGAAATAATTCATAAATTTTAAATTGTGTGCCATTCTGAGTAGCATGATGAAATCTGGCATCAATCCCGGTTTGTCCCGCCCACTCAGGAAGTGAATCATCTCCTTTGTGTGGCATATCCATGCTGTATACTCTCCCCACCTGTAAGTCACTTAGTACCTGCCTAGGTTATCAAATCGACTGTTACAGTATTACAGTGCTTGTTTCAAGTAATGCTTATTTTACTTAATAACAGTCCCAAAGCACAAGAGTAGTGATGCTGGCAATCTGAATATGCCAAAGAGAAGCCATAAAGTGCTTCTTTCAAGTGATTAAAGCCCTTCCTTTAAGTGACTATTTCAGGTTCTTCAACGTACCATCTACAGTAATCTGTATCATGAATCTTAAATGTCCTAAGAATAAATACATGACCCCACCTTCCTGAAAGCAGACATAAGACATCCTTCCTTGACTTTTGAATCAGATTCAAAAGATGGCCTCGGGGGTGCACACCAAAGAGGCACAAAAAGGCACATTGGGCCAGACTGGAGAACTCTGAAGAAACTGAGAGGTAAGAGAAGAGGGAAATCGATATTGGCTCATACAATGAGAGCAGTAGAAAACAAAATTATTGATTGTGAGATAAAAACAAATGGAGAAAGTATATTATGCCTTTGAATTTTGTTATAGTAAATAATTAAAGAGAAGTCTCTTAATAATACATATTTTTAAATTTTGAATGAACTATTGGAAAATGAAAAAATAATAGACAGTGTGGTTTTAAGATGGAATCAAAATCTTACTATTTCCATCTATTCTGGTTAGGATAACCCAGCGCACTCTCTGGAAATCATCATTTACATTCTAGATGAGGATAAAAACAGCTATTTTTGTTGCTTGGTGCTTTATGATGTCATTACTGAAACACTATGGTTGCATATGTGTTTGCATTATTTGTCAGTAATAAAGAGCATAACCAAGCTGCCCTCATTTACAATACACACTTGCAAAAGGCCAGGACTGAGGCCCACTTTCAACACTGATTAGAGGTTGAGCAAGGACTGTAGCTGAAGCCTGCCAATTATGCCATGGATTTTATCTGTCAATCTTAGTATTCAAGAATTATACACCCAACTAGCCCGCGTGAGCACTGTGCTCTTCTCTACTGCTTCCCAGCATTTTTTTTTATTTTTTATAAACCACTTTGAAATATGATGACATATAAAAAGCTGTACATATTTAATGCATACAACTTGATTAGTTTGGAGATAAGTATACATCAGTGAAACCATCACCATAATATATACCATAAGCAAATTCATTACCTCCAAACATTTCTTCTTGCCCTCTTTATTATTTTTTTTTAATAAGAACACACCATAAGACCTACCCTCTTAGCAAAGTTTTAAGTACATAGTACAGTATTATTAAGTATAGATACCAGGACTTACAGTATATATCTAGGACATTTACTCATCTTGTACAACTAAAACTTTGTACCCTCTAATACTTTTCATTTTCCTCTTCCCCGAGCCCCTGGCAACCACCATTCTATTCTCTGCTTCTTTGACTTTATAGATTCTTCATATAAGCAGTATCAGGTAGTATTTGTCCTTCTGTATCTGGCTTACTTCATGTAGCATAATGTCCTCTAGGTTCATCCACGTTGTTGCAAATGGCAGGATTTCCTTCTGTTTTAAGGAATGAATAATATTCCACTATATGAATTTATTGCACTTTTTAACCCATTCATCCGTTGATGGACACACAGGTTGTTTCCAAATTTTGGCTAGTGTGAATAATGCTGCAATGAACATGAAGGTGCAGATATCCCTATGGGACCCTGAGTTTAATTCCTTTGGATATATACACTGACGTGGGATTGCTGGATTATATGGTAGTTCTATTTTTAATTTTTTGAGAAACTTTCGTACCGTTTTCTTTAGTGGCTACACCAATTTACATTTCCACCAATGGTGAATGAGGATTCCATGTTGTCCACATTCTCTCCAACACTTATCTTTTTTATTTTATTTTTTTTTAATAATAGCCATTTCAGTAGATTTTTGAATCAAATCATTGTGGTTTTGACTTATATTTCCATGGTGATTCGTGATGTTGAGGATTTTATTCTCTGTAGTATTTATAAATTTCTGCGAATCCTAGGGCACACCTGTATATTTATGAGTAAAGCCTGAGAACCATGAGGGAGGGAGGATGCTGAATAAAGAAAACAGCAGAAGTAGTACATGTGGATGGAGGGCCTAGTGGGGATAGATCCTCATAAAGAAAGTGGGTAGAGAGAAGGGTTATCCCATAGAATCCTGATATTAATAAGGCTTCTCTGTTTTGAATGAGGTGAAGAGAATGGAGACTTAGATTTGGAACTTCAGCTACCTCTGCCTTGGATGAGTCATAAACTGCATCCCAAAGGCAAGTCTTGTTCAGTAAATGGCTGACATCACAGCAGCCTTGTTAGGTAGTTAGGTAGCCATGAGCAACAGGAGCAAAGGCCCAGCTCTGTAACCACAGAAATGACAATACTGACAGCCGAACCCAAAAGGCTGCCCCAGAAAAAACTTATTTTTCAATTAACAATACCCCTACACCCAGGAGTACAAGAAAATAAATGACCATAGCATAGCAACCAGTTTAGGCCAGCCACAAATGGTTGTACAGGAAGGAGTATTCTGACCTTCTTTTTATCTCAGCCTCATTATACCATCATTATAATGCCATACATATGCCTGGAAATTCATGAATCTAATTATAACAGTCTGAATTCTGGGACGGTACATGAGCAATTGACAATAGGTTATATAACAGCCAACTGTCAATCAAAATGATCTCACACATCAATCAGCTAGGATCACCCTTGAAACCTCCCACCATGGCCCAGATATAAGGCAGACCGCCCCAACTCTACGAGGCTACAGCCCTCTCTGGTGTAGCCCATTTCTCTCTTGAAATGCACTTTCAATAAATCGTACTTTTCCTAAATCTGGCTAATCTGTAATTTTGTGCTGCATGAGCGAGGAAGGACTCAGGCCTCAGCAATACCACGGCAACAATGGATTTAGATCAGCCCAACAGCGACAGCCTGATCAGGGCAAGAACAAAACAGTAACTGGAGTCCACCCCTTGTAAGAAATACACTACGGTTTGAAATCACATTTGTATTTAAAAAAAAAAAAAAAAAGTACTACATTTCACACTATAAGTTAGAAAATAGTCTCATTTCTTCTGTTTTGAAATAAGTTGAATGGTTGTATTTGACTAAAAAATAACTGGTACAAGATAAAGGGCTAGAGAGGTTGGCATATTCCCTACTTGCCATGTAAAGTAGCTTTGGGAAAAATATGTGCCCTCAGAGAAGTCTTTGCATTGCCTCTAGTAAGTAGCTGATAACATAAATCAATTTGAAGGCATGACCAAGTTAATTCCAACTCCTAATTACTACCAGTAAAGAAATAGGTCTATGAGAGAGGGAATTAACATGCAGATCAATTTACTTCTTAGCTTTCTTTTCTCTATAGGTTCTCTCTTTTAGACACATTGTCAGAATAGATAAGCAGCCACTTTTTCCACCTCCATCCTATAGGAAATAAGTACTTCGTACAACTCAAAATGACAACAGACCTACCAAGCAGCACAATCCAAGGTGAGGTCTCCTGTGCCACATCCACGGGGCCCACCATAGAAAGCACTGTAGAGAGCAAGATTATTCTCACTTCAGGGACACACAGATGGCACAAGCAGATGTAGGACCAGATGGAGTTGTGTGATTCTGTCTTATCAACAGAATCAGGAAAACAGGAATTTCAGGGGAAATTAGTAATGAAAATAGATCCATTTACTCTCTGGGAGGAACATAAAGAAGACCGTAATGGAAAGTTGTAGTTAACTCTTGTGTCTTGAGCCACAAGAAAAATTATGGTCTTACTAACAATAAGAAAGCACATCACCTCCCAGCAAGCCTCTGTATTCAATTCTTTCTTTTTTTGGAAATGGGTGCTCTCAGGAGAAATAAAAACCTATCTTAACTTTCCTATCAGACACTTACCCTTGTGCTGAACTGTCTCTTTTATGACTCCGAACTTTAATTTGACTACATTGATTCACGTTTTTTTTCCAGTTCAACTGGAAGCAAACATTCTCATGGAAATTTAAGGTAACTTTGGTAGATCTGGATTCTGCATTTTTCCAATCCACAAAATAAGAAAAAAATAATAATAATAATAATAAAAACACTTGTTCTTTCTATTGAATGTTTTTATTCACTCATCCAACAAGTATTTCCTGACACTTTTCTATATCTTGGGCAAGGAGATAAATTCTGTGACTCCAATAATAAGAGTCAGTATCTGTCTTTGAGGAGCACACAGTCTTAATTCCCAGATCTAGCTGACAATGGCTCCTCTAGGGTGCTACTTCTGCTTCATTGTACTGTTCAGACCCTACATAAAATACTTTCCACAGAGAACACTAACCATTAATGGTCTACTCTGAAGTGTACAAATGACTTGCTCATCACATTGCCCCAAACTGCTTCGAAATTTCCTCATCACCAGCTTCATCACTAGTTCTTATATTCTCAGCCCTCCCTCCCTCAAGTGTTTGAAGCAAACTGCTATTTATATGATTACAATCTTGCTTTTCTCAATGACAGTTCTTGTCCTCTACCCTGGCAACGCTGCAGTCTTAGCTTGTCTTAGGTATACCCCTCCTGGTTCAGTTTATCCCCAGAACTCTCATACATGACTTTAGTCTCAAGGATGTAGTGCAGAGAACAGGAAATTAATTTCAACACCAAGATCCTCTTTATTTGTTTATCTCAGCCAGAGTTGCCCCTAGGGTGTGTGGGACCCCCTGTTTATATAGGCAATTTTATTTAAAATGCATTATAAAATTTCTGGGTCCACGTGAAGTATGGTAATCAACAAATATTTAGAAAGGTGAGTAAAGAAGTACTTAAAGGTATTTTTATTGTCCAGTTAGTGCAAGAGAAGTTTCTTCACAGTGTTCAGGCAACATCTATTTCTATTCAGGTCCAGGAACCATCTCTTCAGGTTCTTTATTAGCAAATGTGCCCTTCCTATCTAATTTTATATTTCTCATTGTGATAAAAGGTAGTTAATAATGCTGTTATTACTAACATACCATGGCTCTTCAGAACATGTTTGTATGAAAGCGATATAGATTTCGTTGCTTCTACAGTTCACTAATATTACTTATTTAATGCTGGTTACATCATTACACATGGCACTGCATCATCCCTCATACTTTCTGTTAGGCAAAATAGTTTCTGGTGCTTGACGTGGCTGACGCCATCTTAAGAAGCAAGATGCTCTCAGTGACTGCCAGTTCATCCCAGGAAGGGTGGGCCCATATCACTTAAAAGGAATGTTCTCACATAAATAAGTGCTTACTTCCTTGGAATACACAGCTCTTAGGAAGCATGTGTCTCTTGGCTCTAAGCCACCTATGTTCCTAGAGGCCATATAAATCAAGCACTATCCCCTTTTGAGAGTGGAGATCCGCCATCTTGCTGCTTCCCAAGACTGTTTCTGGCCATGTTCCCTTAATAAACTTATTTAATTCTGGAGTTGTCAGCCTCTTTCTTTTGTTTCTGGGTCCCATCCTCCATTAGAGGTTGGTTCCAGTACACCTAGGGAAATTTTCCCAGCATCTTCCATGAATACAGGCTTTCAATGACTCTCTCAGAGGTTATTATTGTGCTTCCATGATGATATTCCTAAATGCAACTCTACCCAGAGTGTGAGAAAACTGTGAATGATAATTGACTTTCTGGGAAAGATAAATTTACTGATCTGAATTTATAGTATTAGCATAGGGCAACATATCTTCTAACCATCTCTTCTATTTAATTCTATAGTCTGTAATCATGTCATTCTCAGAAAGTGATCACTTTCCATTTGTTTACACAGCCCTGCCTTTCACAAAGCATCACCAGTGGCAGGATAGACAAGTGGTCTGGGGATTGAACAAGAGCATATCCATTTGTTCAAAGAATATCTGCCCTTTATCTAGCATGGTTTAAGATTAGTTCAGGAGTGCTTGATGATATACCACATTAATCAGAGGCCAGAGAAGTCTTAAGATCCTCAGGGCAGTCCCAGTTTTTGGTTAATGTTGATCATAGGCAATGCTATGGTCAGAACAAGGACAAGTCAGAGCTAATGCACAGGCCCACACAAATGGCTCAAGCTAAAGAGTAAGTGGTGGACCGTAGGTAGCTCAAAACCATAAACTCTTCTTGCCTGTGACAAAAGTGAGAGTCACCCCAAATCAGCATGTAATCCTCAGTCTGGTGGCTTCATATTATGAAAGAAATACCACACCAGTCAGCAGGAGCAATCTGCTTGCCTGGCTGTCCTTCAGAAACCAGTTCCAGGCCTGAGGACTATGGGAGGACACCACAGGAGCAAAATGCAGGTAGTTCTGCACATCTGGTCATCCCTACTCTTACAGAATAAAAGGTCTAAGAGTGTCCCAAAGAGGAAAAACAGAGCAGTCCTGTTCAGTCTCAGGTTTTGAAAGGGGACTTAGAAAGAAAAATTTTATAAAGTCTCTCCAAAGTCCAGGGGCCTAGCCTGTGCTTCAGGGACAGAGGCCACACTTGGCTAGATCAAAGGGCAGTATTGCTCAATGAGATCAAAACATGCAAATAAAATTCTTGATAATTGACTTTACCATCCCAAACATTCTGACGAAGGTAAAATCTAGAATTACCGTAGCCTTGCTTCATTACTTTTGGTCTGGCAAGAAAAACAGGGCTATGGATCAACATAGAGGACCTAAAAAGTAATGAAGGCAAAAAAAAGAAAGCAAGGTAATAGGAACTGGTAGACCAATCCAATGAGTTTTAAATTTCAGGTTTTATATTTCTCAGTTTTAGAATGTGCATTAGATTAGTTTTATAGGTAGCAATTCTCTGTTGACATCTTTCATTTTTGTCCATCTTTCCTTCTATTCTCTTTAACATTTTAATCATATTACTTTACAGTTCTCTTCTAGTAACTACATAAGAGCTAAATCATCATGATTCTGCCTTTATTGTTTATTCATGTGTTCTTTAAACCTTTATTGTATGCTGGGCACTGTGTATAAAAGAACCCTAGAGACTTCAGATGATAGTACTTTACCCCAGAGAAAGTTGATCTTTTCCTCTGTTAGGTAGATAAGGGTCTAATCACCAGAATTAAATATACAATTAGTGTTAGAACTGGATTGCAGATTTAATTAGACTTACTCCATCCTTTATTTGTCCTTGTTCCTCAGGTTAATTACTCTTCTGTGTTTATGATTCAGAGTTTATCAGGTCTGTTTCCTCTTCCCAGTAGTATTTCAAAACATTTAGCTCTTTCCTTCAGAGATGTTGCTTTACTCTTTAGCCTCACGTAAATTACTTGAGGGGAGACCAGTTGTGTGTTAACATAGCCCTCTCTCTCTCCAGTAGGACATTGACTCCTGAGACACTGAGTTTGGTAGGGATTTCACTCTCTTTTAGCACAGCCTCCTCCTCAGTTATGACCATACTGAATTCTATTCCTCCAAATAGAGTCCCTCCACCTGTGCTAAACTCAATCTTTAATTTACATCTTGAATCACAAATGTTTGCAAGGACAAAAGCTATTAATATATAGCTCACCTATCTAGAATTAGTAATCCTTTAGTTCTCATTGCTTCCACAATGCTTTACTATGTTTAAAACTATGGATTTTTATCATATTATGTTTTTAGTTGCATAAGGAGTATTGCTCTGCTGCTACTTACTGATCCCACCTGAAAGCAAAAAGCACACAAATTACTTTCTAATATAAAACAGCAATGGCACTGTTATGTATGCTTTTCTAATACTTAGAAGGTAAATGATTGAATTATTAGCAATAATCTGATTGCTTTACATAGTATGAAAAAAGAATCTGAGCCAACATTTAGTCTTCTGGCCCACCCATCCACAGTTTTACACCAATCTGTTCCTATTTAGCCTTAAACTTAAATTTTAAAAAAAAATTAAAATGTAGACATCATGTTTCAAGAACTTGAAAATTATTCTCTCTCCTCTACCCTTTCTCTCTCTCTCACTGTTACGAATATGAACTGAATTGTGTTCTCCCAAACTTTCTAACCCCCAGTATGACTATATTTGGAGATAGGGCTTTGAGGAGGTAATGAGGTTAGATAAAGTCATAAGGGTGGTACCTCAATCAAATAGGATTGGTGGCCTTTAAGAAGAGAAAGACATCTCTCTTCTTCCCCCATCCTGTCTATCTGTCTATCTGTCTGTCTGTCTGTCTATCTATCTATCTATCGAACACCATAGGCACAGGCCCAGGAGTGGGGCTATTACCCCCTGAGTTCCAGAGGGCAGGGCCACAACCCAGAACTCAGCGGGTAGAGGTGATACCCTGGTGTGCCAGGAGGAAAGACTGGTAAGCCCACGAAGATTATTCTCTAGCCTTAAAATGTAATGGATTTTGCCCTGCTACTTATAAGACTTGCTTGAGATCTGTGACTCTTTATTTCTCTCAGATTTCTCCTTTTAAAATGGAAATATTTCGTTTTGGTCTCATCATTGTATTTTAGATGCAGATACCTTCCTGACTTTACAAGTTCACTGATGGAGAAGAATCTTTCCCCAGGGTGAATCATACCCTGAGTCTCATATATAACTGATTTAGATAATTTAGATGATTAGATCTGGAACTTTTAGTTGAGGATATTTAGATGAGATTTTGGATTTAGAGTTGATGCTGGAATGATTAGGACTTTGGGGAATGTTAGGAAGGGGTGAATATATTTTGCATGTGGGAAGGACATGAATTTTGGAGGGCCAGAGAGTTAACTGTTAAGAATTTAATTGTGTTTCTTCATAAAGAGATACTTCCCAGTACCTTAAAATGTAAACATTTTTTTAGAAATAGGGTCTTACAAAGGTAATAAATTAAAATGAGGTCATTGGGGCAGGCTCTAATCCAATGTGTGTTATCCTTATAAAAAAGGAAAATTTGGGCACAGAGATAGGCACAATGTGAAGATAGCCAAGGCAAGACAGAGGCAGAGATTAGAATGATGCAGCTTGCAAGCCACAGAATGTCAAGCATTACCAGCAACAACCCAGGAGCTAGGAAGAGGCAAGAAAGGATTCTACCCAGAATCTCAAAGGCAAGTGTGATCCTACCAACACCTTGACTTCAGAATTCTAGCTTCCATAACTGTGAGACAATAAATTCTTATTGTTTTAAGCCACTCAGTTTATGATATTTTGTTATGGCAATCTAACACCCTAACACAACAAAAAAATTGTTCATCACAATGGAGCTATTTGCTCATTCAAGTCAAAATCGTGTACTGAATTTACAAAATAAAAAATTGGCTCAAAATCAGAAACTGATTCAACTAGACAAAATAATATCTCAATGTCAAAATCCATCCCATCTCAGCCAGATTCTCATTTGAAGAGCATGGAAACAAAGATTCTACCTCAGCTGCCTCCCTATGAACATTGTTTGTGTTTCCACTCGGCTCCTTCATTGAGGCATGTTCTATTGTAAATATTTGGGAGTGTTAGGTACATGTTTCTATGAATACAGGTGGAGTTTGAATGTTTGGCTCTTAAGTTTGAGGGAAGTTGAAGGACATTTTCTTCATGATGGAGGGATAAGAGACCTGTGAGGGATTCAACTACTATTGAGGTTTCCCATCCTCTCATATTCCCTGGGCTACCCTCAAGACCCCAGACCTGAGCCAAATTGATCTCACCACAATGCTTTGTCCTCTGCTAGGTCCTGGACCACTCATAACATAGTCTCTTGATGTTAGCAGACCCAGATAAATGTAGTTTAATATCAAGTCACCCTCACGTCCAGGTTCACCCAGGACAGAGTATCCCATTAGTGACCATTGCTCTGTTCTCTAACTCATGGGTCATCCCAGGATAACCAGTCTCCTACCTGGACTAGAGCACCTAATGTGCCCCAATCTAAGATTACACTTCTATTCTGGTCTTCATAAGAGAATGGCATGGTCATATAGTTCATGTCAAAATAATCTACTTGTGTCTGGTACTTTATAGATGCAACTTGTAATGCTCACAATAACTCTTGTATACAATTTATCACTCTTATTCTTTGTAGGAGAATAATCTGCCTCAGTCATGCAGTTCGTAAACCATGGGGCCAAGATTCAGACCAAAGACTGCCTAAACAGGGTCAGAGGAACACAAAGATAGTAAGTAAGGTTTGGTTTAGACAGTCTCTTAGAGATGCTTTATCTCTTTCAGATCTCTTTACCTTCTCCCTGGTCTTCCCAAGGTGTCATTGGGGCATGGCTTACTGAATCCACTATGGGCATGGGAAGAGAAAGTCTCTTATTTGTACCAAGTGCTCTGTGCAGCTCTTTTTGCTCTTAATCAACTCATATCACCTTGTCTGCCTGGTCACTAGTTACCCTGCCACTATCTATTTCTGATATCTACACTAGGGAACTAACTCAAGACCTGTTCTCCTTCAGCTTGGTCAGAATCAGTAGTCCTCTCTACCAACCTACCCTCTGTTCTCAGTGGTATTGTGAGTCCCCTTTGGGCTGACTGTGAATCCCAGGAAGTCTCTCAAAAAGTCCTTTTGATACTGCAGTCACTACCTTTTGTCCTTGCAGTGACTACCTTTGCTGGCAAGCTTCCCACCCAAACTCTTGGCTAACTTTCTATCTTCCTACCTCAGAGGAACCCTTAAATTTTGGATTCCTACCTCTACTACATAAAAAACAAAGGTGGCTCAGAGGAGCTACACTGAAGCTCTCCCTCTACTGTCACCACCCTCTACCACTTATGCAGTCTCCCACAGGTCGGTCTAGTGCTCTTTTACAATTTTAGCCTAGAATATTAAATATAAATTGTTGCAACAGATGATCTCCTTTACATTTCCTATCTGTTAGGCCTCCATCTCTCCACAACTTCGATCGAAGATAGTCCATGTCTCATCTTTGCCTCTCTATTCCCATAATTCCTTGCACTAGAATGGTATATTTCCCCTTCCTTTCTTAAGTGAACTTCCTCATGTTATACTCTTCTTATTTCTGGATGAACTATTTCTATGTGTCCTTCCTAATGATGGAAAGGCTATCCTCTATATTTTGAAAGAAACTCTATAATCTAGATGGTCAGGCCTGGCTCTTGATATGTTAATGAATAATTATCAGTTAGAATGCCTGTAGCTGTAATTAATAGACAATGCCAACTCAGTTTGGCTTAGACATGGCATTATCTGATGTGATTATTCTCAAGGTAAAAAAAAAAACTTCCAGATTTGTTAATCCTGTGCTTGACTGTGTCATCAAAAACAGGTTCCCTATATCCTTCTGCCGTTATCCTTAGTCAGCTGACAGCCGCATGACAGTTTCCATTGTTTTAGGACAGCTACATCACAGACAGCTACAATATCGAGAAATAGAAGATAACTGCTTTTTCTTCTATCAGATTATTTTATTTATATGTTTTATAAACTTTTTTTTAAGTTAAGTATGACATATACCAGCAGCATATGAGTTACTATTGCCCACATTCCTGTCAACACTTGCATTGTCACTTATTTTTTATAAGCCATCCCTGTGGGGTGCTTGCTTGCTTCCTTGCTTCCTTCCTTGCTTCCTTGCTTCCTTCCTTTCTATTTTTTGGAACTCCTGAATAATTAGTTATTAATGCTAATTAGATTCATGCACAAAGATTCCTCTTTAATTATTTTATATACGACATGCCTTTTAAACTCACCTTCACTAACAACCAAATAGTATAATTATTTAGCAACTTATGCACTCAATTAGTTGCTAAAACGACAGTTCTGTGACTTTTTAAGGCAAAGAAAACTTTGATCAGAAATATTTTCAGCATTTCACTTCTTAGATGTACATACACGTAAACTAATTTTTGGCAAAGGGAAGAATACCATGATTGGCTCAGCCCAGTCATGATTCGGCCTTGGGCTGGTGCAGACACCTTTTTTCTTTAAGGCTCATGTGGGGTGAGCCTTACCTCACAGTGGGGTAACTGAACCAAATTAGGATTCTGTTAGAAAGTTAAAAGTTACAGGTTACTGAATAGGCAAACTAAAATGCATTCGAAAATGCTAAAGGAATTTTGAAAATCATTTAATCTCTTGATAAATTCTAGCTTTCATAATTATTTTCTTGACTCGAAACCTAATTTTGTTCACCTAAAGCTAAATGGCTGCTATATTAGGAAAATGGATGAATCAGACTAACTCATCATTAGATCATGTACATGGAAATGCAAACGAGAAAAACACATTAATGTATTTCAAAAACAATTTCCCCACTGACTTAAAATCAGTCACCAAAAAGTTATGAGCTATAGTCTGAATTTCAAATGAGGTAACATTTGTAGATAATGTTGACTTCAGTAGTTTCAGTTGGCTAATGACCAACATATATTTAGAAGTCAGCAAGTCTGTGTTTAGCCATCTAATGCAGTATTTGGCTACTAGCAGTGTTATTTGGCTTAGAGTGAGAGTTTTTTTCTTCTGTATGACACTTTGTTTCTAAGCCAGCTGTTTAAGTTAATTATAAATTTTGCTATCTATCATCAAAGATCATTTGTTCCAGGCTTCGGTTGTAACACATATGTTTCCATAGCCATACATACATTTCTTTTTATGACTACTGAAGAGTCAAAGAAAGATAAGACCCCTCAAGTCAGAGGTTGAAACTTCCTCATTCCCGTGATAAACGGTAACATCTCTCAGATCCCAACAAGGTATAATTTTCTTCTGACAAAAAATTTTTCATTTAAAAAATAATTTGCTTAAAAGAATTTTTCGATACATCATTTTATCAATCAAAGCAAGTCTTTATGTGTTAAAACAATGAGATGTAAAAATTTAAAGAACACATTAGTTCTATCATTTCTGTTTTTTTACTAAAAAAGAAAAATCCAAATTTAGCCTTAATAGAATGACATAGTCTTCTAATAAAACATAATCTTAAGATTTAAGGATTTAACTACCATTTTTCTTAAATCTCCAAAGTAAATTTGATAGGATTTTATAAATTAGATAACAGTTGTTATCTCTACTAGCTAACTAAATTGAATTTACTTAAATATTAAAATTGGTTAGTTAGAAACAAACATCAAGTCTAATTTGGGATAAAGGCATTTACATAAATCCTCTTCTAGGTACAGAAAGGTGAAACTACACATGCTGATAAGGTCAAGGACCAGTTTCTTCCAAATTTCTATTTCCACACATGTCAGCAAACAGCTGGATGCTAACAACAGTAGAGGTTGTATTTTTGACCCCTTTAAAAACATAAAAGGCTATACTTTGAGAAGACAAAGAAAATGATGCATTACAGATTTAAACTCTGTGTTTCTGTCTCAGGTTCACCCAAGTCACCAGTAACAGAGTGTCTTCTTGGAGTTGAGCCACAGCCTGGCCCTGGTCCAGCACAGTGAGCCCTGGTGGTTCCCTCTGAGCCTCTCTTTAGAACATGGAAGATCCCTGAGTAAACAGTGTCCTTGGTTCTAAAACGATTAGTGAGCTACAGTCTCCCCAATCTACCCCCATCACATGGACAGGACCCCAGAGTTTATTTTGGCTTCTCTTTCTACCCTGGACGATTATGGTCCTGACCTTTTATCTTAGCTCCTATAGGAACTTTTTCTCCAGGGCTGGGCCATGCTTCCAGATCTATCACCTTATTTAAATCAGGCCCTCCATCCTTACATTCGTGATAGCAAAATCCAACAAGAATCATGGCCATCCTAAAACCTCCTGCTGGCCAAAACCCTGCCTGTCCCTTTTGATCAAAAACCTCTCAAACTTTAATCTCACTGAGATTCAACTTGACTTTGACACTCTACTTCAGACTATATTTTAGATCATCTTCTCCTAATGGCCAGCTTTCCTCAGCCTCCACCGATTAATTACAAATTCTGTCCTGTCCACAGGCCAAGCCTATTGCCCTAGTAGGAAATTGTACTATGCCATGCAGTCAGGCTTGGCTGCTAATGGCAAATGAATATGGTGCATATTAGAACACTTTCATTTAGTTGATAGCCACCTAATAAAAATCAGCTCAACTCATGAGCTAGTGCAAAGAAAGCAAGTGACTATATTTAAAGCAAAAAACTTTTTTTTCTCCATTAGGATAACTGGATTTTTTAAACTGTAGTTCCAACTTTGTTGCTAGAGAGCAAACAGCTGGTAGGGGGACTATAACAAGAAAGACAGCTTAAAGAAAACTGTGATTTTTACAGTTCTTCTAATAAATGTGTGATGTACCCAATCTGGAAGCACAGGAAAAGAAGAACTGAAAATGAATGAAATGCTACTTTGAATATATGAGGATATGTGAGGTCCCGTCTTCAGAAGTTTTTCCATTGTAAAGCATACATGGTAATAATAAGAGTGGTTTAGGATTTTTAAGCAGGCACTTCACATGTACTAGTTAATTCTCACACAGTCATAGGAGATAGGTATCTTTTATAAATGAGGAAACTGAGTCAGAGTGTTTCAGAATCTTATCCAAGGTCACAAAGCCAATTAAATGGCAGAGTGAGAATTCAAATGTAGGTAGTCTGATTCCGAGGTGTTCTTAAGTCAATATAAGTCGAAGTTAACTACCATTTAGAAATGAATGCACACGTTTCTGTGTACCTTGTTTCACAGTAAAATACTTCCAAAGGAATTTAGGAATAGTTTCCATTTGTGGCAAGACAAGAGCAAAAATGCTGGAAATCTCTTTTTCTGCATTAAATGATCAATTTAAGGTAGCATTTGAGAGAAACATTCCTCTTGCTTTCTTCTACTATCCTATCCTTAAATATTTAAATATCATCAGCAATTTATATTGGGTCTCCAACAATAGAGATGCTAGGATACTAAAAATCCCTACATCTTTAACCAGCCACTTAACAAGGCTAAATCTTGAGAGTTCAAAGCACAATGAACACTCCAGGAAAAGAAACACTTTATTACCAGTTCAGACTTGGTTCCCTATGCTGGTGAACTTGGCTGTAACATTTATGATATTGGGAATCTCTTTTCTAATCAAGGGGTAGACCAAATAAATGTTCTCTGTTCCTTTCCCCCTGGATCCCATCCTGACCTTGCTTTTTGACATCTTTCTTCTCAAAAGGTAAGGAGGGTTACATAAAAATTAACTCACAGAAAGAGCCTTTTCCTAAGTACTTGAGTGGTGCACTTCATCTTTCTTTCCCTTGAACTCTGTCCTATTCCCAAGAAGACTTTCTAGATCAGAGTCTAAACAATACCCATCTCCAAACTGTTCTATTGCACCAGGCTCTGTTCTGGAAGACACAGAGGCAGAACGACATGTAAGGCAATCATAAAAGGAAAATAATACAATGGATGGAAGCTATCTAAAGAGAGTCTGACACCTGAAAGTCAAAATTTTTAAAACTTTGCACAATAACTTGACCCAAATGTGTCTGACAGAATTATTTCTCCTAAGTAGGAAAGACTAGGTTGTGCTGTAGTAACATAAAACTCAATAGCTTATAAGAAGAAATCTTCATTTTTTTTGTTGTTGTCATTATTGTCTATCATAGTCAGATATGGGTAAGAAAAGAGAAACATGGCTCTTAATGTGTCTACTTCCATCCACATTCCATGGGACAAAGAAAATCAGATGGTCATCCCTGAGTTCAAAGGGTGAGAAGGTATAATCATCCTGCTGGGATGGGCACTACATATTATATAATGTCAATGGAGTAGGGAAGTATTTTTGTCCCCAAAGGAAGACAGTAATTATTTTCAACAAAATTATAATATATCACAAGTTGTGATTTTTGTCTAGTGGTATATCATTTTCTATGCTGCATAACAAACAACCACAAATTTAGCAGCTTAAAATAATATATGTTTTATTTCATAGTTTCTGTGGATCAGAAGTCTGGGCCCAGCTTATCTAGATTTTCTGCTTCAGGGTTTCATAAGGTTGAAATCGAGATGTCAACCAGAGCTTCAGTCTCTTCTGAGCCTGGGGATCCTATCTGAGCTCACATGGTTGTTGGCAGAGGTCAGTTCCTTATAGCTGTAGGTCTGAGGCCCTCAGCTTCCCAGGCCACCACAGTTCCTAGCCATGCAGACCTCCCCAGATAGCCAGTGCACAATATGGTAGCTCACTTCTTCAGAGCCAGCAAAGGAACCTCTACAGCAAGTATGCCTGGACAGTCTTACATAATTTAAGCATGGGAGGGACATACTATCAACTTTGCCATCTTCTGTTGTTTAGAAGTAAGTCACCAGTTCCACGAACACTCAGAGGTGGGGATTATGCAATCTCTTGGTGTGAATACCAGGACAGAGAGATCATGGAGGTCACCTTAAAGTCTGTCTGCCACAGTGGTGGGTGGAAATGAGCAGGAAATCATTAGGCTCTCTCTAGAGAATATATTGTTAACATATACTTCAAAAACATGACCAAGAATATTCCAATTATTACTGAAAACTCTGTACATGTAATATTATTTAATTTAGACTAAGATTATGGCAATAAATTGAATTTTAATCCCATCATACTTCTCCTGCCCTGAGGCTCCTATTCCTCATTTACTAGGAAAACAATTTAAGAAAATATTTAGTCATGGTAATGAAGAAAATCATCTTTGTTTCTTTACTTTTGTTTCTCTTGGTTTCCAGAAGAGGACTATTTTTTTTAAAATATGTACTGACCCTGCATATATTCACATCCTAAGGTCTCTTTCGTCTGCTCCTTGTGAACTATGTGTTTCCACATTAGTCATGGACGGTGTGTGTCACATGAATAGCTAATAAATACAACCTATGCAAAGCAGCTCTGTGAAAATAAGAGAGTATGCCAGGTTCCTGGTTTCCACAATTAGTGTATATTATGTGTTTACAAGCCAAGCAGCTCAAAATAAAAGGCACTGCCAAAGAACATACTGAATGAAAATGTTTGCTTACTAAAAAAGAAATTTCTAAATGTTAATTATGACCAATTTGTTTTTTCCTAGGACTAAAATAATGCTGCAAAAGACTTTAAAATATAATTTGGCAACAATAAAGCTATCCATTTTTAACAGTTTATGGTGTATGTATGTATATATACATATATATATTTTATGAGGAATGTTTTGACTTTAAGAGTAAAATCCACTTCAAAGAAAAACGCAAACATTTTACAGAGCATAGATTGTGTTGTATGCAATAATAATCAAGTATCTGTTAGATGGGAAGTATAATGTTTCTCTCACACTATAATAATGAAAACACTGTCTTTCAACAGAGTTTCATAATAAAATAATATATTTACACACAGCTGCTAGATGTCATTGGCAACACCAATGACAATGTAACTCCTGACCATAAAGGCTGCATGTTGTTCTTGTTCTCAAAGACACTGAAAGGTAGCATGACAATCCAAATGAAATGCGAGCTTATAACCACATCAGAAGATACCCAACTTGACTCATAACTAAGGACATGCTAATTCAAACAGTAAGATACGACTTCTCATCTAGTATAGTACCAAAGATCAAAGTGCTTCAAAATGCCGTGTTGGCCATGGTGTGAAGAAACGGGCACTCTCATAATCTGTTAATGAGACTAGAAATTGAGACATACTTCTTGACAGGCAATTTGGTAATAGCCATCAAAAAATTAAAATGCATATAAACATTGACCTAGGGTTTCTGCCTAGATTTATACTCACACACTAGAGTAAAGACATTTTCTCAAGGATAACTTCCAAAATATACATCTTAAAAAATGAAAAAGATAAAGCATGGGTATTTGTACATGAGATGATTTCACTCATTTAAAAAAGGGGGGATGTATGTTTTCATACAGTTTTTCTTTTTTTCTCCCCCTTGAAGGATAAACTGAACCTGCAAGTAGTGGTTATCTCTAGCAAAGGGAGATAAATTGTGGAGTAGAAATATATGTTACTTTTTATTGCATTGCTTCCAATACTGTTTGAAATTTTTACTATTCCGTTTTTTCAATAAAAAACATAGAATAAAGAAATAACTAAGCAAATGAAACTGACTTCATCTGAATGAATCTGATACGCTGAAAGTCATATTCTAATTGAAATTATGGAGTTACGTTTGCTTCTCAGCCTACCCACATTTTAAATGTCCTTAAAAAGCAAAATGAATGACAGGACAGTTGCCACGTTGAATGCTAATTCCTTTTTCTGGCATTCTGAGTGGTACTTATACTTTAGAGGCATCTTCCAGGCTAGCATGATCTCAGGAAATTCATCTAGTCAGATTCAGGGTCATACTCTGAAGGTGAAAGTTGAGGTTCTGGTTGAGAGCATAGTTTGGGTTGGACCCAAGATAATATCACCGCAAAGGATAAGAAACCGTTTGTTGAGGAATGAGTCAAGAATCTTCTCAACATGTGATTAAGCAAAACAGCTTTGAGAAGTTTTTATGCCCAAAGTAGAAGACAGTCCAAAAATCATATTCCCAGAGTTTGAAGACCAAGAATGTACCAAAAAACAATCTAGATTCTCAAACTCACCTCGGTTTGGTCCTTTGACTCACTCTTAAATCAGATTTAGACTACCCCCTGGTGGTTAAATTCAGAAGAGACATTCTTTTCTGTCTAACTCACTGTGGCCCTTGATTCAGACAAATATGGGACTTGATCTAATATGAAGGCAAATGTCCCAAAAATAAACAATAGAATTTGCCATCAGTCAGGGAACAAAACCTGTAATATGACAGTATGAGTGGAGGCTGAAATGGAGAAGACGATAATTGGTAGAAAAAGTTTATGTTTTAGATTAAATATTCTGATTGGTATTTATACTTTAGAGACATCTTTTAAAAAGTTTCCTTTCTTTGCAAATGCCTTTTCTTCTGGCCTTTTAAATGTCACACTTTTTATTCTATTCAGTGCTATATGCTGTAGCCTCTCTGAGCTCCAACTGATTCACTGGTCCTAATTTGTACTTGTACGAGTTAATAACATGTCACTTCAGCATACTCTAAGTCACCAAAAACACATAAGCACCCTTAGGAAGAATTTGAATCTCTTGGTCAGAACCAATCCATTTATATTTGTCTCACTAGATATGGTGTCTTGAATTTAGTGTTAGTATGGGCTATGGAGTCTAAACACTGTCCATGGAATACATGGCATCTTTATATAAATATCAAAATATCTATTAGCTTCTAAGTAGCATGTGTTCATATAAAGATGAAGAAACAGATATATTTGAAGATTCTTCCAGGTGCTAAGCTATTTGTTTTACTTTCTTTTACGTTTTTGTGAACGTGTGACACTCCTAACGGGCTGACTTCCTAAACTTGCTTTTTCTCATCAGAGGCTGGAATGAGATATACATTTTGATATCACTGAAAAAGCCCTACAGAATTAGGAGGTGACAAAGGAGGGGTCTCTCACATTTATAGGCTTTAAGATAATCTCCTCAAAACTTCCTCCCTTAATGCTGGTGCTTTCTGGTCCTTAAAAGTAAAAGACTAAAATATAGTTATGATTTTTTAAAATAATAAAATAGACCAAAAGATAATGTCCTAAAAAATAGTTGAAAATCTTGAAAAGCAATTGCTAAAATTAAAACTACACATGGTCAATTTAAAAAATAGCCATTGACCAAGAAATGGTTCTTTGATGTACTTAAATGGCTAAAAAGTGACAAGGCATCTGTCTGCATTATAGCTATATTCTGATTGATGGAGTCTCTATGGGAACTCATGGGTTGGGAGTCTCTGTATCATCACCCTGCATCTCATGACAAAGGTTCATGCCTACAGCGAGAGGGGTGCATTCAATCCTTCAGATGGAATGATCAATCACAAATGAATAATCAAGCAACAACAATCAACCTCGACATTCTTCAAACCATCATCAGCTACAAACCCTCTTTCTCTCCTCCCCAAATTCTTTCTATTTCTTGAGAAAGTCAAAAACTATGAACTGACCCTTATTAGTTGTTGAAAACAAGTTCAATTGATTGATGATTGCAAAGTATCAGAGTCATCAACCATCTTCAAGGCAAGACTGGAAACTGAAAGGGTTTATTATGGCTTACAAAACTCTACAAAGTCTGAACCCAGTCCTCTTTGATTGCCCTCTACTCTGCTCCAGCCAAGCTTGCCACCTTGATTATTTTCTTAGGAACCAGGCACACTCCCGTCTCAGGCATCTTCACTTGTTTTCCCTGCTTGGAATGTTTTTTTCAGGTATCCTTATGGCTAGCCTCTTCTCCTCCAGATCTGGCTTAAATATCACCTCAATGGCACCAGTCTCCCCCACTTCTCCTGATCCCCTCACCTAGATCTATTTTTTACCTAGTACTTACCAGCTTCTTAAATACTATATAACATAACTATTATGTTTGTGTATTCCTATCTACCCCATACCACCCCCCTACCTCCTACCTCCCCCACACACACACACACACACACACACACACACACACACATTATAATAGAATCACCACAAGGGCAAGGATTTTTATTTGTTTTCTTCAATGATATATCTTCAGTGTCTGGAAGAGTGTCTAATGTATGGGCAATACTCAATAAATCTAATGTTGTTAAATGAATAAATGAACAAATGAATGAAGACATTAATATTGTTCGGCAGATCATTTTTTTACTGTGTAGCATATGAGCACGTCCAGATAAAAGAGGCACAGCCCTTGGCCCAGAGCTGCCCAGTACCTACTGCACAAGGAAAGTACAGAACAGCAGAAGCAAAACTGAGTCAAAAAGTTAATACAACAGAACTTGCTGAAATCTTTGGTAGTAACTGCTAGAATACGTCTAGGACAGCAGTTGCTTATCTATAGCTGCTGGAAGGATTTTACTATTTTTTAATCTAGACTATCTCTACCCTACCTGCTAGTCTAGTCATTTTGTCCTGCACAAACATTGCCTCTGGCTTAAAGAGCTTTCAATAATTCTCTGATCATAATCCCTCATTTTCCATTATTCTCTGTAGTAATATCTTTTCTGAAAGGAGAGAGAACACTGAGGGTTAATCTAAATAACCCAATAACTTGAAATTGGCCCCCTTTATTCTCATCAGAACTATCGACCTGCAAGAATACTACTCGTATATTAGTAAAGGGTTCTACCTCATTTATATTCAGTTGATTGGGTTGGGAGAGATTCTTAACCATTCTCTCCCATTCCCTCAGAATTATTCTGTGACATACCTGGAATGTTTACTTTTGCAGTGACTGCTTTTCTGCTATGAATACGTTTCCCTCTCTTACTTGCTCACAAGTTACAGAATACATTTGTTTTGTCACCTTTTCCCTGTATCACTCATAAATTCATAATCCACATTCAACTGGTAGTCAAAAATAATATTGCTTGAAGCTAAGTCTTCTTGGCAACTAAACACAATAAGTTCTCCTGTATATGAATACAAAGCAGAAGGAAGACTAATGTTTACTGAGCAACTATAGTGTGTTACACACTTTACAGATGCTACCTCATTTCAACTTTACAAGGAATTTTCACAAGAAATAGAGTGTGTTTTAGTCCATCAATTAGATTATAAGATCTTTGAGTAAGTGTTCATGCTTATCTTGCTTATCACTGTATCCCTACATCTAACAAGATTGCCTTGCTCATAGTAAGTGTTCAATAAGTAGTTTTGAATAAATGAATGAATAAAATTATGTTATGGCAATTCCTTTTACCTATAACTCCAGCCCAAATCATAGTTCTATATCCAGCCTTGTTAGGTGTCTTTTCCTCACAAGGCTAAGCCTAACAAGATGGTGAGTATGTTCTTCCATATCCCAAGACTGTTTCTTACTGCGAACAGAGTGATCATTAGAAACTCAGTTAATGTAGAGGAACATCAGGCAGTCTTAGCTTGATTTAATTTGACTCTGACATAGATTCTTTATTAAAACAACCATTACTTCAAAGACCATGTTGGTCTGTTTTTAGGTGCTTCATTGAAGCATTCTAGGATGAAATTCGAGATTTCATACAACAGAGCATTTTCATAAATACATCATGTTCTTAAGCCACGAGCTTTTCTCAGGATACCTTCTGTCAAGTTATAGATCATGGAAGCAGCAAAGCAGTTTATGGATTCATTTTAATTCCTGTCATCCCATTAGGTGTGAATTAGACAACAAATTTACATCTGTTTCTCAGCTTGAATCTTTTTGTAAGATGTTATCAACACAGTTAAGAAACCAGGAATAGACTAATTGTATTACAGGTAATCATGCTATTTATGGATGACCATTTTTTCAGTGATTCACTATTTTTAGTTATAATAAAATATTTATTCTTATTATAGGCTCACTTAGAGACTACTTAAAGTGAGAAAAATAATTTTAACTTTAATTTCATTATTTAATTTCATATTGAAACTGATATCACATCATAGCCTTAGAGATTTTTGTAGTAAAATAATGAAAAATAATAAAACCTTTGAAGTATTATTTTGTAGCAAATATACCAGAGTCTTGTTCTCACAAAATCCTATTAATAAAACTTTAAGGGCAGTTTGATTACATAGAATTAATTCGACCAGGAAGGCAATGATGAAATGTGACATTAATTGCTTGAGCTGGGAAAAAGTAATTTGTGCACTAATTTTAAAAGAGAATTATGAGTTGCTATTAAAACAAGCTGAATTGTCCAGGAAATTATTGCCAGTATCAACAATCACATAATTAGAAATACAATGGGTATTTTCTTCTTTGATTTTTCTTCCTCAACATTTTCTTAACTATTTCTATGAGCTTTCTCTTCCAGGTGAACTTTAGAATCCCTGAAGTGGGATTTTTTTATACAATTATTACATTGAATTTATAGATTCACTCAGGGCTAATTGATACACTTATAATATTGAATCATCTGCACTAGATATATGTTATACCTCTCGGTTTTTCAGTATTTTCTGTATCCTTCAATACAGGTTGATATTCTGTGGAAAACATGTACCTCAAACATTTTTTGTTAAATACATTCCTAGGTATTTTAAAGTTTTTGGTGTTATAGTGAGTGGGCTTTTTCTGCAAATACATAGAGGTATAAGAAACCAAGCATATCACATTTGAACTCTAATGCTCCTGGACCTGGTTATCATGTGACTCAGCAAGTCAAGTCACAATCCAGGAGAAGTTCTTGAGCTTGTCTTTTTAACTACATTTAGAAGACAATGATCCCCCTCCCACTTCGCTCCCCCACCCCCACCCCAACAAATATATTCAGGACTTCCTGATCAGAAACATATGTGCAATCTAATGTTTATATTTAATCTGAAACAAGCAGTTGTAAGACAGAACATGTTGTAAGACAGAAAAGTGAGAAATAACCTGAGATAACTTCACAGAACATCCAATTATAAAAGGCCCATTGCAATACACTAGCTCTTTCAGAGCCAAGACAAAAGATGGAAGGGAACCTTTATTTCAGCAACAGCTATCAAAAATTTTATGACGTGTATGTAGAAATAGTGGCATTGAAATTTCAATGTTTTCACCTCCCCAAATCCTGTACTAAACACCTATGAACTGGTGAATTTATCATTGCAAAAGATAAATTGCAGTTGTAACCTCAAAAGGATTAATAAAGAGATGAATAGATGACTTTTATTAAAATAAATTTTATGGATGGGAACAGAATTGTGTTTATCATAAAAACTCTGATTTGCTGAGGTTTTGTAGAAAGAGACTCATTTACTAGACATTTTTTCTACAGACAACGTATGTCTCCATTTCTTTCTCATTTAGCCCTACAAGTCACATCTTCCATCTATTTTCACTGAAAAGCCCAGTCATTCTAACTCTTAGGAGATAAAGCAGGCACTTCACAGAGCTCTAAGAATAGTTTGTCCTATTTAAGAAACACCAGATGGAACAGCTAATGCCATGCCTTGCCTCATCTGCACTGTTAACGTGCCACAACTTTTACTCTCTATCAAAATCGGAAAAGTCTTTACCTCCATACACAGAAAAAGGAGAGAAGCACCTTTAGATCCTCATCCTCTAACACAGCTGCATCATGCCCTGAGCTCCTAATCCTGGATCAGTTTCTAAAACAGCGATATAATCAGGAACGGTAATTATTAAACAAATACATTTTTGTGCCAGGGTTTGGACAATGATGTTAGGTTGGTATTGAGATTTAAGTTATGCTAAGTTCTCTATATAACTCTAAAAGAAAGGAAAAGTGACACATCTAACCTATTTAGAAGATTCAGGAACATGAGGTTTCTGATGGCAACAATCATGTAGGGGAAAACAAAAAGTCAAATCCCCTCATTGTCTGTCCAAAAACACCAGTTCCCCCTTCTTTTGAATGTATCGATCATATTTTTTCCTTCGACTTTACCAATGTTTAAGGAAGCTGTAACGAAAGTTTACTCTCTACCGCTGGAAAAACACATGCTGTGGGGGCGGTGGGCAGGGAGGGGAGAGGTGTTTAAAATGTGTAAGTGACTTAAAGAGAAACCTGGAATAGAAAGTATCTCAAATCCAAGATGTAGCTCTATGTGTTCTTGATCTAGAAGTCAGTAGATGACAGGTGGAATAAAAGAAAGTGCTGAAGAATAAAGGTCTTCCTTAATTAAGATTTTCCCAACAAAACCCTAATGTTACCAGTTGGACTTAATGTTTTATCTGGCCATCTCCAAGTGAGTTACCACTGCCGCATGCTATTTATGTTTCCTTGAGAAGAAGTTGTTCCCCTGAATCAATCTTTCACATGGTCTGCATTTTATCACCAAGAGGACAGTCATCAAATTACAAAGAGATTAAAGATCATTCCCTATTAAGAAAATTTTGGAGCATTCCTTGCTACAGGCTTCAGAATATCTAACGAAAGGCAAAGCGTCAGATATCAAAGTTTAGTAATAGTTCTTCTCCAGAAAACAGAGTGTACCTCATATTCTCCATCAATAAAATGGAGATAAATTAGATCCACTCCACTCAGGACATAACAGCTGGCCGGACTCTTATACCTGCTCAATAATGGAACCAATGTGTTATAAATTTCCTCTTCTATTAAGTCTATCTCCTGAAATCCAAGGCATTGAGGAATCAATTAGGTCAAGAAGTATACAGTACTTCAGATTTTCCTTTAAAGTTATTCGAAAGGGAAGAGAATTAGTTTAATTTATAGTTTGGACTTCTTCATTGATATGTCTATTAGAGTGATGGTGACAAGAGATCATGGGCTATATAAAGACAAAAAAGATGTCAAACCATGGATTCTTCATGAATTAGATGAGCATGCCCTTGAACCACCAAATCTGATTAGAGCCCCATGGCATTTTCAGGCAAAAACCACTATTCTAAATTTTTGTGTTGTTCTCTTATTCTATATGACGTTCTTAGAGATAATATTTTGTTTATTTTAATAATTTTATTATCTATTAACTATGTATAGGAATAAAACATGTATTAACAGCTAAAATTTACAGGAGGTAAGTAAAATGCAAATGGTGAAATGTATTAGTCAAGACAGGATAGACTATGCTGTTAGAACAAATACATACAACTTAAAATGTGAGGGGCTTAACCAAGCAAAGGTTTGTTTGTTGCCCACATCACATACACATTTGCATTGGAAGGATCTCTTTATTGATTTTCATAAATTGTGACTTAAGAGCTCTTCTGTCTTGAGACACTGACATCTTCAAAACACACGAACCTTGCAGTCTCAATGGAAAGGGAAGGGAGAACAAAAATAAGGAACACAAACTCTTAATTGCTTCAGGCCGAAAGTCACACAAGTGACCTTTGCTCCCAGTGCATTGGCCAGAACTCAGTCTCATAGAAGGGAGGCTGGAAAATGCAGTCTTTTTGATGCCCAGAAAAAAAGAAACTAAACACAAATCATTGTCTCTGCCACAAAAGGCATGGGCTTTGGATCCAAACAGTCGAAAAATTGATTGCCATGTCACCTTGGGCAAGTTGCCTTTCTCCTCACCTTAGTTTCATCATCTATTAAAATGGTAATAGCAAACACCTTACAGGGTTGTTGTGATGATTAATCAATTATCTGCATAGATTGCCTAATTTAATGCTCAATATATGGCAGTCATTGTTACTGCTATTTAAATAGCTCAAGGTTTTTATAACCAGCATCAAGACTAAAGCAGATTTCAAGTTTAGCACCATCAGATCCTAAGACTGTTCTGGCCTTTAAAAGCATCCTGTGCAGACCTGAGCGTGTGCACTTTCAAGCTTACTTCACCAGGTCAAACGCTTTATACACAAACATCCACCTTTAATTTACCAGAGCTCTGTCCTCTCTGCTTTCTAATGAATGTTCAATTGCAAAATTCCTGGGGCTTTAACCTAAATGTTAACCTCTGGATTTCCAGTGTTTGCTTTTTTATTCCCTTGTTTGTGTCTTTCTTTTACTCTTTTTTTTTTTTGAACTAGTGTCTTGAAAACCTTAGAGACAATATTCTGTTGATCAAATACTTCTTTCAGAAGGTTTAATAGGTTTTTAGAAACTAGGTTGGAAAAAATTCAGAACTCTGATGTTTTAATAAGCAATGGTACCTAAGTGACAGCATTTTTCTTTCTCTTTCTAACTTTGCCATCACTCATTAAAGCACTCAATTTAAAGCAGCTAAATGAAAATACCTTTTATATTAAGCATTGCTGAATCCAGATGCAGAAAAGACATCTTATTTCAAAACTTGAAACTTATTTTAAAACGACTAAGGTTCTTACCCAAAAAGTAAATGAAACCTTGAATGTTGCTTTTTTCATTATGCCTTTAAGATTTTATTCATAGTACAAAGATCTGTCAACACAAAAATTCAGGAGGCAAGAGAGATAGCCTTGCTGCCTAACTAGGAAACTGGTATTATTCCTGGAGTGTGTACTGTCCTGCAGGGCTTGAATTAACTCAAGATGGATACTTTCTCTCCGGTGCTTTGTTACAAATCACTTCTGCTGGTACCAGAGGTTCTGCAAAGAAGCATTCAACACAGGCAAAGGAGTTATTTAAAATGAAATATGAAACATTCTGACTGCTTCTGGATGATCTTAGCTGTGTTTCTTAATGAATTTTTTTAAAGGAAGTAGCAGCTTTTGTTATATTAGAGTTCCTGAAAATGTGCTTGTGCATGTATCAACCTTGGTCAAGACAAAACTGTTGAAATATTATCTTAAAAATATAGGAATCTATCTACTAGACACAGTTCACCTTATACATTTAGTTAGTATTGTTTTGTCATAACCCAGAGACGATTCTGACTCAAGCACGTTTGACCTCCACAATGTATCCTGGGGCTCTTCCAGTGCTTGGTAGAACACTGAGCTCCCAGCTACTGCCACTAAAATCCCATCCCTCCCTTACCCTGAACCCCGCAACTAGGAAGAAAAGTTCAAAACAATCTGCAAACCATCTGATGAATGCCTAATGTTTTAGGACAGTCAGATGACTCAAGGATCTGGTTTTAAATGGAGTACAATGAAATGATACCCAAATTTCCTTATAAATCCATAGTTTTTAGCTTCTCCAGTTCCTGAAATCATCTTGTACTTTAAATTTATAAGGTGACTCTGCTGGATCACTGCAGACATCTCTAGAAGCCACTCTTAGTTATGCAACCAATTTCAAAACTTCTAAGCAAAGTGGCAAAAAAAGTCTCTCATGATTCCTAAGCTCCTTATGAAAAGAGTATGAGGTAACAAATCTCTGGTAATTATTGAACCTTCTCTTTACCATTTGCCTCATTTAGAGCCTCTTTATGCTCATCTGAATAAGAAGAGAGAAACAAGATAAAATAGAAATCCTTTAACTTTGCTATGTGTTAATTGCTAAGAAAGTACTTCGAGAATGTTTGAATCCTCGGCAGATTTTACAATACCAGCTGTCCCTGGCTCCTCTAAGCTTGGAAAGCTTGGAGCCAATTCTGACCACGTTCTAAGTGGCCTCATCATTCACTTGTAAATAGTGTTCTTTCAGGATCAGATCCTGGAGCCCAAGAATATAAGCATAGCAAGAAAGAGCTACCCTCATCATGTACCAACTATTTCTTATAATCCAGAAGGGCAAGGGGTCTATTTAGCTGCATGTCTTGAACAACTTATTTCTCCTCTCTAAATCTTAGTTCCTCAGCTACAAAATGAGATATTCCTGGCCAGTTCTTTAGAGTAGTCCAGGCATGAATTAATGGTTTTGTCTATTATATTCTGCTATTATTTCTGGGATAAAGTGAAAATAATAAGGTATAAAAGAAGGGAGTATTAAGTTCATCACAGAAACAAGATGGAAACAATTACTAGACAAGAAAATTACACAAGAAAAACTCTGAGTTACAATGAACGGCAGGCTCCATGCATTAGCCAAGTGTAGTCCAACACATGGAACATGATTCAAGAAAAATCATGAAAATCAATATGTCCAAATGTACTTCACTCTTTAAGCTGGTACCTCAGTTGAGGTCTTGAGCCCTTCAAAAATCCCATCATACGAAGGAGGTTTCATGCTCTGGATTTTGTTTTGCTTTTTCTGACTCCAGTGGGGCAAGATTTTCCATTTTATATAGTGTCCATTGACATGTACAGAGAACACTATTTTATGCATGTACAGTGTTCTGTTTAATAATCATCACTGTATTAAAAAAAAATTGAGCCAGCAGATATTGTCAGCAAATTAACTGGCATCAGGTTTTAGGAAATGAATGTGTGTGGTTTTTTCTAAAACGAAATAGCGTGTCTTGTGTCTTTTGCATGATCATCTAGATTTAATCTGAGATCACAGTCTAATTTTACTCATAAGCCAGTTTTTCTGCACTAGGCAGAGTACTGCTATCTCGGTGAGTATTTTTAGGTGTGCCATTCCCTCACCCTTCACCTTCTACCCCAAACCTCTCCACTCCTGGTCTCACTCGGCTGTTTCTCCTGTAAGATTTCCATGGTTCTGTTTACATCAGTCTTAACAAGAGGTAGGCCTGTTCTCACTTGTGCAGAAAACATTGTTCCAAATTGAGTTGACTGGGTTCACGTCTCCTCACATAGTTTTTAAGGTCATTTATTTAAACGTCTAGTGTATTTTACTGTAACAGACATTGTTTTGCCAACATTGCCTATTTCAGTGGCACTAGTTTTAGGAAAAAAAAATAAAACATTTTTAAATGAGGAAAAAAATCCCAGCATAACTGAGCAGGGTAAGATTAGGTAGTAATGCCGTGGCTTTATTGGCCTTGTCAGAAAATATAGGGCCCTTTTAAAACTCACGAACAGGTTCCAGAAGGCTTTATAAGGGACAAGGCAGGACTCTTGGCCCAGAAGAAATGAGTAGCTCCTAAACTAGTGAAAGGTAGGGATGCAGGTTTTGTGAGGAGAGAGAGGATCATAGTCACCATAAAACTTGATATAAAGGAAGGACCAGATCACAAAGATATCTAACAGAATTGCAGATACTATTGACAGAGGAAAACAAAACCTCCAGAGAGGTAGATTTCAATGCACTGATCGAAGCTTCGCAAATGCGAGATCTTCCAAGGACACAATTGATTTAAAAATCTGAATGAGACTAAATGTACAGTTGGTAGTGTAGTGGCCTCAGCTGTGATGGAGAGCCTGAAATGCAGGGAGTTAAATAATTCTGTCACCTCCTCACCTAAGTCTTCCTCAATTAAGAAAAACTTGAGGGTTACTACCTAGGTCACTGGACATTTCACCTACTCCTTTTGTTGAACACGGTCACCATCAATTCTTTAAGGATTTCTGTGCTAGGTTTCTGAAAATCATGCTGAGAAATAAAAGCCCATCTTGGTTTGGGGCCTCACCCTTTCACAGGTAGTCAAAGAACCCAGGCTAGTATTTTAACCAATGCTCTAAATATACCAGAATGCGGAACAGAAAGGAAAATTCATTCTTTCACCAGTCTGTTTTGAATCTTTCTATATCTGAAATAATAGTTAAGAGTTTTCAGCCAGGATTGTTTTTCAGTTCTCTCTTGCATATGGGAAACTGTAATATGTCCCAGAGCCTCAGGCAAACAAGTAGACTCTTTCAGTGTGCTAGATTATTTCTTTTGTCCTTAATCAAGATAGTCTTACAGAACTCAGAGCTGAGTTCTGGACTCACTATATTGGTCATTAGGCCTAATAATGACAATAGCTAGCATTTGTTGAGCACTTATTATATGCTAAATGACATTCTAAATGCTTTATATCTATTTACTAATTTAATCTTCATTAAAGATCCTTAGAGTAACATCATTTGTACCCACATTTTCCAGGTGAAATAGAGGCACAGGTAGCTTCAGTAACTTGCCCAAGGACACAGAATGATAAGTAGCAGAGCTATGGTTTAAAAAGAGCCAGACTGACCAGGGCTTAACCTCCTTGCTGATCTACCTCCTATTGCTCATACCTGCTGCTAGCTTTCCTTCAAATGACACAGAGGGAACCTCTTCTTAGGCCTACAAGCCTGTGAAAATGGAGGTTGATGTTGAATGTCATTGGCTACCATTTCCCAAACTGTATTCTTCAGAATTCTATTCTCAAGGACATCAGTAAACATGTTGTGAAGAAGGGATCTCTGCTGAACAAAGTTTGGGAATGCTGAGTGCTATATCCTCTTGTAGAGAGTTACCATTCACATGAACATTTCAAAGACAATAAAAAATCCTGCAGTAAAGGAATTTCTCTAACATTGTTTAACCCAGCATAGGTCAAGCATACTTGACAATAGGACCTTTTTTGTTTTTAACCATGCTTCAGTTAATCTTCTAGAGGACAGCATCTGTGGAACATCAGCTTGAAGACAGTTGGTCTAGAGCCATGACAACATATTTAAGCTGTTCTAAACATGGATTATGGGATATGTGGACTCTGATCCCTGAAGGGAAACTGGGAAACTAGCCCCTTCTCAGGTGGCTTTAGAGGAGCCTGAGGAGTAGAATGCTTGGTCTTATAGGAGTGGTTCTGTCCTGAGCAAGGAAAGAGGCTACCAAAGTAACATCCTTGAACAGGTTTGTGTCTTTCCACAATGCTAGGTTTACTGAGTGGAACCTTCTCAGATAAACCAATCAGGTACCCACACAGGTTAACACACAACACACAGAGAGGAGAAGTACCGAGTCTTATGTGACAGAGGTCCCTTACATTGGTTCCTAGCCAGCAGCTATGACAGGTAGAAGGTCAGGGTCTTTGGCTCTCAGCACACCTGTCCATGATGTTCTTGGGTCATGCTTGAAAATTGTCTGTCTGAGGTGTTCAGCTTATATGGTCCTTACAAGGTGAGATCCTGATGCTTAACGGACCCTGAAATTGGGGGCTTATCAACGGCAGTAGTGGCTGAGGTTTCTGTGGTTTGGGGCAGTCCGGTCACACTCTAAGGGCATTCCCAATATATGCCAGTTGACATTACTGTCATGGCTACTCTGGAATCCATTTTGTGAAGTCCAAAATGTCCTCAATTCTTTATACTTATCCAAGTTCTCAACTGGGGATAATTTTGACCTCAACGGACATTTGGCAATGTCTGGAAACTGTCACAACTAGGTTCATACTGGCACCTAGTAAGTAATGACCAGAGATGCTGGTATGTATCAGACAATGCACAGAAGAGCTCCCCACAATAAAGATTTATGGGGTTCGAAATGTCAATAGTGCCATTAGCGAGAGTCTCCTTTAAAAGAAACAGCTCCATCTATTCCTGACATACTTAGAGAGAGGACCTGCCTACTGACTATAAATCCCACGGGGAAATAGCTCTATTATCAGTACATGGCACTATTCCTGTTACATAATAAACATGCTAGATGGATGACCATCAAGACTAATGGAGTCTTCTCTGGCCTCTATAGTGTCTTTTCTACCAGAATCTTAGTGCTTTGGGAACTTCTAGCTGAAGGAAACCCCCAAGACGAACTTCTCTAATTCAAGGAGACCAGCTCAATTGAATCTTAGAGGGCAACAGGAGGAAATGCTAGATTCAGGCATCCTGGTCAGTGACCACGTTTCTGTGACATACTCCACAGTTATGAGGAATGTCTGGGAACTTGTGCCTACCAAAGAATTCAATGGGTGGCTAAAATAGTCATTTAGAGTTTCTTTGTATTTAGAGACAGGGGATTTTCTCCCTAACTTTTAGGGCTCTTAGGACAAGAGTCTCTTTAAACCAGAATAAATAAGAGAGACAAGCCCATTGGGCTTAAAAGGAACTGTTAGATTAAAGCTGGGTGTTAAGGAACTTGGCAAATGAATAAATGGAATGAAAATAAACTAAATTGTGTACTCAGAGCACCCAAGAATAACATTCCATTGTCTTGAAAAACCACGTAGAGGCCTAGGAAAGGTAGATTTTGATATTTGTCATGCTAGCCCACAAATCCTCTTCGAGTATTAGGTATATAATGTTCTTCATGGCCACACATTCCCCCAAACTCAGTGCACATATGTTCATAATGGATTAGGTTTCAGCCTCTAAGCATTTAACTTCTTACACATTCCAAGTTTGGAGTAACTGCACTGGGAACCATCTGCCACTAAGCGCCTGGTTGGATTCAGACCTAATCCATCTTTGCCAGGTGTCTGATAGTCACACACTCTGAAAACCCCAATGCCAAAATTATAGGTGAATCAAGGACCTGAAATTTCAAAATGATTCAATTAAAAAATATTTTTAGAACCCAGCTTAATTTTTCTGAGGTTTAAACTTTAAGGGTTATTATTACATAATCAGCAGTCTTTGAAATGAAATCCTATAGGCTATACTTTTAAAAATAGTGCTTTACTCATCATGGTTTGGTAACTTTGTTAATTAAAATGTATCTATATATTTTTCATAATTAAAACAATCTTTAAACACCTTTTTTCAGCACAATAGTATTCATAAGCCTTAGATTAAAATGAGTAGATAACTGGAAAATATTATTTTGTTGTATTTTGTTTTGATGATCAAATTCGTGAACTTCTGCATTCTATATATTGCTTTCAAATAGCTATCCAAGAAACACAAAATCTGCAATCTATATACTCAGCATCATAATAAGTGATCATTTTGTGTCAAAAATAGAATTCTAAGGTTTTTGAGGAATAAAATCATGTTTTCCACTTCTTTATATCTATAGTGTGCTGAACATATAATAGGTACTTATTAAATAATTCATAAAGTAAACCGAAATTTCATCATCCTATGACCTTACTAATAAAAATGGGAATAATAACTAATGCATGTTAACTTTCTATTTGCCAGACATCATTCTAAGCACTCTTTACCCACATAATTTTCCAAGTAATCATCTGAGATAATTTCTGCCATACTCCCATATTAAAAATAAACAAACTGAGGCTTAAAGAAGCTAATCAATTCTCCCAAAAGCACAAAGCTAGTAAATGGCAACTTGGAATCACAATGTTAGATGTCTGACTTCATGTAAGTACCACATGCTAACTAATTACACCACTGGAGCTCCCACAGCCCACTGCCTTAATTACTGTTTTTCCTCAGCCATGAACACATCCCTCTTCTGGTCTTCTATTAGTAGTAGGCTTTCTGAGAGAGGATTGTTATGAATTCAAGAATTTCAAACAGTGAGCTAACATCTTAAATTATCTATGCTGACTGTGCCAGTTGCTTCCTGGGACACCAATTTTTCTATCTCTTTCCTGCCTCAGTATGCCATACCAGTTTCTCTTCCTTAATGGGAAACTTGGAACCTCAAGTGTTTGAGTGCTCAGGTCAGGTTTCTGAGTTCTCTACAAAGTCAAAGGAGCCACTTACCTAGTAACAAAGTAGGAACCACTATTTAGATAGTCCAAGGAAATTTAAAAAGTGGCACAGAGGTAAAACAAGTGTGCACAAAATATTCAAAAAACATCCTAAAGATCATAAGGTTCAATCTTCACTCTACATATATGGGCTCATGAGAAGGAACTTTCCTGAACATACACAGCTAATTAGTGACAAAGCCAAGTCTAGATCCCCATTCTCCTTTCCATCAGGACTTACTTTCATCATACCATATTCCCTCTCTTGAATTACGCCAAGGCAAACGAATACCAATCTTTTATGCAGGGTGATCCAAGGATTTTTCCAATGATCCTTCTTTCCATGGAGCTTTCTAAAATTGGAGAGAGGAATTATTTATAGCTCTTATTTCAAGGTGCTCTTCAAATATCTAATTATGCAATGACCCACACAAGAACCAGAGATGCCAAAGGAGAGTGGACTTGGCTATGTTTTGTAATCATTCATGTGATGACCAAAAACTCCAGTGCTTAGACAATGAATGCCCAGGGTGAGGATGCTAGGAAGGGAAGGCAACATCTGTGCATGTCATTTAAAGATATGCTGAGGGCAGGAGAAAAAAAAAATCTTTGAAATGCTTTTAAACTATTAGAGGTAGGTAACAAAGTGTTTGATTTCTAAATGACATCAACCAACTTTGCAAGGGTTGTCTGGGGCAGATTTTCCATTCCAGTTCATTTTAAAGTTCTCTTTGGGGCTTTCTAAATGATACAGCATAGGAGAATACAATTCTGAGTTCTACAGAAGACTTTAACTGGCAGCATTTGTAATACAGTCCACAAGTCTTAGATATGTTTCCTTCTATCAAATTAGACTATTTCCATCTGGCAGACAATACTGCTTGCTTTGGGAGATGAATGGAGCTCAAACAACCATGGCTATTTTTCAAGGCTTCAATTCAATGTAGGCAGCATTCTCATGCCCACATTTAAGTTGATTTCATTGTTCTGGGACTACAAAACCACAGTTATTATAGCCCAAAGTGAAAGATTATCTGCTCTGGGAGAAACCAGACAAGACAGAATTATAATCATACATCCTGGAACCTGGCTTCAGGTGTTAACAGGCATGAGCCAGGAGTTCTTGCAAAAGAATGGATAAAAGGAGGCAGCATAAAGAAAAGCACAGAAATAGTCAAAGTGCAAAATGTTTCCATTTTCTTTTCTTTTCTCCATTTTAGCCATTTTGCAAAAGAGAATGACATCAGAGAAATACTTCGACCTGCCCTATCAAGGATGGAGCAGCATCAAGAGATGGATTGATGACAACCAGAGTCTTGGCCTGAGAGCCTCCATCAGAAATAATTAGAAAATTAGAAAATGTCAACTCCCAAGATCTCTCCTCTTGTTAGTGTGGTTCTGGATTTACCCACTTGGGTTCTTCTTTAGCAACTAAAGTTTCCCTTTATTATTGCCAGATTACCTCTATATTCATACTGCTTCTCAAAACTGCTCCTTGAAACTGCCCCTCACTTTCTTCTATCTTTCTTCATGTTCACTGACTGGCACCAGTTGGTGGTCAACTGCAGACCAGGAAGAGAACTCTCACCAGGAACCAAATCAGCCAGTACCTTGATCTTGGACTTCTCAGACTACAAACCTCTGAGAAATAAATTTCTGTTGTTTAAGCCACATCATCTGTGGTATTCTGTTTATAGTAGCCCAAGTAGACCAATTTAACCATGCGCATGCATGTTCATGTGTGTGTGTGCGCACACACACACACTAAAAAGACACAAAATTACAGACCATTATGAATATGGGTGCAAAAATCCTCAAGACACTATCGAAAAAAATTTTGACACATATAAATATAGTATATACTGTTCCAAGTGAGATCATCCCAGGAATGTAAGGTTAGTTCAATATACAATCAATGTAATACATCATATAAATATAATAAAGTACAAAATTTACATGATCTTAATAGATGGAGAAAAAAAATTTGACAAAATTTACTACCATTTCATTATTAATACTTTTAAAAACCCAAACAACAACTAGGAATAGACAAAAACTTTCCTCAACCTCATAAAAGACATCTACAAAAAATTCACAGCTAATATTATATGTAGTGGCAAAAGACTGCATGCTTTCTCCCTGAGATCAGGAGCAAGATGAAGATGTCTGCTCTACTCACTTCTTTTTAACACTAAACTCAAGTTTTTAGTCAGGGGGGGTGGGGGGGGAAGTCAACCAGATCAGAAAGAAATGAGATAATCTCTATTTGCAAATACTTGACTTTGTACATAGAACATCTTCAAAAGTCAACTAAAAATTATTAGGCTAATAAATGAATTCAGTAAGACTGCAGGATACAAGAAAAATACAAAAAAAAATTATATTTCTACACAATAGCAATAAACAATTTGAAGATATAATTAGGAAAACTTTTTTACAGTATCATCAAAAAGAACAAAATATCAAGGAATAAATCAACAAAATTTATTAACAAAAGAGGTATAAAACTTGTAGTCTGAAAACTATATAACATTATTGAAAGAAATTAAAAAACACCTACATAAATTTAAAGAAAACCTGTGTTCATGGATTGGAAGCCTTAATATCATTATGACTGTAATATTCCCCAAATTGACCTACTGACTCAATGCAACCAAAATTGCTATCAAAATCCCAGTTGGCTCTCTTATAGAAATTGACAAGCTGATCTTCAATTTTATATAGAAATTCAAGAGATTCAGAAAACATAAGACAATCTGGAAAAAGAGGAACAAAAGTGGAAGATTCACACTTCCTAATTTTAAATCTCACGAGGCTACAATAATCAAGACAGTCTGGTATTGGTATAAGGATAGACATATAGATTACCGAAATAGAATTGAGAGTTCAGAAATAAATCTTCACATTTATGGTAAAATTAATTTTTGACAAGAGTACCAAGACAATTCAATGGGGGGTGGGGGCGGGGCAGGGCAGGGAACAGTCTTTCAAACTAATGGTGCTGGAAGAACTGGATATCTATATGAAAAAAAAAATGAATTTGGACCCCTTCCTTACACCATACACAATTAACTATAATGGATCACAAACCTAAAAGTAAAGCTAAAACTATAAAACTCAGAAGAAAATACAGGAGTAAACTTTCATAACCTTGGGTTAGACGAAGCCTTCTTAAATATGACACCAAAAGCCCAATGACAAAAGGAAAGTGGACAATTTGGCCTTTATCAACATTTAAAACCCTTGAGCTTCAAAGGACATTATCAGGGAAGTGGAAAAAACTCCACAGAATGGAAGAAAATATTTGCGAATGATATATCTGATAAGTGACTAAAACATATAAAGCACTCTTACAACTCTATCATAAAAAGACAAATAACCCAATTTTAATGATTGGCAAAGGAAGGAAGATCTGCAAGGAAGATATATAAATGGCCAATAAGCACATGAAAAGAGGCTCAGTATCATCAGACTTCAGGGAAATGCAAGTCAAAACCACCATGAGATACCATTTCACACCCACAAGGATGATTGTGATCAAAAAGACAAATATTGGTAAGGATATGTAGAAGTTGGGACACTTATCCGTTACTGGTGAGAATTTAAAATAATTCCATTTCCTTGTAAAATGGTATAGCAGTTTCTCAAAAGGTTAAATATAAAGTTATATTACCCAGCAACTTTACTCCAAGATACATAGTCAAGAAAAATAAAAATATATGTTTACATAAAAACTTGTACACAAATGTTCATGGCAGAATTATTCATATAAGCCAAAAGGTGGAAACAACCCAAATAAGTACCAATAGATGAATGGATAAATAAAATGTTGTATATCCATACTATGCAATATTATTCAACAATAAAAAAGAAACAAAGTACTGATACCTGCTACAACATGGATGCACACTGAAAATATTATGCTAGGTTAAAGAATTCTGTCACAAAAAAATTCACATATTTCACGATTTTATCTACATGAAATCTCTAGAATAAGGAAATCTATAGACACAGAAATTAGATTATGGGTTACCTATAGTGGAAGGCCAGGTAGGATGGGGAGTAACTGCTGATGAGTACAAGATTTGGGGTAGAGAACTGATGATAATGTTCTAAGATTGTGATTATGATTGCACAACTCTAAATATACTAAAAATCAATAAACTGTACACTTTAAATGGGTGGATTTTATTTCAATCAAGGCATTTTTTAAAATTAAGTGCAAAAAGCATTATACTCGATCTGTACTGGATATCTTTGAAAACTTTTTTTCTTTCAGATTTGATGAGAATGCAAAAATGACGTAGTTCTCACTTCAATATTCAGCTTCCCTACGTGGACTAAAAGCTACTTGAATGCAGGGTTCCTCATGATAGTTAACAAACATAAATTTCACTTAAAAGGCACTCGTTATATTAATGTTTGCAAAACTATGAGTTTTACAACTGGAAGAGAACTGTAAAATGGGGATTAATAGCAGAGATTCTGGAGACCTACAACCTGGATTCAAGTCCTAGGATTCAAGATACAAACTTCAAAGTTAGACCTGTTGGATTTCAACTTGGCTCTGACATTTACCAGCTGTGTGACTTTAGGTAAGTTATTTGCCTCTCTCAGCTTCGGTTTCTTTACCTTTTATGAAAATACATTCACATATGTACAGTTGCTCATATTCTTTCTGCCGGGATGCCCTGTCCTTTTTTGTATCCAACCCTTGGAATCTTTACTTTGTCCAAGATCTCAGGACCTATCTCCTCCATGACGTATCCACAAACTCGGCCTCCCAGACCAGTTATCTTATAAGGTTCTTCTGCAGACTGGAAAGTAAACAATATGTGTGAAGCTCCTGTGGCCTTTAAAATGTTAGCTATAAGGTTGTTGTTGTTGTTGCTTGCCATGATTAATAGTTGTTGGTTGGGTGAGTGTTTGCTTTAAAGCTGGTATAACAAATCTTTTTGAGGAAGTTGATAGGATTGCTACATCATCAAATGCTGTACCTGATGTCCTTTCTGCTGACTTTTCTGCTCTTATGAGCTGATGGAAAAATAAATAGCAATTGTAATTGGGGGCAAATAAATAGTTAAGAATCTCTTCTAAACATGATCTCATCACTCCTATTTACTACAAACCACCAAAAGTAAGGATAATAATTACAGCTGTCCATTAACCAACTGTTCTATACCGTGAGTTATATACAATGAGCTCACATACGTTTCTCATTTAAACAATTGTTCCTTTTGCCAACAACACAAAGTTCAAAAGCATGCCAAGACCTCCCAACACCTTACCCAAATATCTTCCCACCTCTCTGTCTGTACATCACACATAACTCTTTGTGCCAGATGCATGGGGTGACTGGCCATTCTCTCAGAAGATGTGTCCCTTTCTACTTTGTCATTTGCCTAATGTGCCTTGCTTTTGTTGTCCTTTGAGCTTGAACTGTCCCTCCTATCTCTATCTGTTCATATTCTATTTGTCCCTAAAGGATGTACTCAAATGTCACCTATTCTAAGATGCCTCCTCCAATCATTTCCCTCTCCTCCCACACCATCATAAACATCTCTTCTTTTTCTGCCTCTCAGTAGCCCTTTGCACTTCCATTATAAATCTTATAATGTCCTACTTTGCAGCACTTGTAACATAGCTTTTTGAAGCCAAGAACACATCTTATGAAGCTTAGCATCCAAAGGACAGCTGAGCACCATGCCTTGCATGTATTAGGTGCTCAAAAACTCCTGAAATAAATTCAAAAGCTAATCATGAAGACATTTTTTGTAGCATGTCTGTGAGAGGCAAATTCTGGTTTATATTCTAGAATCTAACAGAATGTATTGTGTGAAATGACTCTAGAATAATCTTAAAGCACCACCATTTCATCTCAGAAAGTGTCCAAAATAGTACCTTACACTTCAGAAATCTCATGTTGACTGCCATAAAAATATATGAAATAACGTGAAATGAAGATAGTGTGCCTTCTGTTGAATTTAAATTTGTGACTTATGTTAAAGGAAGAAGTGCTTGGAATAAAGCATTTGTGAATTCTAAATAAATCAGTAGAAAAGGGGACAGAGATTTTCATATTCTCAAATATTTCCAGGAAAAGTGGAAAATTGGATATACAAAGAGAAGATTGATGAAGCTTTATGCATATACCTCAACCTATCTGTACTACTAATCACAGTAGTACAGATAGAAGAAGCCTGAAAGCCTCAGGCTATGGTGGCAAAACTATGCAACTGTTAATTGAGGTTTGTAGCAGAGAGCGCCACTTACCAGCAGTCAAGTGGCAAAGCTGTGTGTGTGTGCTTGGGTTGGAGAGTGTCAAGGTGGAAGGTAGAAAGATAGGTTTTTGATTTGAAAAGAATTACTTAATTCAAAATACAGTATAATATTTTGAATCTAGGTTAATCTAACAATTATGTAATGACCCAATCCATAGATTTAATGAAACATTTTTAGTATTTTCTTCAATCAAATCTTTCTTTTTTTTCTTTCAAAAGAATCAGTTCATTCTAAAGAGAAATGTCTCTTTTATATTCGATATGATAAATCGTTAAGAGGAAAAGGACAAACCAGGAATCCTAAAGACTCACACTGGAAAATTCAGCCTTGGGTATCATTTGACAATATTACTATTCTGCCTTTTATAATATCCTTTCCTCATGATGCTCAAAGCCATTACCTCATTAAAACATTTGTCTCAGGTTACTTATCAATAATCTCAGATGTACAGAGTGAAGCCAAGTTTTAAATCAATGACAGAGCTTAAAAATGGAATTGTTATCTTGATTCCAGGTACTATTAATTAGAACGTATACGCCACACACAAGCAACATAAGGGTAATGTTTTCCAGCATGGTCTCCAGAATCAGAATTTGAAGGTTTAAATCCAGGCTCCTCATTTAATAGCTGTGGTGACCTTCTGCAATTTACTTAACCTCTCTCTGTCTCAGTTTCCTCATCTGTAAACAGATAATAATCATACCTACCTCAGATAATTATGATTAAATAAGCAAATATTTGACAAAGCTGGAACTAGTGTCTGCCACATACTAAGCACTATGTAAGGGTCTATTAAATAAATACACAGAGTAGTGAAACATCAAAGAAAATAAAGAGTATGAGAATTGCATATTGGAATCAAAAAGGTTTAGCCAAAGAGTCATTTGCCCAAAAGGTGAATGACACAGTGATCACTGTCTAGGTTTGCTCATGACTGAGCAGCTTCAGAGGACTCTCAGTCTCTGCACTAGCCCAGAGTACACAGTTTAAACAGTCTTCATCGATTATTTTGTATAGCTTAATCTACTGCCCTCGCTAATTTGTTACTGAACAAATTCCTGCAGATCTTCTTAGGGAAGATCAGTACTCTAGCCACTCTTCCCCCTTTTCCATTTGCTGCAGATGGACATGCCACTTGTACCTAGTCCTCAAACACATTAGTGCATTTACACCATAAGCCTTTGTCCTAGCTATGCCTTTTATTAGCAAAGTTCTCTCTCTTTTTTCTTCTAAGTTTATTTATTTAAATTAGATTCAAGTATACGGTACATTGGTTAGACATCTATACAGCTCATAAAACGATCCCCCTAGTTGATTCCTCCCTCCCCTGGCCCTCCACCTAGCCATCATATTAATGCTAACTGCATTCCCTCTGCTGTGCTCCTCATCCCCATGACCAACTACCAACTACTAATTTGTACTTCTTTAACTCTTCAACCCATTCTCCCAGTCCCCCAATCTCCCTCCCCTCTGTCCGTCACCAAACTGTCCACTGTATTTGTGAGTCTGTTTTTGATTAGTTTGTTCTTTTTGTTCTTAGATTCCGAATATAAGTAAAATCATATGGCATTTATCTTTCTCTGACTTATTTCACTCAGCGTAATAACCTGTAGGTCCATCTATGTCGTTGCAAATGGTAGGATTTCACTTTTTTTAATGGCTGAGTAATATTTCATTGTATATATGAACCAAATTTCTTTATCCAATCGTCTGTTGATGGGCACTTAGGTTGCTTCCATATCTTGGCTATTGTAAATTGTGCTGCCATGAATATTGGAGTGCATAGATCTTTAGGAATTATTGTTTTGGTTTTCATTGGATAAATAGCCACAAGCGCAATTCCTGGGTCAAAAGACAAATTTATTTTTAATTTTTTGAGAAACCTCATACTATTTCCATAGTGGCTATACCAATTTGCAATCTCACCAACAATGTATGAGGCTTCCTTTTTCTCCGCATCCTCAAACTTGTTTTTTGATTTATTGATGATAGCCATTCTGACAGGTGTGAGGTGAAATCTCGTTGTGGTTATAATTTGCATTTCTCTGATAGCGACCTTGCACATCCTTTCTTATGTCTATTAGCCATCTGTATTTCCTCATTTGTATGTTTAAATTTTAGAATTAAACCTAGCCCAATAAAACATTCACACAATGAAAACAAATTGAGACCAACCAAGGAGAAACACTAAATATATAAACACACACACACGACCATCTTGTTCACACCTGATCATCGATAACTGGAGTAGAGTAGGATGCTATAGACTAAATTATGTGCCCCTAAAATTCATATGTTGAAGTTCTGACCCCCAGTGTGACTGTAGGTAGAGCCTTTAGAAAGAAATTAAGGTTAAATAAAGCGATAAGTCTTAATTTAGTAGGCTAGGTAGCCTTATGAGAAAGAGAGAGCAATCTCTCTTTTTCATGTGAAGAATGGCAAGAAAGTGGCCATCAGCAAGCTAGGAAGAGAGTTTTCACTAGAACCCAACCAGGCTGGCACCCTGATCTAGGACTTCTAGACTCAAGAACTGTGAGAAACAAATGTCTGCTATTTAAGCCTTCCCATATGGCACTTTGTTCCAGCAGCCTGCAATGGGGAACACATTATAACTTACGCTCTCTTCTTCTACAATTCCCAAACCCTGTACTCATGCCTGATTTACTTAAATTAAATATCATATATGCAACTCTTCTTTAACACATTGAATCATAACTGGTCATTGCTGCCTTGTACGGAGGAGTTGATCATATTTGCTAGCCAAATATCAAGTAAAGCCTGGGAGGGTGGAATACATGAGAGCCAATTAGAACAAACAGAAAAGAGTCAAGAAAAGTTGGATGCAAAGCTCCTGCAGAAGCATACTGAAGTGTATGCCCAGGGGGTAGGTTTGGGCTTGGGCAGCTAAGGGGCAGCAGAAAGGTTTGGGCACTAAACTCTAGAAGTTTGAGAAGAAGATTAACAAAGGAGAAAAAATAAAAATATGCTGGTAGCAGACAGACAACTTTCTTGGTTTTGCCGAAAGCTATTCCTATTCATAAATATTATAACTGTGAGAATTGCTTGGTGTGTTATTAATCTTGCAGCAGATGAATAAACAGCCCCATTTACCAGCACTTCATATGCCCTTGTCTATTCATCCTCTCAGAGGACACAAGGAGAAAATTCACTTTTGGAAATGACAAAGGGAAAGATTACCTATTCTTATTCCCACCCATATAAAATTTTAAGTACACTTACACACAAAGGTAGGAGAATCATCTCCAAAGAGAAATGGTTTTTGTGATCTTCAGGAGGGAAAAAAAGGAGCCATTTCATTTAATCTTTAACAAAATTGGAAATTCTAAGTTAGAGACATTGAGTACTGAGAATTTGAGATAACTTTTAACTTATTTTAATGGATTCTTTTTTTGAGACTCTGTACTTTATGGTCTTTTCAAATTTCCAATTTCCTTCATCTTAACTGTCAAAATAGATGGGGTGCTCTGTCCATTACAGTAATTAGTCAGAGAGAGAGCTATGTGAGTAATTCAGAAGCCACAGAATGTTAGTATTAATGCTGTTTGTGTTTCAAATATGAATAAGCAGTGATATGCATTCCAAATGACTGAAACTCCCAGACATTCCATCCATAGCATTCTTTGACAACTATTGTATGCAGAGCACCATGCCTGGCAGCTGTCTGAAAAAAGAAATACAAGACTGTCCTTATCTTCTAGCTTACAAGGCTACAGGTCTTAATGGACCAAGACATTTTGGGAACCCATCCACACAAGAAGAAATCATTTTGTCAAAAATGATGACAATTGTTAAGGACTGAAATTGTATCTCCATTATAAAGAAATGTGAAGTTGTGATACCCTAAAATTAAAGAGAATGGTTTCAGGAGACTGTGACTCTTTCTTAGGAAAGTCTCAATATTGCCTATTACCTGATATATCTCAAGAAAAAAGTAATGCCCATTTTAAAAAGTTCCTAAGTGTCTTTATCTTTATAACTGGTAATCTCCACAGATCAAATCAGCATGAGATATTCTTTGTATGACTGTGAGAGGTTTTAAAAAGTGAGCTTTGAGCCTGGTGCTGGTAGACTGTCCTACTAACAGGACTTGGATTTACTCTAATCTTTTGACTATGTCAGAGCAAAGATTTTTGTGACAGGCTATTTCTTTTTAAAGACTGAAAATAAAAAATTAATCTGCTTTAACATTTCAATGCTGATTTAAAAATAATGTTTGTGTGAAATTTCAGCACTAACTAAAAACATGCTTTACTTGCTACAGAAATATTTTCAGGCTGAAATGAGAATCAATATCATACTAATCAGGGCAGAGCTGTGAAGTAGATATACGTAACAAGCATGACTCATAGGATAGCATTATAAACAACTTCATTTTTATCTCCCACTGTCTCTTCAAATTTATTCTGTTAGATTAGTATTTCCACTGCCTCCAGATGAGAATTTGGGCTGTGCCCACTATTTTTTCTAGATGCTCTTAAGTATTAAAAAGTCCTAGAGTTACTTTAAATTTAAAACATTTTATTTCACTAGTAAACCAAAAGTCCAAACTTGAATTCAAGCTGAAGCTTTTCCATCTCCACCGTTAAAGACTGTTTTAAAGTACTTTAAAAAAGTAGGAGGGAAACACACAGTTGGAGAAGAGCAAATGGTCTCTCTTTTCCACTTTGAGCTTCTACTTTTCCATCCCTAGGTTAAATAAGAAAACCTGGAAAACAGGAGGTTCAGAAAAGACTTTATTTGATTAAGACTCTTGTGAGCTGGTGTTGGTCCTCTCCAGGTTTGTCAAATGTTTAAAGGTGAGCTCTTTTATGGGTTCTTCTGAGATCACCCACACCGCACACAAACTCTCCCATATACACAAGCTGGAGAGCTCTTGGCGGCAGTGCCCGTAACACAGGAGATGAATTCTCCGTATCATCAGCTAATGTTTCATCTTTGGACACGTGTATCCCTCCAGGTTCTTCTGTTGTGGTCGGGTCATTCTTCTAGATGTCTTCTTGGACACAATTTAAGATCATCCCAGATCAGGTCTCTCTCAGAAACTGGAGTCCACATTTGTCTCAGAAAATACTCAAGAATTAACCCATCAATTTACTCATTTTCCAAATGCTTTCTGAGCTCCCATTATGTACCAAGCACTCTTAAAAACATCATATGCTGAAACATAAATGAATAATAAGGCTTATTCTATACCTTCCCCAAAGAGGTATTTTCATTTTTTAAAAGTGTTTTTAAACCACATAAAAAATCCCATGACCCTAAACACTATGATGGATTTATTCAATGGAGTCCTAAAAGTTTATCCAGAAGGCATAGCATAAGACTTCTACATTGTGGGATGGGGAGGGCAGAGTTCTGGAGGCAGCAATGTATTCGGAAGGGTGAAGCCAGGGGCTTTTTAACTTTCAATAAGCAACAGGGCCACTTCTTTTACTTTAAAAAAAAAAAAAAATTACTCTTTTTAATTGTGTGGTTATTTGTGGTCATTTGATGGTGGTTGATGGGTAATGGGAAATGAAGAGGCCAAATTCCTTCAAGATACTCTTTATGTTTTTGTATCAAGAAAATTTATAATTTTGTGTTAGTTATTAGGGTTTAACAACAGAATCCTAGACTATCTGGAAGAGACCTTAGAAACTCTGATCAAAGTCTCTCTATTCATACCCTTCCTGCACATGTGTATGAGAGGTTACATGCATGTGTCTACGGGAACTTTTGTTAGATAAGAATGTACTCTGAACATGTATGCAGAAAATCCACCAATATTAGCTCTGATATTTTTCGGTAATTGTTTAGACTACAGAACTATTTATCTTGCACTCTCAGCTCACCAGAGTGAAGGCTAAATTATTAAACAACAGATCTACTTATATGTGTGGGAAACGCAATGTGGTATAGCTTGAGGAGTTTGATTCAGGGGAGAAAAATTACAAGCGGCTAATCAAGGTCCTTCCACTTATAATTTTCTAGAGATCCTTGTGCAGGATGCTTCACATTTTAAAGACCTGAATCAGGCTCACTAGAGAGAGTATCAGCCAGCACAAAGACAGGTGGGAGTGTGCTTGGTATGCTTGAGAAACAACCAGGAGGCCTGTGTTTCTGCGTTTGAGAAGAAAAACAGAAGGTGAGAGCAGATTGTGGAGGACAGTGGTCCCCAACCCTAGATGCTCATTAGAATCACTTGGGGACTTTTCAGTGAATATCAACACCCCAACTGTAAAACCAATGAAATCAACATTTTGGGGATCAGACCTCCAACATGAGCACTTCTTCAAAGCTCACCAGTTTGTGTCTAATGCGATCCAAGGTGGAGACTCTCTCGTAGGACCTTGTAAGTGACTTGATTCTGACTTTGAGTGAAATGGGAAAACACTAAAATAAGAGTTTTGAGTAGAGGAGTGTCTGATCTCACTTCAGTTTTCAAATGGTCCCTCTGGCTACTGTGTCGTGAAGAGATCATAAAGGGGACAGAAGTCAGAACTAATTTTAGAATGCCTTTGCAATTCTGATGGTGGTTTGGTCCAGGGTGGGAGCAGCGGTGGTGTGAAAAGTGGTTGGATTCTTGATATATTTGAAGAGAAAACTTACAGGATTTGCAGATGTATTTGAGGAAGTAGAGAAAAATAGAAGTTAAGGAGGACTGAAAGGCTGTTTGTTGGTACAGGTATAATCTTTCCTCAGACAAGCTCCAGAACTGTCTATTGTCCTTGCACTCACCTTTTCTTGAAGCTTCTCCCCATGTTCCCTTCTCAAAATCTTGCTGTTATGGAAAAGATCTTAAGAACTTTGTCTGCTGAGATATAAATTAGTGAGGCTTAAAGCTACCTTTCCCAAAGGATATTTGCATTGTAAGGGACCTATATACATTGTAAAGGATATTTACGTTGTAAAGTGTCTTTTAAACTTCATGAATAAAGACCAATTCTGATTCTAATCACACGTATTTATTTATTTTATAAAGGAAGTTATATTACTAGCAGACCTAGAATTTCTACTTTGGAGAAGCTTTAGAAACAGCCATATGAGGTAAGGGTATGGTCTGGTTGCTTACCTGGAAGCTTGGTTTGCATAACGAGTCCATTGTTTTCCTTTATATCATAAGACTATTTGAAGCAGTTTGTGGGTGACTGGGGCCTAAGTGAAGGGTAGGGAGGAAACTAAAGCCACAGGCCCTCCCTTGGCACCATCACTATTTTCAAAAATATTCAATTTCTTTAAAATTTTTAAACCAGAAATTAGAATATCTGTAGTAGAAGAGATCACAGAAAGCATCTGTTTCATATCCCTAAGATTCTAGAAAAGGACATTGAGGCTTGAAGAAGCTGAGTTTCTTGCACAAGGATCTATTGCTATATCAGATGGGAGGGCCTTTTAATATTGCAACGAAAGTCAAGCTCTTCAGACATAAGATATAACGGAAATCCATTCAAACTTCAAGCACCAGTGATCTTTTAACTACAAGTGTAGACTTGCTTTAAAAATTTTTAATTTTCTTTCCGTTATTAAAAATAATGTGTATTATCATAACTAGTAAAACAATGCAAGGTTTTATGCAGAGCAAGTTAGTGATTTCTTTACCTCCTTTATTCTTACTCTCCTGAGAAAACTTCCTCTATGCTCAAATATTTATGTACACACACATATATGTGATTGTATATTGCTTTTTTAAAAAGCATGTGATATCACATACATGTGTGCATATAAACTCTATATATTTGTGTATATATGTATATAAATAATCACACTATAATTTATTTTCTCATTTAATATTTTATTCATCTCACTCCCAGGGAGTAAAGACAGAGCTATTTTTAAATAGCTGCATAATAGTTCATAGAATGGAAATATGACAATATATTCAACCAGTTTAACTCTTGATAAACACTTTTGGGATTTTTGTCTCTAGAAGAAACACTGGAAAAAAATATGTACATTTATTCTTACATCTTGATGCTTTTATTATTATAGAATATGTTCTCTGAAGGCTTGAATAAAGTAAATAACTATTTTTTTAAAGTTTCTCCTAATTTCCTTTCTGTAAATTCATTAAATCGATTCTATTCTTAAACTCAGCCTTTGACTCTTTTAATAATTTATCCACTCTACAAATATTTAGTGCTGTTAATATACCTGGGTCCTGAGACACCTTCCTGGGTCTTATATTTTTAGTTGCTGTTCAAACATCAATATGGTTCTTAACAAATGATTGCTCTCCACACATACCTCCAATCCAATTCACCTCCTATTGCCTACTATAGTAGCTAAAATACCATGTAAGCATTTCAGGCCTAAATCTGTGGAAATAAATCATTTCTAGAAATCACCTTCTTTGCCTTGGGTCAGGTCTTTCATTTTGCCAGAGAAAATACCTCGTGCAAGGGGCACTAGAAAATTATGAGTAGAAAGACCCTGATTAGCCTCTTGTAGCTTTCTTCCTTAAATCAAAACCTCAAGCAAGAGTAGATTGCATTTCTCTCATATATAAGGAGAACTGCCATTTGAAAATTTAGCCTTTACCCTAGTGAGCTAAAGGTGCAAGATAAATGGTTGTGCAGGCTAACCAAAGTGCAGAGGGAATCTGAGGCAGTATTGGTGGGTTTCTTACATATTCAGAGCCCATTCTAAGAAATCTCATGGACATTCTCATTCATATTCTCTCTCTCTCTGTCTCTCTGTCTCTCTGTCTCTCTGTCTCTCTGTCTCTCTCTCTCTCTCTCTCTCTCTCCACCCCCTTCTCTCCATAAACTCTCACCTACAACAGGAGACACAGTGATAGAAATAGCTGCCTTTGATATATAAATAGAATGCAGGTTTCTAATTATAACAAGGACATAGACTTTGCAACAGTTTGAAGGCAGGGTTCCAATCTGAATAGGAATCCAATACTCAAGAAGAGAGAATATGACAGAGAGGCACTGCAATAGTAAAGATCATGATTTTACCTGGTGACAGAAAGAAATCTGTGGGAGGTGAACACACAGTGTAAATATATATATGCCTTACTGTTACAGTGTCCAGTTGAAACTTATATTTTGTTAACCAATGTCACCATAAAATTAATTAATTAAAAATAAAATAAAATAGGCCATATTGAAAAGCTAAATTAAAAAAAAAAAAGAAAAAAAAGAAAGATCATGATCTCTGAAGTCAGAAAGACATGGATCCAAAGCCTGACTCTACCTCATACCTTTATGTTGACTTTGAGCAAGTCATTTACTGTCTACAAAAGCCTTGCTGCCCTGATTCATAAAAGATAATTGGCATATTTAACTCTTACAGCTGTTGTAATCATCAAATAAGTATTAAACACAGAGTATGGCACTTGCCACATAGTAAGTACTGTGATTATCTGTTATTATTATTATGGTCAAAGGAACTTCAACTTCTCCATTAGTCCTTTGATCAGGTAAAGATATCTGGGATTACATTCAAAGAGTAGTACAGAAAACTACCAAAGGCCTAGGAAAAACAACCATGAGATAAAATAAAGAGCGTATAACATTAAGGTGGCAAAGCTCAATAGCATAGCAAGCTCAGATGAGAAGAAAGACCTGAAGACAGTCCATAAGATATACTTTAGGGCTATATTGTGAATCTAGGAGTCAAATGTCACTAGAAAATAAAGTACAAGTAGAAGAAAATAAAAGAAAGTACAAGAAAATAAAAACACAAGTAAAAAGACAAATCAAAAGACTGGTAAGACTGTAATTTGGATACTGCTAAGATCACGGCCTCCAAGCTCCTCTGGAAACAGGAACCAATAACGAGAATGGCATTGAGATGTCTGGGCATCTGTGTGTGATAGGGCCTGGGGAGACTTAAGGGAGAATGCCAATAAAGAGATGAACTAGGGAAGGAAAACTGGAGTTGTGCTCTAATTTTTGTAATTTCAACTTTGTATGTGAATTTCACTCAACAGGAATATATGGACACAGGAGGCTACACAACTGCATTAAAGCAGTTAATTCAAATAAATCTGATAAATACCTAGAACTCCTCAGCTCAGCATGCTGAAGAAAAAAGTCAATTACGAGGGATCAGGGCCTCTACTGGAAGTCTAATGGTTATTTTAGAATGGAAGATAATGTCATAGGATTATTGATTTATAATGCACTGGGCTACCATTAAAGAAAAAAAAAGAAAAGACTCAGTTCTCCATTATCCACACCAACAAAATCAGAACACTGACACAAACAATCCAAAGATTGTTGTAAAACATTTTTTTCTTCATAGATTATACTTCATATCCTTTTAATTTCTGGTTCATTTCCTGACTGCTGAGGCGTTTTGCACTGTCTCCCAGCTCCTTAACACTCCTCACTCTATCTGGAAGGCTGTGGGTCAGTCAGCCAGTCAGTAAAAAATTATGAGACACATCTCTGCACTGGCTCAGGGCAGTGGGGCAGGCACAACTTTAACTCAGCTGCAACAGAACTCTAATAAAATATTCAGAGAGACACAGCACTCTGAATGGAGATGAGATCAGCCACAAGAATTTTAAATGGAAAAAAAAGTGAATTTCTATTCCTCCTTTAGTATTTCTAAATAAGTCACTTTCGGGCTTCAAGAAGTTCAGATGCTAAATTCCAGGAAACAAGGCTCTGGAGTGTCTGATAAATCCTGGTTTCATTATAGCACTGGCTCTGTTTTTCAGTGAATACAGTCTCTAACAGAACAGTATCAGAAATTTAGAGGCAGAGTGTCATAGTGGAAAGCTTCTTGGGCTTAGAGTCAGAAACTGTTGAACCCAGATTGTGTCACATTCTACTGGTGTGTCCTTAGGCAAATTATTTTTTCTTTAAGCCTGTTTTGGAGATTTGGGGAAATAATGCAAGTGAAAATGTTTTCTTAAAAGTAGAACATTATTCCTGTACATGTTATTAAATATAAGAAAATTATTTTACTTTAATATACTGATATTGAATTTTTCATAAAATTGTCACAAATAAATAAGTATATAATCAATACTATGTGCCTAGCCTAGTATTGGATTACAAAAGAAGTATAAACACAATCCTTTACCATAAAAAGACTCCTAATATTTAGTTGAGTTCCAAGTTACTGTTCATACCTTACTTGGCTATTTGTCCCCAAAGAAGACAAAATTACTGAAGGTCTATCAGTGGAACTCCTGAAAAATACTATCAGTTTTATTTAAGCCACACATATAAAATGTTTCTAGGTCTTGAGATGCAATGGAATAAATGTACTGGAACGAGAAAGGCATAAAATCTGAGTAGCATTCATTCCAATTCTTTAATCACTGGGCTTTCCATTTTTTATTCTAGTAGGCTCTGTTTTTTCATTGTACTTGTTATCCTCAAAAGACCATACTCTACATAAACCCATTATCAACAAGAGTAGACTATGTAAATTATCTATGTAAATGTAATTAGGCAATTAAACAGATATTCAAAGTTAAAGAACAAAAGCAAAGAAACACTAATTCTAATTAGAGAGCAATCACACACAGGCATTAAGGTCTCTTAGTATCATCTAGCAAGGGGCTTTTTAGTGTCTACTGTGTATATTTATGTATTTCACATAATTACTTTAATGCTTATAGATCTGCATATGTTAAATATATAAATATAAAAGCTTCTTAAAATTGATTCGATTTTTCCCCCACAAATTGTCCCTTTTTAAAATAGGTCCAAATACTTAAATCATTATATTAATGCAATCAAATCAGAAACAAACATGATTTAGTCCTGCTCACTGTTCTGGGAATATCAGGACCTGCAGTTGCCTTCCATTAACGCTGCCAGACCGGACTTTCATTTGCAGACTGAGACCCATTGATTGTGTCAAAGAACATCAGTTTTGTACTTTAATGACTCATGAGCTCCTTTCAAAAGCAGTTCAGTAATGGTTACTACATTAAAACTTCAAACATGTATGACCACAAGATGAGTTTCTAAAGCACCACTTTCATTAGCATCTCAGGATTCTGCAGGAGGAAGAATATCGACCTGGGAACCAGAAATCTGGCTGCTAGTGCAGACTCTTCCTAACTGGTTGCCATAAGGTTGTCATAAAAAAAAAATACAGGACATCCAGTTAAATTTCAATTCAACAACAAATTACATTGTAATATAAGTATCCCCTAAATATTCCATAGGACATAGCCATGTTAAACAAAAATGATGCACTGGTTACCTGAAATTCAAATTTAACTGGGAATCCTGTATTAATATTTGCTAAATCTGGCAACCATGCTTAGGCAAGCTAATGATGGCTTCATCATTTGAGAAGCGCAGGGGTTGGACAGAATGACCTCCAAGTGAGACAACATAAAAAATATTGGGTTCATAGGTAAGCAAGAGGCAAAATTCACCATATTTGCGTTCCTTTGTTATTAAGCAGATTCATAAAATTACTCCCATTTCAAATCAAGCAAACTAAGCCTAATGGTGGAGATGGATACAATATCTTTGTACATTTCCAAGCATGAAAAATAAGAAAGCACAAGCATTTTAACAGCTGTTGTATTTGTTATCTATTGCTGCAAAATAAATTACCTGAAAACCTAGTGGCTTAAGACAACATTTATTATCTCGGTTTCTGTGGGTCAGAAATCCATGAACAGCTTATCTTAATAAGCTGGTTCAAGGTCTCACAAGACTACAATGAAGGTTTTAGCTGAGTTACAGCCATCTCAAAGGTCAAATAGAGAAGACATTTCTGAACTTAAATGTGTGGTTGTTGACAGGACTCAATACCTTGTGGGTTGTTGGACTGATGGCCTCAGTTCCTTGCTGGCTATTAGCTGGAGGCTGCCCTCAGTTCCTTACCATGTGGGCCTGCCTTTGGGTACCTCACAATAGAGCAGCTTTCTTCATCAGAGCAAGCAAGCAAGAAGAGCCAGAGAGTGAGAGCAAGACATAGTCTTTTATAATCTAATCTCAGAAGAGATATGCCATTATGTTTACCACATACTATTTTTTAAATACATGTCAGTAAGTCCAGCCCACAATCAAGGGGAGGAGATTATAGAAAATGTGAATACCAGGAGGTGGGGATCATTGGGAACCACTTCAGACACCACCTGCCATACTTCAAAAATGTTTTTCTCTGGAAAAATTAATGAACAGCTATTCTTAGTTAAGTGTAATTTATAATTAGTTAAAATGGAAGGCCCTTAAAAAATTAGTGGTCAATATTAATGACATCAGGCTTTGGATAAAAATAAAATGGAATTATTATTGTAAGTATATCCCTTAAAGATAAATGGCTTTCTTCTTTCTAAAGATCTTAAATATAAATGCTTTTTTTTCCAGTGTGAAATATACAGATAGAGATTTGGTTTATTCTTTTTTCAAAAAGTAGCAACAATTCAGATGTGCCAAAATAGAACTTTATCGATCCAAACTTACCATGTTTGTCTTTATTTGCATTGATGATACAACATAGTTAATCTTGCCCTTTACTTGATCATTTCTGGATTTAAAATGCTATTTTGGGTTAATCAGTCAAGTTAGGGATTAAATTCAAATTTTACTAGTGGCTCTCAAATTTAAACATGTAGAAAATTTATCTTGGAATGTGTATTAGTTTCCTAGAACTGACACAATGATGTACCATAAACTAAATGGCTTAAAACAGAAATTTATTCTCTCTCAGTTCTAGAGGCTAGAAGTTTGAAATCAAGGTGTTGAAAGGGCCATGCTCTCTGCTGGTTTTAGAGGAGGCTCCTTCCTTGCCTCTTCCCAACTGGTGGTTGCCGTTAATGCTTGATATTCTTTGGCTTGTAGATGTATTACTCCAATCTCTGCCTGTGTTCAAATAGTGTTTATTCCTCTGTGTTTTGTATCTTCACATGACATTCTCCTCTGTGTCTCCTCTGTATCCAAAGTTCCCTCATTTTATATGTATACCAGTGATTGGATTAGGGTCCGCCCTAATTCAGTAGGAATTCATTTTAACTTGATTATATCTGCAAAGACCTTATTTCCAAATAAAGTCAAATTCGCAGGAGTTAGGGGTTAAGCCCATCATTTGGGGGGACACAACACAACAGGGTGCTTGATTAAGATGCAGATTCCAGCCCCACAAGAACTGCCCATCACCTAGAATTCTGATTCTATAGGTCATGGCAGGGGTTTAAGGATCTATCAGACTGACAAGATCTGCAAGTTTGTTTTATGGAGTTGTGCACAGACCACACTGGCAAGCTCTGCTCAAGCCAACCAGCTATACTTTTCTGCGAACTATTTTTAAACAACAGTTAAAAAACCCAGACTTTGTCTTCTAATTCACTTAAGAAAAGTTAGATGAGGGGCAATGTGGCAAAATAAATAGAACAAGATTAGCATCAAAGGACATTAGTAAGACTATTGACTCCACACTAGCCATATGACTATAATTCAATCCCTGAACTTGTTTCTTCAACTATATCACTGTTTTTCTTAGAAATATATAACATTTGCAAAAGGATCTAGCCAGTTCAAAATATTACACTATTAGGATTTGAAAATGGCAATAAAAATTTATTCACACCATTTAATCCAATAAGTCCTCTTCATTCATCATTCACTTATTTAACAAAAATTTATGAAATATATACCATATGCTAGACATTGAGCTTGATCTAGGGAATGCAACAGTGAACAATAAATATAGTCTATACATCATATTCTAGAGGAACTATAACTTAAGGAAATAACCAAAAATAATAAAATAAATCAAAGATAAAACTATGCATAACAAAAATAAAATAGAAACAATAAACATCTTACAATAGGAAAGGTTTTACCTACTGAATGAAACTCTCTGCGGGTATAAAGTGAAAACTATAGTAATCTAGAAAAATGCTTTTAATGTGAAATAAAAATTAGGGTACAAAATTGCATGTATACCATGATTATAAATACATAAAAATAGAAATAGAAAAGAATGGACTAAAATTGACCAAAATGAAATAATGGTTAAGATAATGTGATAGCATTATGAGTGATATATAGTTTTATTCACTGGATGGAAGCTTTAGGGTTTTTTTTATCTATTTGAACTCGATTTTTGTTCATTTTTTAGTTTTCCACAGAGGAATTGCTTTTGAAATAAAAAAAATGTTTTTAAAAAATTAGTTGCATACTCTCTGGTTACAGTATCTGACAGACAGTAAATCTACAAATGTCAAGTAGATCCAGCTTTTTCCAGGTTCATAAGGTCTTTTTGAGGTATGCAGCCCAAATGAAATTCTTCCAAGACCAGACTCACTGGGCCTGTATCCAAACATGCCATCATGCTTTCCTCCTTCCCCCTAATATCCTCCTGAGCAGACCCAGTATTTCGCTGGTCTTTCTAATTGGAGCACCATCTAAACTAACGACAGGCTTATGTCTGTGTGATTGTACTGAAATGCTCTAAAAATGACACCAAGATTTCTTTTTCCTAATTGTAGGTGACACTTTGAAATATATCACACAATAACTAGAATTTGAATTATTTTTCTCAGGCATATTACTTTGGGCTTCACTCACAGAATAGGCTGTGTGTGTGAACTTGGGAAAGCAGAAGTAGGGGCTCCATTCCTCATTTTTTGACCACTGAGGGCCTCCTCACTCCCACTCCTCCCCCAGCCCTAACTCCAAGTTTCTAAAATGATTTACAAAATTGTTTTTATTAAACAAAAAATTAACTTCCCTTTTTATTAACGATAAAAACTAACTTCTAGCCAGTTTTAGACAAATATGAGATAGTAAAATTCCAACTGAGAGCAAGTTTATTTGACCCTTTAGTTATCCTGGATTTTTGTGAGTAAATGTATGATTTCTATTAAGACTTTTACAATATTAAAAATAGCTTTCGTATCCCCAACACTTTGTCCCTGGTTTGCCTAAGATCCCAAGTAGGAAAACTTTGGCTGAAAGACAAATCTCAGTCAGGATCCTGTGATATACTCAAATAGGAGTTTGAAAGACCCCAAATAAGTTGTTTTCTAGTTGTAGCTACTTCAGTCCTTGGTAGATAAATGGCAATTCTCTCATTGCTAAGTCCTGCATTTGGTGTCTGAGGGGAAGATTGATTTTCCTTTATACTGGAAAGAATCTATCATGTGAAGAGGAAGGTGGGGTGAGCCCCTATTTGTGTTGAGGATGTTGTTTTGTCTTCTTAGTTTAAGTAGAATTGAAACAGTAAACTGGGCAGAGTACCAGAGGTAAAGAGCAGGGCTCTGAGGCAAATTTATAATCAGTGACTATGTGCATTAATTCTTTCTCGTTAATATATTAATGCAGTTGAAGTTTTTATTCAGTATTTAGTAACCAAGATAATAATTATAAACATCATTGTCCTAGCTGAGTTCTTCCAAAAGAAGACTCTGAGAACAGTATTCCAAGGAAAATAGTTTACTTGTGACATAGGAAACATATAGAGAATAGAAGGGTAATGTTTTAAAATAGAAAAAAAATGATAGAGGAAGGGAAGCCAGAAAATAAAGCCATTATTAAAACATCTACCACAGCGGGCAGCTAAAGCTTACTCCTTCGGAGAAACTCTGGAAATATGACAGTATCATTTTTATCATTTTTTTTACATCTACTATGTTTAATACTAAGATATCTTAGGGTCATAGTAGACAAATAATTTTTTTCCTACCCTCAGATATATGCTTGAAACTGCCTTTTGATAAATAAATCTCTATTTGATTTCCTTGTAATTGCCCTTTTGCTCTAAAAGCAAGGATTTCACAAAATATAATTAATTTGGAGTTCTGGTTTGGGATACAGTGAGAGGTGGTAAGGTAGAGTTGTTAAGAGCCCCATGTCTGAAGCGAGGCTTCGAAAGCTGTGCTCAGACATTTACTAGCTGTGCACTTTCAGCAAGTAACTTAAACCCTTTGTGCTTCAATACTCTCATCTAGAACAGGAAAATAATTTTACCTACTTGATAGTGCTGTGGTGGAATGTTAATGAGTTAATATAAATAACCTAGGATAGTACCTAGCTTTCAATGAGCTCTCTCATAAGTGTTAGTTAGTCATTATTTCTTCATTTTTTCACTCAGCAATCACTTACTGAGCCTATGCTCCATGCCCAGTGGTTTAGTAAAACGGACAATAACAATAGTAGATGGACAAATTAATAATAATTATATCACACTGTAGTAAAGACCAGAGAGCACAGAACAGGAGCAACCAACCACATGGCTGATGCTGTGACAAGTCTGCCTTTGGAGCTGGTATCAGAGGGGAAAGCAGGCACTGTGAGATGAGAGGCGATGGATGCTCTGGGAAGGGAGAACAGCCTGTATAAGAAAGAGGACTTGTGAACTGGAATAGTGCATTAAAAGAATAGTAAGAAATTAAAGTGTGACTGAAATGTAGTGTTGTGTGGGAAAAAGTGTTAGGTTTGGATTAGGGAGTAAAGTTCTTTGTTCACTATGTAAAGGATACTGACTTTTCTTCTATAGAGAAAGAGAAGCTAGAGGTGCTTGGTTTTTTTGTTTGGTTGGTTGGTTGTTTTGGTTTGTGTGTATTTCAGGAAGTGATGTCTCAAATTTGTTTCTTAGAAAAAGAATTCTATTATTGATGTGAAGGACTGACTGGAATCAAGGAAGCAAAGACTCTGCTGTGCCTATGGTCCAAGTTGGAGGCAAGATGAGTCGGACAGTGGAGCTTGCCCTAAGGCAAGGCAGTGTGGACAAGAGCAAATGGCTTGTTGATGGGAACTTTTGGAGTTGGTGACTAATTGGATAGATCTGCACAGAGAAGTTGCGGGGAGGGTTAAGAAAGACACTATGGTTTTCAGCTCCTAAAACTTGGCTAGCTGCAACATTAATAGGCATAAAGAATACAGAGACACTCAAGTTTTGGGCTGGGGTGAGTGGACCATGATGAAGTCAGATAATGACAGGGTAAGTTTGAGGAGCCTACAGGAAATTCCAGGTCATGTCTATTTGGGTATCTTGGATTGAGAGACATCAACATGTGAGTATGTAAGTAGATTATTTCACCCCAGAAGTTATATTCTATTTGGAAGAAATTAGATGACACCCCACTGCCTCAATCACACCAAAATAAACATGTGAGATGGGTGTCTTTACTAAGCTGAGTAATCTCTCTCATTCCCAGCTCTCCTGTGGGTAAATCTTATACAGCAATCACTTTCTCTTTCATGTTTCCAATAACGTCAGGTGGTCATTTTATTTTATGATACTGCTCCAACATATCCATTGTAAAATTGAAAGGAAAAGTCAAATCTTGATTCAAAATATATGAGCCATAATTACAATCCAGTTGTTCTGAGATTAACCTGTCAGTAATCATTTAATTTCCAAGATATTTTTCATAGAGCAGTTGGCTCCTTCTCCCTTGTTACTCTATATGTATTTCTCCCAAGGTTGTACCATCGACAGAGCCTTCCCTAGATAAAGGAGGCCTATGTTTCAAGCAAGGATCTTACCTTAACTGTGCTTCCCTGCTAGACTCTAAAATAATGAGGCTGTTTTTTCTTTAAAAAATAAAACAGCACACATATTTCCAAGTGTTCTCACCTTCAATGTAGTGGTCATTTAGGAGGCTAGACATCTTTTTCCATTGATGCTGCCATCTCTCAAAACAACATTAGAATTCTTAAAAAACAATGCCACTTTTATTTTAATTACTCAGTGACAGTACATTCTCATCCTTTAAAGTTGGGTTTGATTTTTATGACCAACCAAACATCATTTGCAGCCAAGTGATGAAGGTAAACGAGTTCAAGAGTGAAGCACAATCACAAAATAATAACAGTTCTCTTCTGTTTTCCTATCACTATAGGTGTATCTCAAACACAAAGTCTAAACATGATTGTATCCTTGAAACAGATGACCACTTTGAAGAAAATACATATAAAATTATATGTTCAGGTCTGTTCATTAAAAGGAAAAATCAATGTCATTACTTTACTATAAAAATCTTAGTATTTTACTATTTTATATTTTTTAATTAAAAACTTCAAGACCTCTCAAAAATTAACTTTAGACAAATTTTAATGGATGCTAAAGCTTTTTAAAATATATTTACCATTAGTCCTTTGTACAGTCATCATTAAAGATTTTAAGACAATCCAATTTCAATTGGTTTATTACTAATTTAAATCTCATTGTCCTTTATATATAATGTAACATTCTGGTATTTTTTAGTTGATCTCCTAAGACCACAACCTTAATTTTACCATACATCAACATTTTAAATAACACAGCTGAAATGTTAATGAACAAGTCTGAAAAATATCACTGGCCAATTTTTCATTAAAAATAAAATACCCTTTGGAAAAGAGTCACACAGATTGATTATGACCGAATGCTTTTCCCTTAAGGCAGAGCAATGACCTAAGTTTAATTGGTTCACATAAAAGGAGTCTTATTAGACAAATCTGACAGAAACCTTTGGCTGAATGTCATCTTATCTTTAGATTTTTCACCATCTACTTTCATAAATGCTTAATTACAAACTAATGCTTAATTACCTTAACAATTATATACAAAATAGACAATTTGTTTGGTTGGTTTTTACTACCTGTTATGTACTAAGCATGATGCTACATAGTAAAAACATAGTGGAAAACGAGACAGATGATGCAGGTATGATCCCTACCCTTATGAAATTTATGGTCTTGGAACATATCATGAACAATCTCTGATTCTACGTAGATTTCTAATGTAATGCTGACAATGATCGAACATCACATTCATTTCATTTTGATGAAAACTGAGTATAATCAACCAAATCAAGTGAAAGTGTGTGAAAATCTTAAATGGTCTCAACTCAATAAAAGCACATGCTAGCTTGATGACAATACATGCTGGTGTGTCTTACCAGCACATTTCTTTTGAGTGGCATTGTTTTATTGCCTTTCAGGATCATAAACAGATGTTCTAGATCTTGTAGTTCACTGTGACCTTCACTAACTCACTCTCCCTTTTCTGGGTAACTTGCCTATGGAAATTTTCCAAATTCACTTGGAATGTGAAACAAATAATAATAAAGGGCAGAGAGGTATGATAGAGGCATATTCCAAGGCATGACGACCACCACTTCATTTTTGTATAAATGTTTAACCCATTTCCCATTTGCCCCAAGAATACTTGCCAGCAACACTTGCATCTGCAGTGTTTACCCCGAGATAACTCACAGATTACAGTTCTAACATTACCCCCAAATTTTGTCACAAAATATCCCGCTTTTATTATTATTTTCCCATTACTCTAGTATATTGAGAGTCTTTGGAAACAAATGACATCAGTCTATTTATAACGTTATGTTTTTAATAGTTATATTTCATTTACAAAATACAGTAATACTCGATCACTGAAAATGTCAAATCCTAGAAAACGTAGCATTCCTACGCGTGGTGTTAAATTAATGCTGGCAGCGAGTTGTACTTTTTTCTAAACAGGAAAAGGGTTAATAAATAATTATCCTGCTCATCCTCAATTAATTTGAAGTCTACTTCAAAGGGATAGCAATAACTTTGGATCCCAGTGTGTAGAAAAATATGAATACCTCTGAGGACTGACATCAGTGAGGATTTGGTATTAAGATTGCTTTTGACAACTCAGTATGCAAAAGAGATAACAATTGAAATGATAGGCTAATAGGAACCATAATAAAGCATTTGAACAGCTATTTGGAAGTATCAAACCCTTAGCTACACAATAATAGTTATTTTTTGAGCATTCACTACAAAGGAGGTATTCTGCATAGCACTTTACATACGTTGTTTCGTTTAACTGTCACAAGCACTCCATGAGATAGGTACTATTGTCTTTATCCTACAGATGAAGGAACTAAGGTTCAAAGAAAGGAAGTTAATTCACTCAAAGTCATACAGCCTGTATTTTTCCAAAATTAGGTTTAAACTGACATCTGTATAACTCTAAAGCCTAATTCTTAACCATTATGATATACTGCTTTATAGCAATGAGGAGGAGGAAGAAGAAGAGAAAAAGAAATGTTACTAGTGATTATCATTGAAATTCATTGGTAAATTTTTACTATTCTACTTAAACTCACTGTCACATCAATTACAGCAAAAAGATAATGGAGAAATAATTGTCCATATTTGATCTACATCCTAGATAAAACAAAGAAGAAATACAACTTTACACCCACAGGTAGGTTGCTGGTTCCCATTAGCCTATCATTTCAATTGTCATCTCTTTCGCATATTGAGTTGTCAAAAGCAATCTTAATATCAAATTCTCACTGATGGCAGTCCTCAGAGGTTTACATTTTACTATACACTGGGATTCAAAGTTATTGCTATCTCTTTGAAGTAGATTTCAAATTAGCTGAGGATGAGCAGGATAATTATTTTAGTCAATAGTTTCTACTCAAACTCGTCTATCTTTTCATCAGGTTGCTGACAAGAAATAGAATTGGCTTCTTCTCGAGCCAAGGCATAATGCCACAGTATAAGAGCTAGGTCCAGGAGGAACAAAACCACATGACTGACTGCTTTGCATGATAGAAAAAGAACCTACACCGGGAGGGAAAGAGCTGTTGAATCACAGTCTCAAGAAGGAGCTGACCAATAAAACACAAGGTCAAACAAGAATGTGGAACTATAATCCAGTTTGGGCAAATCTTAGCATATTTGATGAGTCTGGACAAGCATTATTTCTAAAAGTGCAGACTGAGGCAATGTAACTATCAGGTCATAACCATAGCATTTACCCACGTGTTAGTTTAAAGCAGGGGAAGGGAGAGAGCAGTAGTGTAGCTCTAGGAAAAGCCTAGCAAAAAAGCCTCAAGTTAAATGTCTGAGATAAAGGGCTAGGCTGTCTCTGATGAAAGAGATGAGATTAAAAGGAAATGTGACAAGCATGTGGCCCAGACTCTTCCCAAGATCTCTCCAGCAATTATAGATTCTTTATGTTGTCACATTCTGGCCAATGGGTGGACCTAGAGTCAGGAAACAAGATCATCAAATTTAATCACTCAACAAATCAAACTATTTGGAAAGACAGCTTAAATGGGTCCCTAAATCTGATCTAGGACAATTATATCACTTTGAAACAGCTCATAGCACAAGAGAATCTCATACAAGTCTATAGTACAAGTCCCAACTTGGAGACTGTGCTGAGGTCCTAGAAAGATTCCAAACTTTTTCTTCTGGCAATTTCTGGATGATAAAGATGATAATGATGATGATATCTAGGAATAATTATTAACATGTATCAAGCACTATGCTAAGAACTATACAAACAGTTTGATGTATGTATAGGTCCACTATGTAATTTATAGTAATGACTAGGGTCATTCTTGGCATTTAGCAAGTATGCACCAGGGATCTAAACAGTTTCACGAAATGAAAAATCGATAAAGTTGAAATTCCAGTAGTATCCCTTTTGACACAAGTCTGAGCTAGGCCAATCCTACTCCCTTGAAATAGCTCTGTGAGTTAGTTCATTTGATCTTGACAATGTTAAAATTGTCATCTTTATTTATTAGAGGACAAAACAGTCATAGAAAGGTTAAGCTACTTTCCTTGATTGTTGCTCATACAGCTTATCAGTGGCAGAACCAGGATAATAATCCAGACAGTCTAGCTTATTGTTTTCATGCTTAAGCATGGAAATTATGTCCACAAAATTACACATGGGACTAAGTGTTAGGAAGAGACACAAAGGTAAAAGAAGTAGCAGGAGAAGGGTATCTATTTCAATTTTTGGCAACAGACACTGTTTCACTATTTACTTCAGTGTTGTCTCAAATTAAGATAAATACAAAAGACAGTAAATGCAGACTTTGAGAATAACCTCTTATCTTGGGCCAAAACCATCTCTGTGACTTTCCTTTCTACTTAATGTGATATAATGAAAAAGCACACAGCATTGAATCAGAATTCTAAGTTTCTACTCCTGGATTGGCCACTAACATATTTGGGCAAGTCACATTCATTGGCTATTTCTCAGTTTTTTCCAAATGTAAAATGAGATGTCTAACTTAATGATTTTCTGGATCCTTTCAACATCTGTGGGGTTTTTGTTTGTTTGTTTGTTTGTTTGCTTGCTTTAAATGGTATATGAGGACATGTGTACATTTTTGGCTTTGATAAATGTACGTATCTTTTAGAAGAAGGGTGATTACCCAAGGATGATGCTAATTATTAGCTGTCCTATAGAAAGTACAGAAATCTATCTTAAAACTTCATCATGTCTGTGGAGTATTGTGGATGCCTGAATTCAAAGGGCTCAGTTTTACCTATAGGAACATTGATATTTCACGTGTGCTTTCCTAAAAGATGTGTGAACCCTGTAGTGCAAAATTAAGAGATACCCTTACTTCATGCAAATGAGCTGTAAAAATTTAACAGCTCACTGCTTATAGGAAAAAAACATTAAAAATTAGGTGTTTTTGCCAATGTTTCACAATACTATGATGCTTACAATGGAGAATCCAGCATAAAGAAAGAGAAACATCAAAGTAAACACTTTCAGAACCAGTGTTAGAAATTATTCTGCCTAGATGGACAGAAGATATTCTGAATCTCTGTCCTATTCCCTCTTAGGAAATGGTTGGGTGTTAAAGTCAAAACTGTATGAACCTAGCATCCAAAATTCTTACCCGAAGAGAATGGCACACTAACCTCTTCAATATAGTCTCTTAAAATATATAAATATGTAAAAATGTTTTTAAAAATCTATAATTGGATTGAATCAAAGTGAGAACATACATACCAACATAATTCTCAAACATCTTTCTTCCTTTCCACTCTGGAATTCCTTAAATGGACTTTCATCTGAATGAATCAATTCTAGTGAAGTATCTCATTCCTGTCTCCTCTGACTGTAGGTTATCTGATCGGAAACTATAGGAGAACAAGCTCATATATTTTGACTAGTTGTTCTCTGTATATGTCCCTCCCATCATTTTCTATATATAGTACATTAAAGCTAAGCCACAGCCACAAACATCTAACAGAGAATAGCTCATTTGAAAACTTGGTTATGAGAACTATTCTACTTATAACTGTACTGAACAAATAAATGGCTGTTTGTCTTTAAGAGCGAAGTTTACACCTCAAATGAGGGTGTCCAATTTGTTTTTATAATTAAGAACATAAATGTAAGCCTAATTCAACACCCTCTTTAATTTTCTAAATCCTGGTGCTTATTTATTCTCTAACAAAACATTAGCCTGGGAATAGAAGAATAACACGGTCAGAATCTACATATTTTTGGTATTTGATAGGTGATAATTAAAATATTCTTTTCTACTTGAATATGAAATTGAGAAATAAAGAGATGGAGGCAAGAAAATGTCATTACTAAAATAACTGAGTAGGATGATGTGGCTTATATTAGTGGAGGAGAATGTCTTCTAATATTGAATGCAGAATTAGACAAACTAATCTACCCTGTGATAGACATTGCTGGGCAAGACAGGGCTCTCCGTCCACACTCTGCCCATGAAGGGTAGACCCTTCATTGGAGAGGAGTAGAGCACGTACTTCCTGTAGGCTCTCAAGAGAAATAAAGGAATGCCCACTTTAGCCAAACTCATCAATCAAACAGTGCTCAGTTCCCCTGGAAATGGGTGAGCAAAGAGATAGAGGGAGGCTAGGAACATTATACTCTGTCCCTCCATATGAAAGGAAACTAAGGAACAGGGAAGAAATACAATTCCTTAATAACACACTAAGGCAATCATTTGGTTTGGGATGGGGGACAGGGCAAATTCATATCCCCATTGCTTAGTAAAATACCTTAAAGAGATTTTAGAAAAATATTCTACTATGTAAGTTACCACTTAAGATCATAGGGTTACGTTTCTCACAATGCAATGGTCAACTCCTAGAGACAGATAACAGAAATGTTTATGTTTGGGCAGAACTTTACAGCTACCCATTTCAGCAATAGATCTGATAGTCAGGAGGGAGAGAAGCAGGGCCAGGTCAAATTTCAAGGAAAAGAATAATATTAGTAATAATCTATTATGATAAAGAAGTTCTTAGGAAAGTCTACTAAAATTACTTTCTTTTTCCTATGATACCCATATTAATGAGAAAATTTACCTAAACTATACTCAAGGCAAGCTGCGAATTATTCATGTTAGCAATCTGGATAGCAAACTATTTCCACGTCTAGCGATACTGCTTTAAAATCACATTTTCCCATCCTGTTAGCTCTCCAAATTGCTCTTCTCCCTGTAGGTGAATTTCTTTAATTTTAAATCATAGACTTAAATTGCTCAAACCCCCTTTCTCATCTATAAATATAATGACAAAACAGAACTATAAGACTTTACCCAGAATAAGATCATATGAAATCTCCAATCAAGAGAGTTCTTAGCATTATGAAAGGTGCTATTTTTTTTAATGGAAACAATACATTTTGTTTTTTACTGTCATTCTAGTATTTCAAATTTGTTTTTGGTTTTTAAAGATGTTTAAAGGAATTACTAAATTTTAATTGTTTGACATCTCTCAATAGATTTAATAAGAAATACAAGATTATGATCTTCTAAAGGATAGATTCCTTTAAATTCACAACAATACAATATGCATTGTTTTAATAATAATAAATACAATTTTGGAAACCGCTATTAAATTGTGGAAACTAAATAATTTGTGCCATTTACACAGCCAATTCATATTAATCTATTTCTCTTTGTAATCAGTGGCTAACTATGGAGGGAGGCAGAATAGATGAGGTGTGGATGGACAAGGCCTGGAATGTTATAGTAGTTATTTTACAGACTTCTTTGAGGTCATTTCAATCTCAAAGTCACTTGCATTCATAAATGATTCAATCCGCTTCTTATACTCTTATACTCATCTTCCCTTCTACTCCATGAAAGAATCTTTTTAGAAAACAGAATTTAAAAAGTGATTTATTCTAAGATTCCAACTGAGCCTACACACGTTTTAATGTGTGTGATAGTCTTACCTCCTCTCTCCACACCCGCCACCAAAAAAAAAAAAAAAAAAAACCAGCTCAAAAGTAGAAAGTAATAACACATGTGAAGACAGCAAGGCATTTTGTCACATCTCCTCTACTATAACCCAATATGTGATACTAGAACATCGAGACTCTAACAGCAGTGATCAGTCTGGCCCCTCATCTGAAAGTTGTGAAAACTGAGATTCTCAGACTTTAGTTCTCCCACCCAAAGTCACACATCCTGCGAGAGTCGGAGTCAGAACTAGAAACGAGAGCTCCTGACACAAGTCCAATCCCCCCTCACATCCCTTAATCAAACCTGGGGCAAAGCTGAGGCTTAAATATTAGAAGAACAAGGAAAAATCAGTAAAGTTTTACTCCTCAAACCTTACTAAGAGAAGAGCTTTCTCAAAAAGAGTCCTTTTGAATCAGGAGAGATGGCCTAGGGACGCACCCTCCCCTCCAGGACAAGGCTCTGGAAATCTCCCTTTGTCCTTTGGCCCTGTCCCTGTTTTGGCTCCTGCATGAGAGACAAGCCAAAGCTGGGAGGCAGGACAAATAGGCTTGGGACGGCTCTTCCCTTCCAAGAGAACGTTATGAAACTTTTTCTTTATCCTTCTTTCAGTTTTGGTTAATTATAATATCATTATCATATTATCTGCTTTGCAAATACCACAGCTCCCATCATGCACCTGACACCATGACAGTTCTGGAAACACCAAATAAGAAAGAGAAGAAAACCAAGCTCCCCGCTCACTAGAAGGAGACAAGGAGGCTGGCCAGTACCATGACTCCAGGCCCTGGCCCCAAGAAAAACAAAAGCCCATAACCCACACATCTTCATCCTCACCCTCGGGGCAACTCATTGTCTGAATTCACCTGTACTTCCCTCTTAAGTGTGTACTTTCACTTTAATAAAACTTGCATTTTCCTGCTTGCTGTTCCTCTTATCCTTGAATTCTTTCTCAGGGCATAAGACAAGATCCTGGTCCCTGGAGCTCTGGGTTGAGTTCTCTTTTGGATTTCCATCCCCACTGAGCTCTCTGGCATCACTTTACCTAGGATTTTGAACTTACATTTGGAGGGAGGTTGTTAGATACCTGAAAATGTCAATAGTATGATTCGGTTTTGCCAGCCTCAATGAAACAGATCTATATTTAAATCTTTTAAAACAAAATTCTGTCTCTGCAATAAAGCTATCAATGATCAAATGTAGGAAATGTGGGGCCAAGAAACAAAAAGAGGAGGTGGAAAGCTATAATCCAACTACTCGTTACTCATGTTTTGGTACATTTTAAAGAAATTCCAGATCAGTTTATGGATAGGATTTATGGGATGACTTAGTTTTATCAGAAAGTAACATGTTCTTCATGAATGTGTATTAATCCAAATAAGGCAGTTCTGTCTCCTTACCATCTGTTGAAAATGAATTTTTATGAGTTGTCTTCTCAACACAGAGAGAAAACAGATGTACTTTTAACCCCAAACCACAGAATCGCTCAGCCTATTCTAAAGCTTGATAAGATGTCTAGGATGTCATATATACAAATTAAAAATAAACCTGTTTACCTTGTGCTTTTATAGTTTAATATTTCATGCGAAACAAGTCTATAAATAAAACTGTTTAACTTTTGAACCTGATACAACCCAAGTCACCCTGCTTTCTGTACACTCACATCATCACTGAGCTTTTATTTTTAACACTTTAAAAGAATTAAAATTGATTTGGACTTACTGAAAATGTCAAATTATCCTGAGATGACAGCAAACAGAAGGGTCCACAGAAGAGGTATAGAACTGACAAAAGTAGAGACTCGCCGACCTTTCTAAGCAATGGTTTAGGAGAAATAGTTCAGGCGTGGCACAACTTTCAGTCCAAAAGGTTCCAGCTACTTTACACGAGCTCATTCACAGCAAGAGACATTAGGTTGTTTCCTGTTAGTCGTGAAACATTGGGAGGCCCTTCTGCAAGAGAGGAGAGAAAAATCTCTTACCCTAAATGCTAATAGAATAGAACTATCTTGCTGAAATGGTCTGTTCTGTTTTCCAAAACTGTGTACGTTCCTTCAGAGCAGGGCCAGATTTTACAGTGCTTTGCTTCCACTGTGTCCAGCAAATGCTTGGAGTGCACCAGATGCTTGTCAATGGTGATGAGGAGTGTGACTAACGTCATCTTAAAGTTCCTTCCACAACTCTGGGCAGAGAATGAGGACCTACTTTCAAGCCTGAGTTTGACTTTTATTAGCCATGTGGACACCTCCTTTCTCAGTTTCACAGTTTTCTCATCTTTAGAATAGATTCTCTCAGTCTATGATGTATATGAATATGATATGTAGGGGAATAAGACAGAACTGGAGATCTATTAAGAAGCAGTCCTAAAGCAAGTCAATTTAGAAATCATGAATAGCCTTGAACATAAGACTATATAACTCCATTATTATTTTACCCTCATCAGAGCCTCCTAAACTATACTTGCTTCAGCTGAGGCTCCAAATATATTTTCAATATCTCTGCACAGACATTTGTGATTAGTCCCATACATACTACTTTGTTCATGAAATGTCTTTATATGGGCACATGACTAGAAATCATATTCCCAGCCCAGAGCATCCAGAAGGGAACCAACTGTACGACACCCTCATGGTTAGCTAGTTAATAGAACTCTTGATTTTTTTTTTTTTAAAGCACTACAGAAAGCACCAGTTTTAGCTTTGGAAGACGTTGGATTCTTTGGGAGTTACTTAATCTCTGTGAAGCTCAGGCTTCTCATCCATTACCCATTTAGATTATCTTCAGGTGATGGAATTGTCTCTGCCCATTCAGAGTTGGGCTAAGGTCACTCACATAAGGTAGTGTGTGGATGTATATTGTGACATTCTATATAAAATTAAAAGTAATTATTACTAAAAGGAAAATGAAACCTATGTCTTCACTTTTTGCCTTTCTAATTCCTAACTTTTGATTACTTTGCACTGATACATGAGTGTTTAAGTGATTGTAATCTGTTAAATGGAATGACCAATGAAGAGTTGAAATATGATTGTCATAAAAAATACAAATTGCCCACCATGTTCACAGCACCACTCTCCCTCTCCAGCTGCAATGAACATAGAATATAATTCAGGGGTTATTGTTATAAAGTGACTACCCACGTGAAAAAATATTTGGTCCTTATGGATTTACTGAATTCCATGTACTACAATAGTACCAAAAGGTACATTGCTGTGAGCCGCCTATAAGATGGTATGTCTTTTTAGTAATGGTATGTGTTGTACAGGGTGTTTACAAACAATTATACTTTAATTATCTATATTGAATTATTCACTTTGAAGATTTTCCCTGGTAAACTTTAAATTCCAAAACCAGCTTTTCTTTGTCATTCGCCTACAATGTGGGAAGCTATTTCTCTCCTCCCACACGCATTCTCGAGTGTGTATTTTGGAAATGAAAACCTATTTATTATTATCCTAAGCAAAATTAAGTTATGATGGTAAATCTACTGCCAAAACATAGTCAGGACATCTTCCAAAGGCAAATATAAATGATTTGAGGTCATCCATTTTTACTTACTTTTCTATTCCTCTCCAGGAAAATAATCTACTTTATTCTTCGGTTCAGATGTTCTTTAGTTTGCCTTTTTTTTTCTGCAGTTTGGTAAAATTAGTGCAGTGATGATCTCAAATTTGAAGTGAATGGAAGAGAGTCACCGGTGGAACATGTTTAAAAATAGAGCTGCTAAGGTCCTTTACCCAGATATGCTAATCTCTGGGAACATATGTTTCAAGGAACACTGCAGTTGTTCTTTTGACACATCTGGAAAAACACTGGTCTTATGCAGATCAGGATGAACCCACACTTGAGTCTACATCCAATAGTTCACTCAGTCACTGTCTTGCCCCTCTAACTCTGAGAGCTTTTAGCGTCGGGATCTTGACAGTGAGGACCTTTCATCTCAAAGCATCTCAGGCCATTCAACTGCACTTTATTTGGAATCTTATTTTAGTCCTCGATATAAATATTGCAAGGCCACCAAGATGCCCAAACTAAAATCAACAGACAAACGAAGAGCACTTCTAAATATGACTTACAGTTAGCAGGGTCTTTATTTTTGAAAACCTATTTACCCACTTCATCTCCTCTTTTTCATAAGTATGTTGCTTATATACCTCAGCTGGGGCAATTTACTCTTCTAAATATTCAATCAGATTGTCATCCAATTAGGATAATTATCAGCATAATTTAAACAGATTTCTTAATTATAGCTACAAATATCTTTCTCAGAGAAAACAAGTCCCAGAGCTTTTAACAAAAAGAGTTTTCCGTAAATAGTAGGTGAGCACTAATTTCTATGCCTCACATCAGTGAAAAAAATATTTCTTCTAGCATCCATTTGCAGGTCATAAAGAAATCCTTTATCCTCACTCTTAATTATATAGGCTCAGACCTACATTTTTTGGCATTTAATATTTGGGTACACATCACTTCACACTGACATTGGCTGGAAAACAACAGCTCTATCTTGTTAATTAAAAAGAAAGTGTGAAGATATCTTGGATTTCCTTTCATGCTCAGCCTGAAGTTCCTCATTTTCATTCCTTAAGAACAGAATTGCCCAAGAAGGAAGGAGGACTTATGATCACTATGCTGTGACTTAGCTTCTCTCTGCTTCCAATGTAAAGCATACCACTCAATCACTTACTCATGTCTGACACAGATTGACATGGAGAGAAGGTGGACTTGAACAACGCTTCAAGAAGTTCCCATGAATTAGGTTCAGTGAAAGAGCAGAACGCCCTTGAGCATAGGCCAAGTGACCTACGTTTCAAGACATGCAAAGTACACAGAGAGGAAATGATGCATTATTTGTCATCCTTTTTTTTTTTTAAGCCAAAGTATATTTTTCCATGAACTTTCTCTTTTCATTTAGAAATCTAAATGTATGTCAAGGGAAGTGTAACTACACAGCTCAATTGTATCAAATGTAATCTTTGGGGGAGTAATTTGAATAATAGTATTCAATTTAATTAGCATTCTGTATGTCCATGGGGTCCCTAGAAAGCATCAAACAGGTGTGCACAACACAGAAAAGACATTGCCTTGTGAACAAACGTCAGGTCAGCAGAGACTTGTCAGCTCTTGGTATGTCAGAGTTAATAACTAAAAGCAACATGTAAAGAAAACATTTGAATTCTTTTTTTGCAAAAATAAAAACAATTATAGGACTGTAAGAGCTAGAAAGAATCTTAAGAATCAACATACATCATTTCTACTTTATAGAAGAGGAACTAAAGCCAAAGTGGTAAAATGACCACAAAGAAATTTATGAAAATGTGAGAGAAGAATCCAAACATTCTAACTTCTATATGAATTCCACCTCTTCTCACTGCTCTTAATGAAATGGAAGCTTCTGTGAGATGGTAACATAATCCTCCTTTTCTTTCAAAGTCTAACATGCTTCTATATGTTGTCAAATGTGATAGATAATGGAAACATTTCAGACTTTGGAGTCAAACAGAGCTGGGTGGATTGCAGGTGTTTTTAGATACTACTGGATTGTTACTAATTAAAACAATGTAGACATTGTAGAAATGGGATAAAACTGGAGTCTCAAACTCCAGTATTCAAAGAGTCCAAGCATGTAATACAAATGAATGCAGCAAGATAAAGGGACACAACAGTGGACCAGACAGAACACGTGCATTTTCAGCATTAGCTCTCATGAGATATGTTGACCAAGGGCTGCCAGATAGTCCCATTTTAAAGGAAAGCCAAAAGTCCAAAAAAACTTATGAAATCTAATTTTTAAATGGTAGCAATTCATTCAAAAATTGAAAAACATCCCTGAGAGCCAAATAAAACATATCTGCAGGCTACGTTTAAGAATGTGAGCTGCCAGTTCGTAATTTCTAAGTGAAGCACGTCTGAGCAAAGAAAACATACAGAGTGAGGCCAAATCAGAAAAAATTAGTTTTAAAAGGAAAAACTGTTACTTCCACTTAACATAAGGAGTATGTAACTCAAATATTCACAATAAAAAATGTAAAAGCCTAAATTAACAGAAAATGGATACTGATATCATTTGATAAATTAATGCACTAACACTAAAGTTGTTTAAGAACTTGTGTTAAGTGTAATAGGAGATACGAAGATGAATATGACATTATCCTTGACGTTTATAAGTTTACTCTTTAATGTAGAGAATAGGAAATTAACAGAAATAGTGAGAAATACAGGAAGAATATGAGTTCATTAGAGAGTAAGTATAAGATTTCAAAGAAGAAAGTACTTATATTTGGGTTGAAAACTCAAAAAGATTTCTAGAAGAGTAAGTGAACTATGAAGCAGTGGAGACCAGGTTGTTTAGTCAATCACCAGACAGCAATACCTACTGAACATCTCTCAGACACAATCTGAGTGTACGGGTTATAGTAATGAATAACGCACCCTGCCCTCAAAGAGCTTACATTCCCATCCCCTGAGAAGGGAATGTTAATTTGGAATGACAATATAGAAGAAAGAAAAGAGTTTCAAGTACTGGAAAATGCCGAAAAGAAAGTCATCAAGGATCCAGGTAGACTTTGCTCATTATTGACAGAAGTGGCATTATTCATTCTGTACATCCAAATGTAAACTCAGGAGTCTTGAAAAGCCAAACATACAACTGAAAACAAGTGGTGCTTGTCTCCTTAAAATCCCATAATTGTCACCACTAAAGAAAATTTTTCCTCCTCAGAATGTCTTTTGCTGTCTTTCTTTTACACATACAGTAATGAGATAAAGAGTAACTGTGGCCTATGTAAGGTGAAGAGGGAAAGTATCTCTGGAGAGGTCACATTTCAGTAAGGAAGCCAGGCATGAGTCATTCTGAAGAGCAATTCTGTAGAATGCTTTATGCAGCAGGAACAGTGAAAACTACGCCTGAGAAGGGAATGAGCCTGACACACTTCAAGAACAGTGAGGCCGGTGTGGCAGGAATAGTGAACCAGGTGTAGTACAGAAAGTTTGAGGTCAGTGAGGTGGGCAGTGGCAAGTACTATGGTCCTTTTAGGTCATGGCAAGGAGTTTGACTTTCTTCTAGATGCAGAGTGAAGTTGTTGGAGGATTTTAAACAGGAAAGTAAAATGATCTGATTTATGCCTTAGAAAGGCTCATCTAGTTGGTCTTTAAAAATTGTACAGTAGGGAGGCAGGGTGTCAGCTGGGAGGCTGTTTCAACATTTAATAACCTGGTCTGTGCTTCGGTAACATGCCATCCCTCTCACCAATATGCTATGCCTCTTATCTTTTACATAAAAGAGGTAGTAGCCAGCACCATACCTCACCACATGACTAAGTCAGTTCAACAATCTCTCTGATGGACATTACCATGACAATGATGGCAAAAAATACATTTTCATATTGATCAACATCTGATGGCACACCTGTGAAGGGTTTTTGGTATGCCATGTGACATGGCATACCAACAGATAAGTCAATTCCTTAACTGGTGGTTGAGCGGAAGATGATGTGAAGACTTAACTTGAAGACAGATAACAGCTATTTTGGGGAATGGTTCAGAGAAAAAAGATGGAGAAATTATTATATGTCACCACAACCTATGCTATGAACTTAGGGTTTCTTTTTTATTACTAATATTGCCTAAAATGCATAGCAATGTACATTATACTACAGCTAGATTTTCACTAGGTTCTTTTATAATGCTGATTACATTTTCCTCCAAGGAAATATCAACATTTAATTTTTAAACTGAAAATTGGAGAACCCCAATATAGCAAATGTCCCTATCCTAATGGATAATGATTATTCAACAGAATAATCTCACTTCAAATGTAGCCACTTAAATAATTACAAAGATATTTCTGAAATTTAAAAAAATATTAAGATACACAATAAAAATAAAGCCAATAAGTCTGAAAAATCAAAAATAAATGAAAGATTTTTCTGGAGTTAGATATATTATATCTATCTATCTATCTATCTATCTATCTATCTATCTATCTATCTATCTTCCTATCAGACAGAGAGTCAGAGAGCCAGAGAAAACTGATCCAAGATGAAATAGATACCTAAATAGATCAATAAGTATTAAGGACATTGATGTGGTATTCAAAAATTCCTACACTGAACAAAGCAACTTTGCAGTTTAATTTTACCAAATTTTCAAAGAATAGATGTATATGTAAACTGCTCCTGAAGAAAAACTATATAGCCCACATTATAAATCAAGCAGAATCTTAATAACTAGAAGAAGAAAAATATGAAATGAACATAATGTTTTAAATAAAAAGTTAGAAAATTAAAATCTAAAGTAATTTTTGAAATAAAAATTCATCATTACTACCAAGAATTTATCTTAAGAATGACAAGATAATTTCACATTTGGATATTTGTCAACATACTTTACTACATGAACAATAAAAGGAGAAAAAACCACATGAGTTATTTCAACAGATGTTAAGATAATTTTTAAAAAGGCATTTGAAAAATTTAACCCTTGTACATGATTTTTTAAAACTCCTAGAAAACAAGAAATAGAATGGCATTTCCTAAACTTAATAAAGATTAACTGCTAAAGCCATATAACAAACAGGATACATATGGTGGTACTTTTGATATATTCTCATTAAATTCAAGACTATATTAAGGCTGGCCCAACTGTGAAACACTGTGCTGAAGGGAGTAGCCAAAATCAGAAACAAGGCAAGGGAAAAGAGATGTAAGGATTGGAAAGAATAGGTTCAGCTGCAAGTAACAAAATACCTAAAGAATCAAGACATTTTTGTTTGCGGGTTTTGGTTTGTTTGTTTTTTTCCTCTCCTGTAAATCTCAGTGGCCTGAGGTGATTGTAAAGACTGATAATCATCCGTAATTCACAATCTCTCTTTTTTTCCTGCCATCCTCACCATGTAGTTTTCCTTGTCTGGTTGGTCCAAGATGAACACTCCAGCACCAGCCATCATTTCTGCATTACATACAAGGAAGGGGTAGTAAGAGGTTATATTTTCCCTTTAAATATACTTTTCTTAAGTTGCATATATTATTTTTGGTTACATCACCCTGATTGTACATATAGCCTCACTGAACTATAGGAGAGCCTGGGAAATGTAGGCTTTCTCCTGTACAGCCACATGGCCAGTTAAAACACTATCTTCAAAGGAAAAAAAAAAGGAGAGGGGGACACATACTAGTCTGTCACAGACAGGCTTGCAAAAAAATGAATTAGACCATTTTAGATAAAATGATGAAACTCTTTGAGGGTCATAAAGACCGGGTGACGGAAAGGACTCAGTAAAAACATCTTATCTCAAATCTGATCTAAGATTTAATGGAACTCCCAATAAAATTGCAATGATATTTTCATGGAACTGATTCTAAATTTCATATATAAAAGAACAAATTAGCTAAAACTATTTTAAAAAAGAAAGTGTTCTTGCCTACTAAATGTAGAGATATACTAATTAAGATAGTACAGTGTTGATAAAAATAACTGTCAAATAAACCAATGTACTAAGAGAGAACCCATTAACCAACCCATAAATATAGAAGAATATGGTACATGATATATATGGTACATGAATTTGTGAGGAAAATATAGGGTTTGTATGAAATTGTGTTAGCAAAAGTAATCCTCCTAAGGAAAAGAAAATTTACTATTTCATAACATAACAAAAAAAAACAAACAAAAAATCTTAAGTATATTAAATATCCAAATGTGAGAAATTTCTAAAATTTTGGAAAATTTATTTATGACAGAATTAAGCAAGACACATTAAGAACATTTAATTTTAAATTTTAAATAAACATTTTTAGTTTTAATTATAAAGTTAAAATATTAGCCAGAGAATGAAAGATTTTTGCAATGTGTTATCCAGTGAATAAGAAATATCCTGACTTATAAGGAACTTCAGCTAATCAATGAGAAAGACAAATTACAACAATAAAATGGACAAAATATAAAAACAACCAACTCCTAAACCAGTAATTCAAAATATAAATGTGAAAATAAGCTAATTCTCTCTTGGTATCAGGGAAGTATAAATTAAAATAACAGTAATATTTTTCTTCCATCACACTAATGAAGTTTTTTAATCTAATAAAACATTGGCTGGAATTTAGGGGAAATGGCCATACACTCAGATTTGGTCAAAAGAAACAAAAATTGTTAAAGCCATTGCCATCCTCAACATATATTTTTCCATATATGGTCCAAAGAAAATACAAATATAACCCATATCCCAAACCCCAGTGACAACCATCCTGGACATGTGACCTCGAGAAACTCAAGACACACACACACACACACACACAGAAAATGTTTATTAAAGCAATACCTGTAATTAGGGAAAAAAGACTATAAACAACCCTCACATCCAAAAACAATATATATATACAAGAGAAAATATTATACAGCTATTAAAACAAATGAAATCTAGTATGTATTCATATAAATTAGTAATAAAATAAAATGCATAAAAATGCATAACAATAAAAATGCATAAAAATAAAGTATGATACTATTTATATATATGTATATGTAGGATTTATGTGTGCATATCTATGTACTATGTATATGTATAGATGTTATGGATACACATATGTATAGAAAAGTATAAAAGAGTACTCATTAAATACCTGATAATGGTTACCTCTGAGACTAGAAAGGAAGAGTAAAATTGAGGGGTTAAGGATAAGGTTTAGGTGAATTTTATTTCATATATATCTGAAAATGTGAATATATTTACTGGAGTTTTCTAAACGAAGATATATTTTTGCCAGAATCTTCTTTGTATTCATTTTTATATCTCAAAAGAGAAAGAGACAAGCAGCCAGAATTTATTATATGAGAAGTAACCAGTTGTTAAATTTCACAAATTTCACAAATCATCTTCATTGTTGAGCCCCAAATGCTTTAAGGCTAAAAATCAAACAAACAAACAGAATGTAGTACCTTACATTTGAGATGAAGGGCAAGGGGAACTTTAAAAGTGCAAAAAAAAACAAAAAACAAAAAAACCAACAATCCCTTCTCCAGCAGTAAAACCACATCAGATGATAAATAATCAGTATGCTCTAATGTTCCCTTGGATATGGTCAACATTGAAGGTTCCTTTCTACTTTTGCCGAGCCCATAAAAAGAGGAATCTCAGATCCAATGAGTGTAAATAAAGTGTTTTCCAAGGGCAAGTACACTGATGCTCTTTTCATAAGACAATGGCCTTGGAGAAAGTAGGCACACTAGAGAATGTGTGAATGTGCAATTAAATAATGCTACTCTGTGCCCACTAAAACAAGTCACCAATATGAGTCACACAAACAAAAAAGTGACTGTGTTTCTGGAGTGATTTTCCAACAGACCCATACTTGCATATTATCATGAGTGGAAAGAACATTTCCTAAAGTACTGTTCCTTGGAACACTGGTCTTAAAAGATGTACCACAGTGGAGGGAATTGTAGTGGTCAATTAAGTTTGGGAAATGCTAATTCTAAATCTGCCTCTTGGATACTTATAATGAATATTTTGCCATTTTACGGTTCTGATTAGTCTTACAGTTGAGAAAACTGTTTTACTTAATTCATGAATCCTCATATTTATTTAAACAGCAAGTTTTTTGGAAGTAACAGGTAACTATGACTGCCATGTGAAACAGGTACATTGTGGACTTCAGTGTGGATAATGTTGATGTATTTATTTGTATGCATGAAATTTAGAATATATACAATAAGCAACACAGGCTAAACCATCCCCATTGGCCATGGTGACCAGGAAATGGCAGCCCACCAGAGAACAGGATGGATAGTAGACAGGGTCAGAGTGACACAAATCAAATTTTTTCTCTGCCTCTTACAGTGCCTTCTCTGCAAGGTCACGAGCTTATCTCAAATTCTTTCCAATATTCTTAGGTTCCTCTATACCTAGTGAACCAGTCCCTTTAGCTGATGTCATGGTGACTGAGTTTTCCCTTTTCCTCATCTTCAGCTCCAGTAAACTGTAGTAATGCTTCTTGTATCTGCTAATACCCAAACCAGTAGTTATACTGCCTTGAAATGCTGCTGCTGCTACCAAACTAGTAAACTGCCTCTGCCGATGACCCTGGACTGCCAATATCAAGACTACTAAGAGTATCATGTGCACCAGGCTCACAGCTGCCAGTCACTGCCAAAACTGCTGCCATTCCTCTGCCTATCACTGGCACTCAACAGTGCACTCTGTACTCAGAAAACTTCAGTCGTATCTTCTCTTATCCCTGCTCATCCTTCCTCCCAGGCCTGAGAGGGCCTGGAACAGGGTCAGAAAGCAGCCTGAGTGGTAAACACAGGGCTGGCCTCAGAACTGGTATGTGTATATCATATTTCTCTTCCTTGGAAGGTCTTACCAGTCTTTCAAACATACACAAAACCTAAGACAGAATGAAGCTCATCCTTCTTGTTTATTAGTCACTTTTGGGAAAAAAAAAAACACTGTGAAATGATCCTACAAACAAGTAAAAATGTTCTTACAACTTTCCATGTCCTTTTGTTACCCTAAAGACTTGATTTTTTTTTTCCCCTCTATTTCTTTCTCTGGCAACATGAGCAAAGATCACAGAAGTAATAGAAGAAAAATGGTGTTTTCTTGGTATAATAAAGTGTGAATGCTTTAAGGGTTCTATTTGAACTAGATAAATTGGTACCTTGAGATTCTGATCAAGTCCACTTGATACTGATCCTCAGCTCCACCTACTCTAAACCCATACTTCCAAGCTCCTAAAGGCCCGACAATGTGGCCTCACTCCATATCCCCAGCTTATTTCTCTCTGCTACAGAGTAATTGTACATTTAAACACTGAACGATACTTATTGATCACCTGCCCCATGATAATCAGGCACTGGGCTGGGTCCTAGAGTGAAGAAGACACAGTTCCTGTTCTCAGAGAGCTTTTATAGAGAGTTCTATTCTGCCACATGAGTTTCCTTGGGGGTTATAAGCACATGGTATTCAATTCTCCCTTTACGCTTTTGTTCATTTTCTTCTCTCAGCATGCAATAGCCTTTATTATTCTCATTTAAATGCTGCTTATATAAGGAACAGCTAAGGTTGCCAGATACAATGTAGGACACCCAGTTCGATCTGAATTTCAGATAAGTGACAAAATAGTACAGTTATGTCCCAGTTATTGCATTCTGTTTATGAGATTGCATGGGACAAACTTATATTAAAAGAATAATGTATATAGGTTAGGGGGTGAGATGCCAAGAAGATAAATGTGCTGCCCTACTCTAAGAATTTATTGTATGAGGAAATCACACAGGTTCATGGAGAGAAAGATATCTGGAGAAATAAAATAACCTGAGTTCAAATGGGGTTCTTTAACATATGAGTCTATTATTTTTAACAAATCACATCGCTTCATTATGTTTCAGTTTATCATCTGAAAAATAAGGATACAAGTTGTCCTGGAGCCAGCATCTTTTTTCCTACATCATGTTCAGTAGCAAAGAGTTTTGGTAGCTTGAATTAGGCCATGGTTAAAGTATTTACACCATGGAAGCAGGCAAGTGCTAAAAATCAGGGTTTTATTTTTCTCTAAAAACCTATTGTTCAACATTAGTAACACTAATTAGTATCGAGGTTTTATTTTTCTCTAAAAACCTATTGTTCAACATTAATAACACTACTGAGTAATCAAAATGCCCTGAGTTGTTGATAGGGAAAAAAATTACATATATATAAATTACATATGTATATAATACCTGTATATATAGGCATTTACAATATATACTTCACATAAATATAAATTCTGTCATGTTATAAATATATGTAGATATTAGATATGTGTGTTCCTCTTCTTCAATTTTTTTGGTGAAAAAAATTATATACTCAAATATTTAAGGTTAAATAGAATGAAGGTGAGCAAAGAAGGCACTCACTTTCGGTGGAGCATGAAATAATGAGGCTGATAATCCTACAAGAGCTATAAACCTCCCAAGTCACATTTAACGAGAGTAGCTCCTTGTTTCTTCCAAAATGATTTTCCCCAAGTATGATTATTTAAAAGTCCCCAAATTGATACAATAGACTTCTCTGCATAGCACTAAGTAACAATTCATTTCCATGGACAGCTGACAGAATGCTGTAATTACATCTCCTATTGTCTCTGGTCTGATAAGAAGGGAATGCTTTCGTAGTCGTCGTTCATTACAGCTTTTATGGACAAGAGCCACAGCAATTCACGGCATATGCTCATTAGCAGAGAAATCTTCAATGACTAAATGAGGGTCATAGAAGAATTATAACATGATAACTTTTTTTCTTCCTGAATTATACAAAATAGCCATCAGGTTACAAAAACATGTGTTCTCAACTTATAGTCATAATTTCTAAGATTCCTTCTGTATTACCTTCTGTACCACTTTCAACTCTCCTCAGAAATATTTATGAAGCTCAGCTCTAACCCTCATCATTCTTACAATTTTTACTCTGGATTTGCTGCATACTATGTGGGAAAATATGGACAGAATCAAATATTCCATATGTTTATGTACCCAGTGCATAACGTGTATTATGAAAAATGACAAAAGGGATATAATAACAGATATTACATCTGCTGTACAAGAACTAATGATTTAGAGAGATAATATATGAAATGAGCAGAGTGCACCAAACATTGAATATCAGTTATGCCTAATCTACTCATATCTGTAAATGATACAGTATTTTATAGGAGATAAAATATTCAACCAGTAAAGTCTTTCTCCTTTATAATTATGTCAATTATAACATTTCAGTGAAATCTTTCTATAATGCATTTTAGCATTTCTCTGCCTTTGTAAACAGAATATACCAAATCAACCTTTTTCTTAACAATTTGGGTTTACCGTAATAGCAATACTGTATACTTCTACAACAGTGAGACTCTAGAGCAACAGTCCACAACCTTTTTGACCCCAGGGACTGGTGTTCCTATGAGAATCTAATGCCTGATGATCTGAGGTGAAGCTGAGGCAGTGATGTCAGTGATGCTGGGGAGTAACTACAAAAACAGATGAACCTTGGCTTGCTCGCCAGCCACTCAGCTCCTGCTGTGCAGCCCAGTTCCTAAGAGGCCATGGACCAGCAGTACTGGTCCAGGGCCCAGGGATTGGGGACCCTTACTCTAGAGCACATTTGAGCTATGTATAGCTCAAATTGCTGCATGGCCCAAAGTATAAGGCTTCTTGAGATTTTGCAACTGTTTTGATCATCTTTCAATCTATTCCTTTATTGTCAAAATGGTACAGAAAGAACACTGAAATAATTAGAGCACAAGAAAATTACAGGCTAATATCCCTAATGAATGTGGATGCAAAAAATTCTCAACAAAATGTTACCAAACCAAAATCAACAATACATTAGAAGGATCATATATCATAATTAACTGGGATTTATTCCAGGAATGTAAGGATGACTCAACATCTGCAAACTAATCAATGTGATAAACTACATTAACAAAATGAAGAACAAAAATCATGATCATCTAAATAAATGCATAAAAAGCATTCAACAAAATTCAATATTTATGATAAAAACTCAACAAAGCAAGCAAACAGGGAACATACATAATAAAAGCCATATATGACAAGCCCACAGCTAACATCCTACTCAATGGTGAAAACAGAAAGCTTCTTCTTTAAGATTAGGAACAAGACAAGGATGCCTACTCTCACCACTTTTATTTAATATAGGATTAGAAGTCCTTGCCAGAGCAACTAAGCCAGAAAAAGAAGTAAAAGATATACAAATCAGAAAGAAAGAAGTAAAACTGTCACTATTTGCAGTTGACGCAATATTATATATAGAAAACCCTAAAGAATCCATCAAAACATTGTTAGAACTAATAAATTCAGGAAAGTTGCAGGATACAAAATCAATATCCAAAAATCTGTTGTGTTTCTATATACTAGTAATAAACTATGAGAAAGAGAAATTAAGAAAACAATACTAAATATGATTGTATCAAAAACAACAAAATACCTAGGAACAAATTTAACCAAGGAGGTGAAAGACCCGCATATTGAAAACTATAAAAAATTAATGAAAGAAATTGAGGACACAAATAAATGGAAACATTTCATGCTCATGAATTAGAAGAATACTACCCAAAGCAACTTACAGATTTAATGCAATCCCTACCAAGACTCCAATGGCATTTATTAAAAAAGTAGAACAAAAGGTCTTAAAATTTGTATGTAATTATAAAAGACCTCAAATAGCCAAAGCAACCTTTAGAAAGAAGAAAAAAAGTTGGAGGCATTACACTCTCTGGTTTCAAACTGTATTACAAAGCTATAGTAATTAAAACAGTATGGCATTCAAATAAAAACAGACACATAGATCAATATAACAGAATAGAAAGCCCAGAAATAAACCCAAGTACATATGGTCATTTAATTTATGACAAAGGAGATTAATCAATAGGGAAAGGGCAGTCTCTTAAATAAATGGTATTGTAAAAACTGAACAGCTACATGCAAAAGAATGAAACTGGACCCTATCTTACACCAGACACAAAAATAAACACAAAGTGGTTTGAAGACTTGAACGTAAAACCTGAAACTATAAAACTCTTAGAAGAAAACTAGGCTATAAGCTCCTTGACATCAGTCTAGGTGATGATTTTTTGGATTTGACACCAAAAATGAAACCAACAAAAGCAAAAATAAACACGTAGGACTACATCAAACTAAAAAGCTTTTGCACAGCAAAGGGAACCATCAACAGAATGAAAAGGCAACCTACTGAATATAGGAAAATATTTGTAAATCATATATGTGATAAGGGGCTAATATCCAAAATATATAAAGAATTCATACAACTCAAGAGTAAACAAACAATCTGATAACAAATAGGCAGATGATCTGAATAGATATTTCTCCAAAGAAAACATACAGATAGCCAACAGGTATATAAAAAGATGCTCTACATCATTAATCATCACAGAAATACAAATCGAAACTATAATAACCTGTTAAAATAGCTGTTATCAAAAATACGAGAAATAAGTATTGGCAAGGACATAGAGAAAAGGGAACCCTTGTACAATGTGGATAAAAATGTAAGTTGATACAGTCACAGGAAAACAGTATGGAGTTTTCTCAAAAAATTAAAAATAGAATTACCATAGGATCCAGCAATTCTGCTCTGGATATTTATCTGAAGAAAACATAAACACTAATTCAAAAAGATGTATGCATCCTCCATGATCACTGCAGCATTATTATAATAGCCAAGATATTCAACCTAAGTGTCCACCGATGGATGAATGGAAAAAGAAATTTTGGTGTGTGTATGTACACGCACACACACGCACACACACGAGCATAGGAATGTTATTCAGCCATAAAGAAGAATGAAATTTTGGCATGTGCAATAACATGGATGGGCCTGGAGGGCATTATGTTAAGTGAAAAAAGACTAAAAAAGAAAAATACCGTATTATCTCTTTTATATGTGGAATCTAATCTATGTAGATATACACATATATATCTATATATCTATACCTATTTATTTATACAATTAACCTCTCATAAATACAGAGAACAGATTCGTGGTTGCCAGAAATGGAGCATAGCGGGTGGGAGGAATGAGTGAACTGTTTTCGTTTAAATAAATTGGATAAAATAAAATTATTAAGTAAGGATAAAAAGCAAAAGAAAAAACACTAAAGTGAAAAAAGAAATCATAAGATTAGGAATCCATACCCAAAATGGTAACTTACCAGCCATGGAATTTCAAATTCATCATTCTCAACCTACCAGAAGCTCATTTTTATCATATTTAAAATGAAAGAATTGAAATGTTTTCCGAATCTTCCAATTCTAAGAGCCTTTCTCACAGATAGTGAATCTAACATTGACACAAAAACATGAAGACTGTACCAAAAAAGAATATTACAGGCCAGTCTCACTATGATTATCAGCACAAATATATTAAACATATATGTTAGCCAAGATTGTGACAGCATATAAAAATAACACATCATAACAAAGTGGGTTTATTATAAGATTCTAAGGAGTCTATTAATATAATTCATTATATTAATAAAGCTAAGAAGAAAAATCATATAATCGACTTCACAGATTCAGAAAAATCATACTCCAAATTTCACCATCAATTAATTACACTAATACTCAAAAAATATGCATTGATAGATACTTCTTTGACATTATAAGGCAACATCTTATTTAAAGAAAAAGCACTAAAGTCTTTCCTACTGAAATTATAAAAAGGTCTAAAATTCTCTCTTAATTCATAATTGCTTAATACTTTGTTGGAGGTATAAATAATAAGAGAGGAAAAAGCAGTTAGAAGCATAAGAGGTGAAAAGGAAGAAGTAATACCTCTTTATTTGTACATAACAATTATAGATTTGGCAAAACCCCAACAATAATGGAAAATTACCACAAACAAAAGAGAATTTAGACAATAGCAAGATAAAAAATATCAACATACAAAAGTCAGTAGCATTCATTTATGTGCTTGCAACTTAGAAAATATAACCGAAAAGAAGGCTTCATTTACAAAAGCAAGAGAGAGGAAAGGAGATCAGATTTAGGCATACAATTTAGTAAGACATGTCTAAAATTTATAAAGAAAACAACAGAAGGTTTCTGAAAAATACAAAACTAGACTTGAACAAATGAATATGCATACAACATTCTTGGATAGGAAGACTCAACATCAAAAAGGTGAAATTTTCTCTGAGTTAATTTCTAAATAAAAACAATTTCAATAAAAATACCATTTTTGGTGGGGAGAGTTAGTTGTTTTTAAGGCACCAGAAGAAATACAAACAAATAAGATTAATTAGAATAACTCTGAAAAAGAAGAACAAGGAGGACTAGAAAAAAGATACTAAAAACGATCATCAAGCCTCAATATTCAAATTGGTATGCTATTGATGTTTGAATAAGAATAGGAACTAGACATAGATTTCATTGCTTATGGAAACTTAAAGTATAAGGAAAAGTGGCCAAAAAAAAAAAAATCAGTAAGAGAACATGATTTTTAAATAAAGTCTGTTGTGATCATTAGAGCTATAAGTATTAAATTTGATCTATTCTTCAACTATACCACATCATAAATTCTATGAGACTTAAAATGTAAAAAAATTATATCATAAAATCACTCAAGGAAGCATAGGCGAATAGCTTTATTACATGAAGTGGGGAAAATTTCTCTACAATACAACATTAAGTCATATAATTAAAGATTGATAAATTTCATTAAAATATTTCTATGGCCCAAACATTTGACAACCTAAGCCAGGTAAAAAGACAAATGATATAATGAGGAAATACATTTGCAAATTATATAATAAAAGTTAAGTCTCCTAAATGTAGAGAAAGCTTCTAAACACAGAAAAGAAAAATATCAGCCTTAAAAGAAAAATATAATGGGCTAGAGAGATGCAAAGATAGTTTACCCAAAGAGAAATTCTCATGGCCCCTACTCATTTGAAAAAGAAATCAATCTCTCTCATGAGAATTTTAAAACTAAATGAGATATAATTTCAGCAAAAATACAAAGGTTGGCAACATATACTGTTGTTGGCAAGGCTATGGGGAAACAGGCAATTTCTCACACTGCCGATAGGAATGTAAAATATATCAATGTCTCTAGAAAAGAATTTGACACTATTAATCAAAAGTACAATTACGTTTAGCCTTTGACCCAGCACCCCTCTTTCAAGAATCTACCCCAAAGATTCTAGGGAAAAAATACAAAAGGAGTTTTTACAAGACTATCTAAGGCAGTATTGTTTATAATGGCAAAAAAAAAAAAAAGTGGAAATGTCCATCAATAACAAACTGATTGAATATAATATGGAATAGTCACACGGCAGAGCTCTATGCAGCTGTCAAAAGAAATAAGGAATTTCTCTTCATATTCCTATGCAATGATTCCCAGTTTCTACTGTACAGTAAAAAAAGCAAGGTAGAGAAAGCATATAAATTATTATATTTATCTAAGAGGCAGTTATAAACATACACACACATACACACTTCTTTACTTAAAAATAGAAAGGTTAAAAAATAGAAGGATAAACCACAAAAATGTTTGGTGGTTACTTATGAGGGAGGAAAAAATAGGGTGCAAGACACAGGGACAGAAGCTAGATCTTCCTGAATACATCTTGTTTTTGTATAGTTGACTTAGAAACCATGTAAATATAGTATATAATCACAAAACTAAATCAATTTTAAAATAAAAAACAATTCCTTAAAATTTAAATAGATGGACTTAACTTTTGAATCGATGGTATAGCTACATAGAAAGGAGTTATTTAGTTGTACATTCCAAGAAATATTTGCTTTAAGGACATAACTATAAAAAAAAACCTTAAATATTTTCAAGAAATTATAGTATAGATGGTAGTATTGATACTATTCTAAGACTGTTGTCTGTGAATTGGGAAGAAAATGAGTATGCTAGTGTTTTGGGCACGAGAAAAGAGAGATACAGATTAAGTTCAGCGAGGTAACAAAAACTTTAGTCCTGCGTTTGAATTTGAAGTATGAATACATACTCAGTTTTATCTTTCAAAAAAAAGAAATTTCCCAATTCGACTATCTGAATAAACCTACACATAATGACCAATGACCAACCCTATAGTAATTAATACCCCATCAGATTGCAGTCTTAATATTATTTTCCACCAAAAGAAACCACGGATATTTGGAAAGAAGACTGCTTCTTTGCCATAGCAAGAAAACATTCAAGATTAGCCTGGAAAATCCTTTCATAGTAGAAAGCAAGAAAGTTATCCAAATTCCTAGAAGGACTCAGGAACCAACTTAAAGAAACTCCCATTGACCAAAGATAGAAAATATGAGCATCGAGAAAAACAGTGTAACAAATTAAAACACAAATATATTTAAATTTGCAAGTTCATTATGATTCTCAAAAAAAAAATATCTTGTTAGTGATCTTCAAACAATGTTAATGAAGTGAGTCATTATTTTGAAAAATAATAAGTCAAAGAATACATTGTTTACCTCAGAGTGGAGAAATGTATTTTGGAGTAGCCTTATAGTTAATGTAGTGCTATTTCTCTTTACAGAAGTATACCAACAAATGAAGAAGAAATGGTAAATTAGAATACCACTATTTCACAATCCCTAATGAGTTAGTGAGCCAATGATTATCAATGGCTGCTAACACCACAAAAGAGACAAATAAAAATTCCTAATAGAAGTATATAATACCATTTAAAACATTCTTGATAAAATATTTGAACCTGAATCTGATCAAGCCTCTAGACATAACAATCAACTTGCAGGAATCAGGGAACAAAGAAACATGGTAAAATACACTGGGATTAAAGCAGCAAAGTCCACACAATGAGAATCCATCAAAGTCGTATGACCCAGCTTTTTAAAAAAAATAAATTTCAAGGAGAAAAAAAAAAAGAAATGGAGAAGTAATCTATGGATTAAGAGAGATTTAAACAAACTGTCAGCCAATTACACTGTACTGACCTTCTTCAGATCCTGATTCAACTAGAGAAAATTAGATGCAACTAGAGAAATTTAATCATTAACTGGGTATTTGCTAATATTAAGGAATTATTAAGTTTAGGGGCAATAATATAATTGTCATTTTTTTGTTTTTAAAATGAGCCCTCATCTTTCACAAAGACATACTGAAATATTCACAGATAAAGTGATATGATATGATGCCTGGAATTTTCTTTAAATTAACCTGGGGTGGGTGGAGTAAAAATGAAAAAACTTAACATGAGTTGACAATAGTTGAAGCTTAATGGCAGATTGAGAGATTATTTTATTATTCTTTATATATACATATGTTTGACATTTTGCTTATATACAAGCTAAAGAAGAAGAAAAATCTACACGGTTTTCACTGATTTTATTTTCAAGATTTATTCCTTTCCTCTGCTATATCAATAACTCCCAGCTGGTTTGTAGATCATATTAAAAACAATTAATTTTATTTTATTCATTTTATTATTAATTTTATATAATTAGTCCCATGAGTTGAGATAAAAAATATATCGAACCATCTATTTTTCTTTAGAACAATGTACTAAATGCAATGAAAACCACAATGAGGAGCCACTACTCTTTTGAGAACCTTGCAATTTATTGAGAAAAATAAACATATATATAACATCTTAGGAAACTGATCCATGAATTTACTAAATAGCAATCTTCATTTTTGCACAGCATGTTGTATTTCAAAATGTGTGACCTACTTATGATTTACTTCATTAGGACTACTGTGAAGATTAAATGAGAGAATGAATAAAAGACACTCAGCATCATGCCTAGCATATAATAATAAATGCTCAATAAGTGGTGGCTATAAAACCACCAATCATTGCCAAAACATGCTACCATATTAAGGTGAAAACTTAGGAAATGGAAGGATGCACAGTAGACAATAGAGGACAGAGCAAATCATTGTGTAAATAGCAAAGAGTCTCTGGAAGAGGTCAATTCTGAATGAGATTCTATGCAAAAGATGGATACAGATTTTGAAAGAAGGACATCATTAACTGGGTGATAGAGTCAAGGTGAAGAGACCAGCCTTAGCAAATCATATTTAATAAAATTATAACTTGAAGTAAAGGAGAGTAATAAGAGATGAAATTGGAGAGGTGGAATGACAGGGGAAGTGGAGGGAAGGATGATGTGCCTTGTGCGCCACATTCAGGATTTGAAGTTTAACATTATAGGGAAAAGTAGCTCTTTCTTATTCCTGAGTTTTTTTTCAATGTGAATCAAGCACTCCTAGCAATTGACCCCTGGTTTCTCATTATCTCCTCCCATTTTTAGGAAGACTGACCTGTGTGGTCAGTAAATTTAAGAATTAAAAAAGAATGCTCATTGCAGCTCTGCCTTATTTTTTTCCCTCCCTCCTTCAAGAAGTTGCCCATAGGGGCACACACGCAATCTTGTGCCCTTTACGTGGAGAGCCCTTCTCTGGCCCCACATTGCTTAGGGCAGATAGTGCTCAGTTGACCTTTACACAATGCTACTTCACTGATGTTAGCTCCTAAAGTTCGCTGTTAGCAGTGAGGAAGGTGATGCTTGGCCTTCATCTATCACCCTTTTTCCTTATTAACATTTCATTCAGGACTTGGGTTGAGGAGAGGATGCTAAGTATTGGACCCACTCAAAGACTTCATTAATAACATAAGCAATAAGAACACATTAAAGGTCCTTCAACAGAGGAGATAAAAAAGCCTCAAGTAAATTACTCCAGCCATTTTTTGGGGGGAAGAAGCAGAGATAAGAGCTACTCAAATTAATCTAGTTATAGGAAACAAGGATTGACTCTCCAAGTGCCTACCTTCTAAGGCAGAGGCTGGCAAACTTTTTCTGTTAAAGGGCCAGATAAAAAATATCTTAGACTTGCTGGGCCATGTAATGGTCCCAGTTGCTTTTTAACCCTTTAAAATGAAAAAACTCTTGGTTTGTGGGCAGTACAAAAAAAGGCTGTGGGCTACAGAGAGAACAGACTGGAGGCCAGATCTGTCCCATGAGTCGTAGTCTGCCTAGACTCTGCCAAGGAATAATTCCTTTGAACAGAGATTATGTCCAAACGAAAATTATAAAACAAATTCCAATAAACAAAGTCAATCAAACAATCAATCAATCAATAAAATTGCTTAGTTAAAAGCACTTGGGGCTCTGGTCCTTGCTTATTAATGTTGTCAGTTTCTTAGATGTTGCTTCTGAGGCTCCTATACTTAATACACACATACATACCTTCATACAGCCACACTGGTTATTAATCAACATAACCAGTAATTCTGGAGGCTGTGTGTGTGCCATGCTCTACTATGAAAGTTTCACTCTTCTGATTGTTGACTAATGCTGTCACCTTATATGGCATGATGCTGCTACAGAATTTTAGTGCACCTACTAGTTCAAATTAAAAGTAAAAAAGACTAAATGCCACATCAGAAATGTGGATGTAGAAAGCCATAAAGTTTATAGTGTTAATTATTTTCTACTTCCAATAATGTCTTTAGTACAGATAAAACTGTTTTTTATAAAGCTGGATAGAAAACATTCAATTCCTAATATTTTTATTCATATAAATTTTAAAATTAGTCTCTCTCTGTGAACAATTATAATTACTGCATCTGTAAGAAGTTTGAGTACCAAAGATATCCGAGAGGTGAAAAAATTATTTTTTTAAACTGCAATCTTTCTATGGGTTTTTCATCCTGCAAAATTGGATGTTTAACTGCAGTTATTTAAGATTTATGAGTGTTAAAATGCCTACAGGCTAAATACAAGAAAATAATTTTAGTGTTTTTATTCTCTATCTCATAACTCATATGTGCATAAATTGAATTTCACATTCCCTTTAAAAATCACCCTTGAGCTACATCTAATATTAGAGATATTTCAGATTGAAAAGAAAACTGTTCAAGTTGAAGAGAATGAACAAAGAATATGTCTAACACAAAGCTTTTGTAACCTTCATGAGTATATAGAGATGCATGTGTAGTTTCTCTCCCTAAGGAATGAGAAAAGCACTTTGAAGAGAAGAGCTCCTTAGAAATTCTAGTGCCTCCACATGTATTGTAGGGCACAAAGAACATCATCTTTTTTTTTTTTAATTAATAGATTTTCTTTTTTAGACTAGTTTTAGATTTATAGAAAAATTGAGGAGAAAGTACAAGGAATTCCTATATATCTCCTCTCTTCCAAACACACACAACTTACCCTATTAATAACATTTTACATTAGTGTGAGGCATTTGTTATAATTGATAAATAATATTGTTATATATTTACATGAAATCCATAATTTACATTAGGGCTCACTCTTTATGTTGTAAAGTTTTATGGATTTTCAGAAATGTATGAAGTCATGTAGCCACCATTACTGTATCATACAGAATAGTTTTACTGCCCTAAAAATGCCCTCTGTTTCATCTATTCATCCCTCCTCCTCCTCTCCATAAATCCCTGGCAACCACTAACCTTGTCACTGTCACTGTAGTTTTGCCTTTACAAGAATGCTAATAGTTGAAATCATATAGTATGTAGCCTTTTCAGACTGGCTTCTTTCACTTAATAATAGGTTCCTCCATGTCTTTTCATGGCTTGATGGCTCCTTTTTTTTTTTTATCGTCAGCACTTTTTTAAGAGCAGAAAAAGTACAGTAATTCCAAAGTAAGTTAAGGCATCACCAAAAGGCGTTTATTGAGGAATATTAAATAATTTGGGGTGAACAGGTGATTTTACCAGTAAATATTTATCTGCCAAAAGTTTTCACAGGTTCTTCATACAAGAATTTGCTACACAATTTTGCTAGATAGAATTTCCAAATAGAACAGCACCGCAAAAATAATGAAAAGTGGCAGAAATATAGTTAATGCACATTGTCTCTCACTCTAGATTATGATCAAAGCCAGGCACCCACCACCAGAACAGGGAGATAAAAGGGGATAAATGTACCTGCCTATTTTCAGAGATGTGTCCATTTGCAAATAGGTACAAATAGGCTCTTGAAATGTGAAAATGGCCCATTTTCAATTACATCTGTGCTAGTGGGACCCACTTTCTCATAAAGGAGCTCCATTTTGTGCATCTCAGCAAATATTGTTGGAACAAGCAAATGACACTAGTCCCTGTTCTGACACTTAATAGCTCTGTGATTTCAACAAGTCACTTCTCTGTGACTTCCAGGACCTTCATTTGTAGCATGGAGCAAACAGAGATACTTCTCTCACTCAGAGCTATTATGAGGATCAAAGGAGATTGAGATGAAAAGAGGAGATAAAGGGGAAGCACCAGGACACTCCCAAACCTCTAAAAGGTTTACTCTGTTGCTGTTGTAACAATAATGTTAATGATGTTATTTGATCAACTCCCCACCACAACCCCTTTACCACCTCCTGGCACTTATCTCAGATAAGATGGTGTCAGGGAGGACATCATAAAGGAACCTGCTTAAATGGGGAAACCAGAGACTATGTAAAGCAGAAAGGAAATAAGCATCATAGGAAAGGACAATGAGTTATATCTCAGAAAAGAAAGTGTCAAAATCTTCTAAAAGGAAAAATGTGGTTGTAATGTGTAAATCGGGTGAACCACTAGGCTTCCAAGATAGCAGGCCAGTCTGAAAGGCACAACACACCTCCTGGTGGCTGAAAGACAGCAAGGTAGCACAACCTAAATTATCTTCTGTGGGACTCTCTTTCAGAGCAAGAAAAAGGGGGCATCCTGGCTTAATGGAGAAGTGTGGTTATACCCGATTTTTTCCCCATCACTCTAGCTACAGAATTACACTGCTATAACTTGCTAAACAGAGACGACTGTTGAAAGCACAATTCTCCCTAAGTGAAATTGAATAAAATAATCCAAGACAGTCACACTAAACCAAATTAATTCCTGTCCACCGGTTTACTTGATAGGGGAAGAGGAGGGAGTATCACTAACAAAATGACAACAGAGGAATAGCAAATGGTTCAGAACCCTCCCCTCACCACACACACACACACACACACACACACACACACACACACTAGCATTACCAAATCACTGTTTGACCAGAAGGAAGATCCATATTTAGAGTCTAGATCTATGATATTTTGGAATGGACAAACAAATCAAACCCTTAACAAATCCATTAGAGAGTGAAACAGGCACCAAATACACCAGGGTGATATGGTATTTGGTATATGTATGCACCAAAAAGATACAACTTCACTCTCAAATGCATATATGTATACCAAACCAAATACTGAAGGTAAACACTGTCTAAAAATGGCTCCTAAAACAAAAGTAAGAGTTCTATTCCAACTGCACAAGTTCAAACTTAAATAATCCATCTGCATGCCAAACACAGAGAAATTATAGCATATTAAAATAAAGAGGCAAAAAGGCATAGATACAAAACCTAGATAAACACATTTTAGTGGAAACAGAACAAAAACACAAAGTAGTAAGAAGAACTGAGGTCTTGGACCTACTGAATTCTGGCAGGCAGCAGCTGCTAGAAGTTCAGCCCCTACCGTTTAACTCATTTCCCATTCGTCCTGAGAATACTCGGCAGCGGTGTTTGCGGCTGCAGCGTTTACCCAGAGATATCTCACTTTTATTATTTTCGCATTGCTCTACTATATTGATAGTCTTTGGAAACAAATCATGTCATTCTATTTATAGCATTCTATTTTTAGTAGTGGTATTTCCATTTACAAAAGACAGTAATTCTTGGTGCTGAAAACGTCAAATTCTAGAAAATGTAGCATTCCTACATGTGCTATTAAATTAATGGTGGCAGCGAATTGCACTTTTTTTTTTCCTAAACAGGGAAAGGGTTAAGAGAGTTAAAAAGTAGTCCTTGCCTCATTGTTTGAAGTCAGGAGTTGGAGGTGTCATACAAACAGAGTATTCAGAAAGGTAGCTAAATAAAAATTGTTACCAACTACCACCTGTAGCTATAGTTTTGAGGAAGACTGTGGGTCTAGAAATTCTATCTAGAAGTCACAGAATTTAAAGAGCAGGAAATGAATCAAGCCACCCGCTGACTCTGTGACTAAATCTGAAATAATCACGTGGAACAGAAGCCCTGAAATGACAGTAAAGGCTAGGGACCCAGGGAAAAAGAAAAGATGAGAAAGGGTGGAACAAAAATTCCCACACAATGCAAAACCATCTGTAATATTAAAACACAAGAACATAAACTCACTACACAATTTTATGAAATAGGCTGACAAAAGCTTTAAACGTACATCCTCAGGGTGCTCAAACAAGATAAAGGAATAACTTCCATTTAGAAAAAATATATAAAATAATAAAATGAGGGAAGACAAAGCAAGTACAGAAGAAATGAAAAAAACATATTTCTGAAAAGAAAAATATGGTCTGTGAAATAAAAATATTAATAGACATGATTAAGTTAAGAAGGCTCAGTGAGAGATAAAACAGACATTTAGAAAATTAGAAAACAGAAGTGAGTAATATGAAAACATAACAGCTAAATGTATTTGACTCCGAGGAAAATAAAATTTGAGATGTGGAAGTCAAAACTGAGAACTTCTCTAAGAATTTTCAAGAAAAGATAAAAAGGGTAAAAATGGAAAGCTAAAAACCACCCAGAGGCAACTATGTGAAGGGTCACTGATGATAGGAACAGAGGAACACACACACTTGGTTGGTGGGGAAAAAAAATCAAGCATACAAAGTACAAGGACTCACCACTTTGCAAGCAAAATCAATCTGGGCTCTCATTGGGTTAAAATCAAGGCGTCCACAGTCCGTCTTCTTTTCTGGAGGCTTTGGTGAAGAACCTGCTTCCTTACTTTTTTCAGCTTCTAGATACCACCCACATTCCTTGGTTCATGCCCCCTCCCAGCCCTCCTCCATCTTCACAGCCTGCAAGGGCAGACAAAGTTCTCCTCCCATCTCAGCACATCACTTTGACTGCTCTTCTGCCTCTACCTTCCACTTTTAAGAACTCTTGTGATGATGCTATTGGACCCATCTGGATCATCCAGCGTAATCTCCCTATTTGAAGGTCAGCGAATTAGTAACATTACTTCCAGCTGCAACCTAAATTGCCCTTTGCCACATATTCAGAGGTTCCGGGGATTAGGAAGTGGTCATTTTTGGTGTGGGGAGGGAGGAATTATTCTGTCTACCACAGTCTCCTAATAGAGTTTGCTTAATTTTGTTTCAGAATCTATATTCATGCCACATCTGATTTAATTTAGCTGATACGCTCCTAAACACCTTAGCCATTTTTCTACTTGGTCCTTCAACATCCAGCCAAAAATTCTTTTCTACTATGAAATCTTTCCTGCTACCTCCATAATCCTGCTCCCCTTTAAACTAATGATCTAAATCAAAATTTACATAATTTTTGGAATAATAATTCTTAATTTATGGCGTTACTTTTATAATGTTTTATCCCTAAATAAACTTTAATCTCTATAGAAAAAATATGTTCATGAAGCACTTATAATAATATGAATAATTATAAAATAGTTTAAAATTTTTTAAAAAACAACAAAATTAATTATATAGTATCTTCTAATCCTTGAAAAAATACTGAGAAATATGATTGAAATGTTAACAAAATTACTTCATAGTATGAAATTAAGATGTTTATCTCTTTTTATAATGCTTGGTTTTTCCTGTGTTCTGCATTGCAGCCCATATCCTTTTTGCTCACCTCTGAGTTCACCTGCAGCTACTGTAAATAATTTTCAAAATGCTGACAGGTCTCAGCCTGAAGGCTTCAAGAGTTCTCTTCCCAAGGGTTTTCTCTAGCTTTCTCGGAGTTTCCTTAACCTACATACAAAACCTCCTAGAAAGAGCAGAGAATCAGTGAAGAGCAACCCCTAACCAGTGGGGTTGCTCTGTCCCATAGTACGTCTGAAGCACAGTCTACATCAGGGGTCCCCAACCCCCAGGCCACAGGAGGGTACTGGTCAGTGATCTGTTAAAAACCAGCTGCGCAGCAGGTGGTAAGCGGCGTCGGGTGGGCAAGCCAAGCTTCATTTCCATTTGAAGCCACTTCCCAGAGCTAGCATCACTGCCTCAGCTCTACCTCAGCTCATCAGGCATTAGATTCTCATAGGAGCACTGGTCCCTGGTGCCAAGAAGGTTGGGGACTGTAGGTCTACATAGTTTGCCAGAGGGCCCCCAGTGAGATTGAGCCATAGTTGCCCATAGCAATAACCCATTTATTCCTGCCCACTTTACTGACCTTCCTTTTCTCCATTTCATTAATTTTGTTTCCTGGCATCACTTTCTATGTAACTATCTGCTGTGGGAAAACAGTTCAGCTGTCGTACCTGGCAATCTTGCAGGTATTTGTATAGGCAAAGGCTTGAATCACAACTATCAGAGTCTTGGTGGAATGCTTCGTATTCCATCCAGAACAGGGGAAAATGAACCATCTGTAATTAACTGATACGAGGCCATCTCCCACTAGCCTCCACGTTGGCTATCAGGATGATTTTTCACCATCTCTCCAATTTTGATGAATTGTGAGACCCCATCAGAACAGAACTGTAGAATATAAAATCTCTGGCAGCAGTTTAGACTTGGTCTACAACTTGTGCTGCAGTCTTCTCGGTCCTTTTGCTTCAGTGTGTGGAACAAAGATCAAGGGGAATGGGCCCCTTTAGCTTATTCTTCATTTCACTGTCTATGCAAGTAATCAACAATCTAGTCTAAAAGTGGCCTTTTGTATCTGCCATCTGAATCGTGAGGTTTTGACCTCTTATGTACATGTGAGCTGAACATCTGCACCCAAGTCCTTGTCTCAAGATTGAGAGGAACCAAAATTAAGATAAGCAAATATCACTTCTATAATAGGTCACAATATGATCTTAAAAAAAAAAATCTGGACATAAGCATAACATATAGATATGAATTTAAATTTGTAAATAGTCCATGGGAATGCGTAAAATCAAAGAAAGATCAAAAGGAAAAAATCCCCAAAATGTAAATAATAATTATATCTAAGAAAAAAGTTATTATGATTTTAATTTTTCCTAATTTTCATAGTTTCTAAACTTTTCATAATGAGCATTATTACTTTTACAATTTAAAATTTTATTTTTAAAAAAACCGAATTAGGAAGAATATTGGAAATATACATCGCAAGAGTTGTTATTCTTTATATACAGATGTTTTTATACATTGCCATGTAAAATGTAAACATTCTAAAATGGACAAAGATATGAATGAGCTATTCACAAAAGAAATGTAGATGGCTAATGAATATGTATAAGGCAATTCAACCTTAATCAAAGCATCATTAATCAAATAGACACAAATTAATTAAAACAATGAGGTGACATTGTTTGCTATTAAACTGACAAATTAGAAGATAATATCTGATGTTAACATGGGTGCAATGAAATAGGCACTTTTATAAATTATTGTTAAGAGTGTAAACCAGTCCAAATTCCTGGAGGCATTTTACAAAGCCTTACAATGTTCATTGTCTTAGAAGAGTGATATCATATTAAAAAAAAATTTCTGGGAAAGTCAGAGATATTCACAAAAATTTCTGCAAAAAAAAAAAAGGGTTTCTGAGTGATGGAATTATTGTGCATAATTTTTCAAATATTTTCACTAAATACATAGAGTTATATAGAGAAACATAAAGTAAAATTATTTTCTATTTTAAAAGATAAAACATGAACCAACAATTAAGCTCCACAAAAGAAGTACTACCCTTTTATTTTCCTACTTTCATTCCATTATTGTGTACAAGGAAGAGACAGGAGAAGTAATTTGCCACAGCAGGCCATGTGCAGAGAGAAAACAGAACTCCCTATTTGTTTCTCTGCCTTGACATGAAATCAACACGGTTTTCCTCTAAAATCAGAAGATGGAATGACTTGGCAACAGGAGTGAACTGAAGGCAATTTTCTATCTGTCTGGGTCTTAATACTCAGTTATGTTTCAAGTGTCACCTACAGGCTTTTTCTGCATTAACAACCCCTTATTTACCATCGCTAAAACACATAATGAATATATCCAATTACTACAAGAAATAGATTAGCACATGCTTCATGCTTCACACAACGGATGTTAACATTGAAACTATTATGAACAGAAAAATAATAATGTTTTCTTCTCAGAACACAATAGTCTTGACTTTAAGACCTAGAACATTTTAATGTCAACTCACTCTATTTGATAAATTGGGCCTTTTTTTGTGCCTAACACAGGACTTAGATTTTTTTTTCCTATTTAAATTTTTTTTAATTTTTATTTTTTTCAGCAGTAAGTCATATATATTTTGCATTGTATGTTCACCACCCATAATTAGATTTCTTTCTGTCACCACATATTTGACCCCTTTTACCACATCTACCTCCCAGGACTTAGATATTTTGAATTAATGTTAAGATACTCAATTCCTGGAACACGAAGGGACTTTCTTGCATTTGCCAATAAGAAAAAATAATCTTATTCGTCTTACCTAAATCAGCAATTTCTCATACTTTAAAGTGCCATATTTCATCAACTATAAGATGCCATAATTTAAGATGCATTATTATTTTAGGTACCATAGAACATTGCAAAGTAAATGATGAGAAAGTACATATCTCAATTATAAGATACATACCAATTTCAGATATGTTCAAATGAAGGGAGAAAAGTGTATCAGAGAATCAAACTATGTAGGGTTTAGGTGTTTAGGCCAGACAGGGGGAAGTTCTCATTCATTTGGTTAACTTTTTGCATTCTGATTTCTGAAAGGAACTGACGAGTTTATAAACCTATTCAAAGCTTAGTCACTCAAAGACTTAAAGTGAGATTCAAACTCCATACCATAGTACATCACCTATAATCACTGATGTGCTAGAGCCAGCCTCAAACCAGGATATGCAAGCAGGTTAATTGTCAAGACTCTCATGAGCCTGTTATTATAGCCAAGTATTAAAAATTAAATTATATTCACTTAAAATGAAATACATTCTATTAAAATAAAGGTAATAAGTACTTAAAACTGTAGCACCTCCTAATTATTTTACTACATTTTACTATTATCTATGCTCTCAAGATTATTTATGTCTAACGTATCTGTACAGAGGAAATACAATATGATGGTGAGCCAATGCACATCTCTTTCTAATTTTGCATTCAGTGATGTCATTGGTAGCTTGATATCAGCCACAGTGGGGGTATTTACACCACGGAAATGAGCAAATATGACAGATCAGGCATTTCTCTCCTACCCAAAGTCTATTATTAAACATTTACCAGCACACCCCTACTTGCAATAACCAAAAACTATAAAAGGTTTACCTGTGAAGCTGATAAACTAGATATCTATTACACGTCAATTCACATGTATATAGATGAAAGTGGTGGATCATACATAGCAAGAAGATTTAGAGCTCAAAAGAAAAACCAGAAATCTAAACATGATCTTAAAACAAAGTGAAAGTTTCATATAGATACAATTTATATTATCCGAATTATTCAAGGGGGGGAAGGGTTACTTCAGTTTTTACCATTCAAATTTTAATATTCAAATGCCTGAATAACCTTACCCTGACTGCTTAATAAAATGCAGAATGCTACACATTGCAACTTTTTTTTACCATATGGAGCTTCTAATTTGAGTGGGATTACAAATTATCCATAGTTTCCCATTAAATGAGAGACAATATCGCTATCATTTTTCAATGACAACAACCTGGCAAAAATTTGACTATACCACGTTGCCCTCAGAATGACCCTCCTTATCTACAAACCAGTGAAATCCAAATGGGTCAAATGAAATTTGTATGCTGAACACTGATGGCTAAAGCAACAATCTTTTAAAATTTCCTATCAGTTCATGAAAAGTGATATTAAGTGATTTCTTACAAAAGTTTTTTTAAAAAAGAAAACCATAATCTTATAAAATGTCAAAGACTGTAGCTCACTGTCCTCTGCCTTCTATCTGAGGACACCAGTAACCTCAGGAGGTTTATTTATGAGAATTCATGTAAATCCCATTAGGCTCTTCTTAATACCCCGTGGCACTTTAAAGAGAATAAATTTTATTTTATTTGCATTTTATAATACAATTTGATAGTCTCATATTGTATAATCTCATTTTACTCAGTTTATTTTTTAAGGAAAACAAATTGCTTGCAGCTTTTCTACAAAACCGACCCTTTATGAACCATACCCAAATTACTTGCAGAGAACTGGTTGCCATGGCTATATAGAAAAAGTAAGACATTATTGCTAATAAGAATGTTGAAAAGTCTGATTTCCAACCTAGATTTATTATACTAGGTTTTTGATCATATGAATTAATGAAGTCAATGCAGCATCCAACTCTTATCTAAGGAATTGAGGGCAAATACTCATTTTCATAATTTTTTTAAAATAAAAAACATATGAACATTTATAACTAAACTGTTAAAAAATTAAAGATATCACTATCACCTGCATTTGACTCTGTCTTTGTTTCCTAGTACGTTGCTTTCCCCTCCTGAATGTAACTCAAGTTTTCACTGCACGTTATTTCTGACTCAAGAGTCAGTAAATACTGGATTTGTCAGTGTGAACAAAGAGAAACAAAAGTATGACCAAGCACGTGGCCCCTTCAGGAAATGTCAGCATTCCCTTCATTACTGGAACAAAGGTTGGAGGACAGAATGATGGGAGATAAACTTAGAAAGCTACATTGGGATAACATTATGAAGGGTCATGTATATGTTGTGATAAGAAGTTTGGCATTCCCTTGTAATGTGACCAAGAGTTACCAAATGTTGTTTTTTAAATAGGGCACAATTTTTTGAATGTTTTAGAAGCATCAGTTTGGCAGCTGAGCAAACATGTTTTAGAGAGAAAAGTTGCCTGAATAAAGGATAACAACTTAAGACATAACTGCAAAAATTATAGTGAGAGAGAGAGAAAGAACTTGCACGGTGAAGTAGATTTCAAGAATCACAACATGGACACAACTGTCTTCCATTTAAAAAGTCCAGTCATGCTTGTGATAATAGAGAAGCTTTGTAGCTTTACTTAGGCTTAAAAAGTTTCAAGTCTCTATCTTACTGCCTCCCTGCCTTACACTCTAAAAACTTGTCCTGATCTAAACACACCTCTGCAGGGCGTAGATGCTAGTGCTCCCTCTCCCTACCTCAAGTATTTACTTTTGATAAGCAGCCCAGTCAAGCCAGATTGCCCTTTCCAGTCCCTAGAATTCTGGAGAATAATATTTTCTCCATCTTATTACACACATACAGGATACCTCAGAGATATTGCAGGTTCAGTTCCAGATCACCACAATAAAGCCAGTTGGAATCTTTTTGCTGGTGGAAGGTCTTGCCTTCAATTTGTAAAACACGCAACATTTGTGAAGCACAATAAAGTGACATGCACTCAAATGAGGTATGCCTGTACCTGTATTTCTACTCTCTGGGTATAATTAGTAAAAGCCTATTTTGAAACTTTTCTTTAATTACTGGCAAATTATACTACCTTAAAATAGTATCCATTTTAAAAAAAATACACACCTCACTTGCATATATATGATATACATCTGTAGCATCCTGAGAAAATAAGAACATTTCTCTTCACCTGGTAGAGGCGGGAGGCATAAGGAGGCAGTCCATTATACAGAAGTGTTTCAAATTTATGTTTTAAAGAATTTTCTTAAGAACTATATCTGAAATAATGAGGAAATATTGATTAAAGGAAAGGAAATAATGATTTTACAAGAAAAGATCAGATTTCCTTCTGATTCTTCATTGGGACTAGATACTGAAGTTAGAGAAAAAATGAATTTTATAAAGCAGTCAAAATCTTATTGAAGTAGATGACCTTCAAAGGCAATAGCTTTCAATCTTATTTATACTCCTCTCACATCAAAGTAATAAATACTATCATCAGCAGTTAACAACAGTTCTTTATAGCAATCATTCTTATTTGGGGAGGGGTATCTAGCTTTGGTTGGGGTGGTTCACATCATGATCTAGCGGGGAGAAGGGAAGTAAATGGATGTACAGATTTTGAAAAAGTTTCTAGGTGAAGCTGATATAACTTTCCATCATCACCTCCATCTCACCCACCTCCACTCGCTACCACAAATAGTTTTCCCCTCCCTTGCACTGAGTTAATGTCTGCTTCAAGTCAGGTCCAGCAGACTGTGATTTGAGACCTGGGCTCTTAGCAGGATTAAGCTGAGTTTTGATTAGAGTAGTCAGATCTGTATTCAGATTAATTGAATTATGTTTCTTTATTGAAGGCAAACTGATAAACCAAATCTGAATTCAGCTACAGACCATTGTTTTAGGCCTACACAATGGTTTTTAAAATGTGTTTGTTGGCTTTTGATAGAGCATAGACTTTTCCCATTTTTCATAATCACCTCTACTCTTATACCAGGTTTTATCCATTTATTTGTTTTCTATTTGGCCCCTAGAGACTTAATTTGTGACTTCCTGGTTAGAACAAGATACTTTATAAAGATGTAATATATTTTACTTAAAAAACAAAGATTTCCTAATCAAAAATATGTGATAACAAATAAGGGACAAAGTGAAAGTTTTATCAGGACAAGTGTAATTATTTTATTTCATTCTCTTTTCATCAAAGATCTTGATCCTTCCAGGTTTATAGTGAGACTCAAAAGCTATAGAGTGAGTTGGAGTCATCTGGATAACTGATGTAAAAAAAAAAAAAAAAGGCCTTCATCCTGGACCTCATGGGCTGCCTGAAGTTTGGACTCAAATGAAACCTTGTCATTGTTCTGCGTGTCTGTCACTTTCTTGCTATTACAGGTTAGGTCACACTTCTCCCAGTGGTATGTGAACATTACAATCCTCCTTAACTTGCAATTGCTATAGACTGATTGATTCTCTGCATCTCTCCCAAATTTATATGTTAAATTTTAACGCCCAATATGGTGGTATTTGGAGGTGGGGCCTTTGGGTGGTGTTAGGTCATGAAGGGATAACTCTCATAAATGAGATCAGTACCCTTTTAAAATAAATTTCAGAGGCTCCCTTCTTCCTCCTGCCATGTAAAAACACAGAGAAAAGATGGCCTTCTATGAACCAGGAAGTGGGTCCTCACCAGACAATGTATCGGCTGGTAACTTGATCATGGACATCCCAGCCTGCAAAACTGTGAGAAATAAATATTTGTTGTTTATATGCCACACAGTCTATGGTATTTTTGTTACAACGGCACAAAGAGACTAAAACAGAAATCGAGAATTCTCTTCTCACTTGCCTTACTGTCCTAGGTCAATATTTCTGACCTAGGAAAGAAACTTACTTTTGAACCTATCATGATTTGTTTAAAGTTATAGGCCAACAAGATTAAGTGATTTAATGTAATAGAATGCCAACAATCTAATTTTGTTGGCAGAATTTGACTCTATTTCTGCCAAGAGATTATTATTGTTGAGAATGACAGACAAGGATGCCATAAATATGAGGAAAGAATGCAAACAGGTTAAGGGAAAAGAATGATTAAAATGATATAGAACTCTAAGATCTACAATACAGGTGAATCTATTCCAGGCCCTCACCTGAATACTGGCAAAATGTTCTCACTCTCTTATCTTTAACAAGCATAGGAAAAAATATACCCCTCTGATTTGAATCAGTTTTAAAACATTATCCACTCTTTCCTGAAGAAATGCTCATCACTCTATGATAGCTCTGAGTTGTCAAAGTCGATATTCTAAGAGGTTATTGACAGCTACATACTTCCCCTACGATTTAAGAAACCACCATTATGTGGATGGTATGGTGCCAATCATTCCAAAGAGTTCAAAAAGCTCATGAGCAGTTTAGGAAAAGCAAGATACTAGCATTCATTTCCCACTCAATTTCCAATGCACTTCTTTATTAAATATAAGCAGTGAATATGGTAATAGATGCAAATTTCTCTTCCATATACCAGGCGTGCATAAAATATAACTATATTTTTATAATTTGACCTAATCTCATTTGGCCCCAATGTCAGTTAATTTGGAGGTCTCCAACCCCCTTTGTATATAGTCCGTGGGTGGGGAGGGGTTAGAGAGTGCCAAGACAGGGCATCCACTAGGATCAGCTAAAGAATGTTTTTCAAACTGTAGGTTTCAATCTGTGACATCAGCTTGGTAGATCACACTACAACTTTTAAATAAAAGAATAAAATAGGAAAGAAAAGAAAATATAAGCCAGCATTGTAAATATTGTTTTACAAACATTTTTTGTGTCCTGGGCCACAATGTAAAATGTCTTCCTTATTGTAAATCATGGGCCGAAATTGTTAAAAAAACACTGCGTAAGACATCATTGTGACTACTGGGTCTCCTCCAGACATAAGGTCCGAGAATTGCCTACGTATACCTTAAACTACCCAGAAGGTACCCAAAAATCTGAAGTGCCAGATTTTTCTCAATGACTTTCAGGCCTCATACTGGGCTGCACAGAAAGATGTGGCCATTTTCCCATGCCACTTGGGAAGAGCAGAGAACTTTCCGAGGTTATCTGAAGTTTCCTCCACCTAGACGTGCCACACAGATGTTTCTACTGCACCCCTCGAGTTCTTAGTAACTCAGGAGTGCTTCCCTTCATAGCTTGCTGCCTCTCTGGGTTCCGCCCCTGAAACCTCCCTGGGGGTTTTAATTTCTATCCCCGCCCTTCCAAATCCAGGGAGCAGGTTACGGGCCCACTTACCAGGAAGGCATACTCAGAACTCACTTTCCTTTCCTCAGACTCTGCCCTCCTCCCATTTCTTGAGATTTTCAACTAGTCTGGGAAAAGAAAAGCTGTCTTTGGCAGTATTTTTTTGTACCTGTTGTTTATGGCATAACATCCTACCCGAGTACTTCAATGCTCTGACCTTTAAGCCAATACAAATTCTCAGGTTCTTTGAACTCAAAAGCATTTTTTCTCTCAAAACTATTATTTCTCCCCTGCATTTATATGCCTATTTTTAAAACTAAAAGCCAAGAGTTGACTGGTTTTTCTATTCTTCTGCTACAACCACATTTCCCTAAGACAGTGGATACCTAAGACTTATGTTTTAGCTTGAAATAGAAAACAAGCTGTAGGGTAAAGAGGAATATCCAGACATAAATAGCATTTTAATTAATATTTCAACACTATTTCTAATTATTAAATTTAAAAGAATAATAAGCTAATGCAAAATTTAAAGATGTGTGTGTATGTGTTATATGTATAATACTCTCACACTGGTATTTATAGTTACCAAATTCTGTTTAATCAAATTCTATTTTCATTTAAAGCTTAAATAGAATTCTTTTAAGCTTTTCTTGAAAAATTACATAATACTTTTTAAAATACTTCTTAGTACATCTATGCCTTTGACGTCAGATAATAAGCATTAAAACTTTTGCAGTGACTTGTTTCTCATTTATGTTAGACAAAGTATGCAAATTTGATATAATGCAAAACAACATAATACTAAATTTTCATTTCAGGTATAAAATTTGAAAAAAAAAAAAGTTTAAATTTCTCCAGTTTGTAAAAGCTCACTAAGATTTTTAGATTTGAGAGCAGGCAAGCCAACTTTATTATAAACTATGTGTATAGAACTGCCAAATGGATGACCCTTTCTTGTAAACTATAAATACCCACTCACAGACTTTCTTCCACAGCACACAAGTCATGTTTTGTTTGCCTGTATCAGAATCGTGCACAAAATTTTGTGTCATTATTTTCACTATTCACTATTATCATACTTGAGTTTTAATATACAGTAAAACATGCTATACATTATTGACCAAGTGGTGGGGCTATTGTTAGTGCAAAAATAAACCAAAATCAATAACTATGGAAAGAAGATGTGCTTTTAAAAAATAAAAAAATTAAAATTAAAAAAAAAACATGAAAGAAGCCAATTAATTGTTATGATATCCTGTACTAGTAAAACAAGTTGTAGACTTATTCAGCTTGTGGAAAATTTAGTCTTTAATTACATGAGTTTTGAATTATAGGTGGCCTTCAGAAAAGTATCACTTGTATAAAATACAAATGTCTAGTACTTGAGCTACTTATAACTGAGGCAGTAAGTACTTCGGAGTTGGGAATTATTCTGATGACTGTTATTTTCCTCAAACTACTATCAAAATGATTCAAATCACCACATCTTTGTCTCTGTCCTTTTCAAAATTCTTTCCTACCAACATAATTTATAAGGAGTTGGAAAAGTGATTGCAGCCGTTTAATGTGTCTATGCACTGTTTTGAGATGCCGGTAACGTGTGTGCGCGCGCGCGTGCGCGCATCATTTAAAAGGAGGATGTATATCAGCTTTGTAAAGATTCTTTTTTCCCACTCAAAACTTTATTGAGCACTTATCACTTGCTGCCCTATTTTCCTGATATATATTGTAGAATCTTATCACGGTTTGATAAGTCAGACATTTACATCGTCAAGGTCCAACGCGGAAAAAAGAAACCTTTGTAAGTATTTAAAACAAAGGTCATTTAATGCAGGGATGAGGATGGATGAGAGGGATCGGAGAGGCAACCAGAAGTTAGAAACAGTAGAAACTGTGACCACCTGAGAGCTAGAGGTAACAGGAAGAAGAATGAGTTACTGAAACCTAGGGTCTGAGCTATCCTGGCAGAAGCTGAATTCATGATAGAGCTGTCCAGGAGCTGCGGAATCAAAGAAGAAACCAGCAGTGCCAGAAATGCCACCAACAAAGAGAAGGAAGGGAAGAAATACTCAGGCATCTTTCTTCCTCTAAACTTATTTTTAAACGTTGCCTTGTCTCCTGCCACTGCTTCCCAATGGCCTATTCCAGGACAGAAGCCCAGGAAAAGCACACTGCAGGGGTCAGCTTCCCTACCAAACAGAGACAAGCTGGGGAAGAAAGGGCCAGGAAGGAATCTTAGAGTAAGCACCAGCACAGCACTACCTCCCCCTTCTCTTCAGATGGGGAAACCATTCCACTTCGAATCAATAGTTAAGCCATGTGCATGCAAAATAAAATTTGCATCATTCCCTTCCACAATGATCATTACATATAATCAGAAGACAGTTTTCTAGAAGAGCTTGAAGTTGCAAATCTCACCTTTTCTAGAATACAATCTTGAAAAATACAGGTAAACAGGATTTTAAATCTTTTTTACAGATTATACAGTTATTTTATCCTATAAGGGTCAGACCTAAAATGTTCTAAAGTGTAGTTTAAGATATCTACTTTAGCAATATAATAAATTCAGTGTAATTGCTTCTTTTGGATAAAAACCATCTACCACTTGGTATTAAACGACAGCAGGGACAATGAACTTAATAAATCTTAATCACATTAACCTTTTTAGTCAGTCATACGTAGGTGACTTTGGTCTGCAGATTTCTGGGTTGATTTTTATATGGTTTGTAAGTAGAATCCTTAAAATGTCTAAGATAATACAAACTCAGTTCCTGCTTTTAAATTATCAATATTTTAATAACATATGTATTTTCTGACTTTTCCTCTGTGCCATTAACATGATGAAACCTGTTAGAATTCAAGGAGCATGTGAACAACTTTCCTTAGCTAATTGACAATCTCAGCAAATGTACAAATCAATTTCACTAATCTTCAGCAAACTATAAATTAAGCTGGGAGGCTATGACAAGCTTATTGATTCCTTGCCAACAATTTTCTCTAATATGCAGCTTCTATTCCATAAATTAAAATGTTTCCGCCGTGTCCTCTAAAACTCATATTTAATTATTAACAAACTTCGCCACAATATCAACTTCTTTCTAAACGTTGCCTTGTCTCCCTAAGAGAAAATTAGCTCTCCCTTGAGGACTCCACTACCGCTGCTGTTTATTCTCCAACAGCCCATGCACTTTGGGGTCTGAATCAGGGCACTCTGTGCTCCTCTCTGCTGCTCACGCACACCTTCTCCACTCTCTTTTGCAATCTCCTCCTTTGAGGCCCATTCACATCATTGGCTCTATTATCCTACACTCCTCTTTATCAGTAGGGATTACCAAGCTCCTGGTTAGTCTCCCTCCTTCACTGAAGAATTTGGCAGATAGCTCACTGCCATCGCCTTGATTTCTCTCACCATCCTAGCTATCTTCAGTATCCATGGGGGAGAAAAAATCCCTGAAATCTCAGTACCCTGACACTTCCTCTCCAATGATCTTCTTCCTCACTTCAACCATCTGCTCTAATGGCCAACCTGGAATTCATTATCACCTGGAACTGTTCTATCCCTGAAATCATTAATTTAGAACTTTTATTCTCTAAAATATTTTACTCTTCTAGCTTGCTCATTCATTTAGCCCCTAATACACCAGTTTTCCTGATTCATTAGGATCTCTAGTTCTCAACTTTTTCTTTGTCAGAATCTTTTTCTTCTCCTTTTACTCCCACTCCAGCTTATATTCAGGGCCCAACATTTCAATGACCTCTTCATCTCCTTACCTCACTATCCTTCTGTAATTCTAGCCCAGGAAAACACCCTGAGTGAACCCAAATGCCTGCCTTCTCTGCATATGCTCTTGGACAATTGAGTTTTGTTATATAAAATCACAGAAATTGGTAGATTTGCGTCACTATAAGTTTAAGACTGCCAACCTTATCTTAAAACTCAGTATTATCCCAGAATACAGTTATGCATCCTTAAGTCTCTGCCCGGTTTAATGTTTTCGCTAGTTTTAACCATCCACTGTTCTTAGATCTGTTGCTTTGTTGCCTCCCCACAAACTCTCAACAGATGACCTCTCCTTCAACTTCATGGAAGTAAGAAAAGCAAAATAGAGTGAAGCTCCTTCAATGCCCAGCCCGCAGCTCCCTATTTATCTTTCCTTCTTCCATTCATCCTTTCTCCCCTTATTACTATGTTTTAGGCCAGTAGTTCTCAAAGGTTAGTTCTCAAATAAGCAATATCAGGAAACTTGATAGAAATGCAAATTCCCTGGGCCAACGTCAGGTCTACTGAATCAGAAACTCTGGAGGTGGGACACAGTGGTCTGTGTTTTAACAAACACTCTAGGTAATTCTGATGCATTCTCAAGTTGGAGAACTATCTTACACTATTCCTTCTGTCTGTGTGCTGGACACCACATTCTCAGGGGTTTTGAGATATAGCCCCGCCCCTCATCTAATACCTAACTACTTCGATGGACTCCTAACTCATGACTCAACTTCAGTCTTATTCCCCTGCAATCAACGTGATCCTTTGGGGGCATAAATGTTTTAGTGTCATTCTATTTCTTAAAACATGTCTTCCATTCCCCACTAGAATACTATCCAATATTTCAAACTGCCTTACAGGTTTTTCAAGTTTGGGTGTCTGTCTCCCTAGCTTCATATTGTATAATCCATCTTTTTGAATTTGAATACATTAGGCATCTTGAAATCCTTTCTGTTTCTTTCATGCCATGTCCTTCCTGGTCTTTGGAAGGTCCTCCATGGATGTTGATTCCTCTTCTTACAGTTTCCATACTCTTCCTGTCTACTGTTTCTTCTAGTTAACATTACTTGTCCTTTGTATCTCAAGTCAGAATATATTTCATTGAGGAGTCCTGGTCTGACCTTCAGACTAGATTGAAGTTTATTCCTATATGCTTTCTTTGCTCCACGTTCATCACCTATTATAATTTTCACCTGTTTCTAATGCCTGTTGTCTACGCTAGACTAAAAGCTACTTGAGTGTAGAGACTATGTTATCCTCATTCACACTGTATCCTCTATACCTAGCATAAGGCCTATGTCTGACATAAGGTAGGTGCTCAACAAATACCTGTTGAATAAATAAATGAATGAATGAATTTTGAATTTCATGTTGTGTTTTTGGTCTTTGTCTTTACTGCTTTTTAAAGTATCTTCCTGTTAATTGTCCTTCCCCGCCCCTCCATAACTACTTCCATTGCTCTTTTAAATTAAAATCCTAGCCCTGTGGGATCCAATCTATGTGCTAAGGTGTCCCAAAATGCCTTAATGAATTCACAGAGGCACCATGCGATATTTCCAATTGTCAAGGGAAGTATGACAACATCTGTCAGATACCATGCAAACCACTAGCTCAAGGGAGTTAGATAACTACATTTCTTTCAAAAATGTCATATCTTTGTGAAGCTAGGTTTTCAACAGTGGCTGTAATAAAAAAGAAGTATCAAGTGGAAATCAATATAGTACAGAAATTAGGGTGGAGGTATCCAATTTGATTCCAAGTTTGAGAAGATCTGCAGTGCCCAATAGGCACTAAGTTATTAGGACATAAATATTCACTAAATTGATTGGACCTAATTACTTAATAAGCAAAACCATTAAATATTTCCTTGGGCCTAGAAGCATTGTGAAAAAAATTACTGAAATAGTAAAGAAATTGAGAATGTGTGCAAACCTCTGTCTCTGCCAGTTGTTAATTTTCCTTTATGTGGACCCCCCCTGCCGCTCAGTTCTATTTTTATTTATATTCCACTCCAGTTAGTTGTTGCTTATTATGATTTCTTTTAGTTCGTTCTTTTTGGTAATCATATCAATTTACTGTCATTGATTCTTATTCTTTTTGTCTGATTTCTATCATAATTTCTCCTCTCCTCTATAATGATTTCTAAATCCCTCTATTATGATTATCTATTTGTTTTACTGAAATATTACATTGTAAAGAAAATAAAAATGACTTTGTAAAGCTCTATGTGCACGCACATAAATATCTGTTTTATATGTTTGGTTTTGTGTGTGTGTGCGTGTGTGTGCGTGTGTGTGTGTGTGTCTGTGTGTATGTGTAAAGACAATCATGTACCTCGGCTTTTTTCTAAAAGGGAGATATTACAGTGATATAACCTCATACATTTGTCAAGGCTGGTTGAGCAGTCTCTGTAAAGCTGTCATCTTCACTTCTGATGCTTGGGTTTTAAGTTCACAGAAAGCAGGAAGGGAAGAGGCATGTGTACTAGGAGAGCAAGATAAAGTTGGAACTCACAGCACAAAGTGAACTTAAACCTGTCATTTCTCTTGCCTCTGACCTTAGTGGTATGGTGTCCTGAAAAATCTGGGTCCTTTCATCATGGACACACACACACATCACACACACACACACACACACACACACCCTTGAAGGAAGATAAGGAAATGGTGAAGTAGTTGCAGGTTCATACAGCACCTCACAGCAACAGGGTGAGGTAGTAGATCATAAACAATCTGGGTGAGCTGCTGTTTCACTTCTGCCCTCCAAATCTCACACAAGTATCTCTCTCTGAAACATACAAGAAAGGAACCTCTGGGAAATGTAGTCAGCCCAGCCAAGTGGGTACATTAAAAAGCCACCACAAAATAAGCATAGCGCTCAGTTCCTTTACCAAGGTAGCTTACATTATAGTTACAAAGAAAATATTTATTAAATAATTTATTTCATTAAATTAAAAGATAAGTATCAGAAATTCAATATATAATAAATGTTAAATGAGTGGTTTCAGGGGAAGTAGAGAGAAGTGGAGAGAGTGGTTAACACAATTGGCACAATGGATAGATTTCAAGTAGATAATAAAAGAATTATTCCAGTGAGGGAAAATGGCAATGCCCTAGAGACAGGAATAACCAGGCATTACAAGACAATGGCAGATCAATCTAACCTGAGCAAAGGGGCTGTGAAGCAAGGAGTAGGTGAATGAATCTGGAAAGGAAAACTGGAACTCGATCACAGCCTCTAATGCCAAACTTGTTTCTGGTTTTCTTTTGCAGGCAGAGGAGAATTCTTCATGATTCATCCAATTTACTACTATTAGTCCTATTTCTTTTTGCCTGGTTTCCATCTTTATTTCTTTCCATTCTACTCTATGAAATGATTCTTTATCCTTGCATTAATATCATCTATTAGTTGTAATGAAACATCATATTGTACAGAAAAAGCAATTGGTTTTGCATTTGGTGTAAGGCAAATGGGGTACGGGATGTAAACAGGACTTTAAGTTGATGACTCTGCTGACAGTGTGCAAAAGGGAGTGAAAGGAGCAAGTGGAAACTGAAGACCTGACTTCTCTCCCAGCAGCATTCTTCATAAACTAAAACCAGAGGACAGAATACAATTTGGAGTCTTTGGCTATGACTCAAGTTTCTTCCCATAGTTTGTAGGACTCAAGCTTGTCCTGATAAGTCATCATTACTCTTAATATCTAGAAGATGGTTAAACATCTTCCATCTTTATCTCCAGGTCCATTGACAAGATAAGCTGACCCTGGTAAGACTCATACTGGGGTTGGCCGAAAGCTCAATAGCGTACAAGTAAGTTTTCCTCAACTCAGCGTCTTCTTCTGAGGAGCTTCTAGGACTAGGACAGCCAGCCCCTCCTGTAGGCTATGGCATCCTCACAGTCTCCTCCCTGGGCAGAAGTATCTCTGGGAAACTGCATCCACTAATTGCTCCTATAGGCTGCAATCAGCAACTAATAGTCTTTCATTCCACAAAACTCCAATCTCTCCCCCCCACAGTCTTATGTGCCAATGCCTCCAGAAAGAGAACTACAGCAGGAACCCTACTGAGCTTGTTTTAATGGGAAGAGGCCTGGGCTGAGATTCAGGAGAACTGGATCATAATCCCTGTTCTGCAGCTCGCTAGCTGTGAGATCTTGGGTACGACCCAAGATGTAGCTTTTGTGAGCTTTGTCAAATGAGTTGGTTAAATTAGATACTCTCTAGGGTTTCTTCCAGACTTAATTTTTTTTTAATTTTAAGACATGCTAATTAAAATTAGATCTAAATTTTACTTACCAAATTGACAAAAAGAAGAGTACAAGTATTCACTATTGGCAAGTTTTCTTAATACTGCAGATAAAACATCAAATTAATAATTTAAAAAAGTGAATATTGCCATTACATAGAAAAGTTGTTAAAAGCACATAGTCTCAGGAATATCCTGCCCCATTCCTGGAATAATTGATTTCAAGGACACATGCAATGCTACATTATAACATCTCTTACAATAAAAACTTAGAAATAATACAAATATCCAGTAAGAAGTCATTGATTAACGATATTATAGTAAGTTCATGCAATAGTGTAGAATATAGCAACTCAAAATGACACTGTAGAGACACTTTTAATAAAATTGAAAAGTTCTTTATATCAATATATAAAAAGAAGCAATTTACTTAATATTTCATTGTCATGTAGTCAATATTTAGTTGAATACATGTAACCACATTTCCCCAGATCTGATATGCCTGTGACTGCTAAATAAAGCCATACTCTCTTTAACAGCCAGTTGACAATATATACGAGGCCCCATTCTGCAGAAGTTCATGCTTCTATCAGGTTCCCCATTCAGGAATGTTCAAGATTCTCAAAGGAACACTTACGTCCTCCACAAATCCACTGCTGGGCCAAAGTGCTAAAGGCAGGTCTATGCCCCAATGTAACTGATTTGTAGGCTCCTCTCCTTTTCTAGTACGCTTAATTACAAGTGCAAAATCTGTTGAAATCTGAGCAGAGTAATTTTTTCAAAACACAAACATGATCTTTCTCACCTCTCTTTTCATTCTTAAAACTGCAGCTTGCCATTACTCTAAGGATAAAGATAAAATTCCATAAGAAGCCTACAAACTCCTATAGTCTTGCCTGGTTTGGCTCCTACATGCTTCCCCAGCCTCAACACATACCAGCCTACCTTACAAACCAGCCACATGGGTCTTTTCTCAGTCCTTCATATTCTTCATGCTCCCTCCTGCCACAGGGCCTTTGCATTTACTATTTAGTTCTCTTCCTGCAATGTTCTTGCCCTACTCTCATCCAATTAACTCTTTGTCATGTTTTAGTTCTCAGTTTAATTATCGTTTTCTCAGACAGGGGTCCTCAAGGCTACCAGATTTGACAAATTATCCATATTATACCTTTTTGTTATAGTACTTGATCACAGTTGCAAATTTATATTTTAATCATATGATTGATCATGTACCTTTCTGTTATAGTACTTGATCACAGTTGCAAATTTATATTTTAATCATATGATTGATTAATAAAGAAGAGCTGTATCTATTTTTTCCTTCTGTTATATGTACCTTTCTCTTATAGTACTTGATCACAGTTGCAAATTTATATTTTAATCATATGATTGATTAATAAAGAAGAGCTGTATCTATTTTTTCCTTCTCTTCGTTCTCCCTCTCCCTTTCCCTCCCCCTCCTTTACCCTTTCTTCTCTTCTTCTTCCTCTTCCTCTTCCACTTCCTCTTCCTCTTCTTCTTCTTCTTCTGCTTCTGCTTCTTCTTCTTCTACATTTCATTGTCACCTAAGACAGAGACTGCTACATATTTTTGAATTACTATTTCAAGCTTCCTCCTGGTGGAGGTGAGGGTTTAGAATAGCCCCTACAATTGAGAATCTCCACCCATCCCCACATCTTGAACCCAGGACCCTAACTTTTCTTTCATCCCTGAGAAAAGAAGAGATCTCCACTTCCCCTAGATCAGGGCTGCTTGGTGAAGATGTCCAATTATTTGGAGAAAACTCTTACCTTTATCCACAAGGTGTTCCCTTAACTCCAAGGTCGAGAGAAGTCATCACAATATTTTATAGTACTTTTCAAAACTTAGGTTGTTCAGGTCTGAATATTATTCTAAATGAAATACTATTAGTAGACTCAATCTATGGCACAATCTTCCTTCTAGGGTTGGTAAAGCTTCAGGATCTCCTGCAAAAAGATTTCCTAGAACAAACAATATTTTCAATCATGGGGCAGCCTAAATCCAGATGTAGAAAAAACAAACTATCTAATTCCATAGTACACTAATTCTGCTAATGATAATAGAAATTAATATTACTAAATAGATTAACATTTCAGATTCAAGTGCCAGCATTTGGACCACATTTCTAGCCTTATGTAAGAATTTACTGAATAGCTACCTGTATAAAATAGACTCCATTTATAAAAAGGAAGTTTTCCATAGATATCAAACACAATTTATATCACAGATAAGAAAAATTGCCTACAATCCTCCAAAATGGCACTTTTCTAACTTTCATAATTCAAGATTCATTATCCTGAGGCATCTGTCTACATACACAAAGGTACTCACAGGCGTATACTGAGAACTGTTCCAGGTCTGGCTTCCCCTTAGAGTAACTAGTTCCGGGGCCCTAGTTTGATCATAGCTCAAGACACTAAACAGAAGGGAATGACTGTAGGATAGGCCTGGGAGTATTCCTCCTTAACTCGTATTCTTCATCTCTTTGGAGGTCATTATAACATGACCTCTTTTCAGTTTAGCTACACAATTGAGTGAGTTTCTCAGACTCTAAAAGGAAAAGGGCTGAAGAAACTGCTTCTCTGGAACATTCTAACATGTTGACTGTATAATGGGATTTTTCAGTTTCCCGAGGATATCTTCAGTCCATTGTAGAAAAACAGTGAAAGTTTCTGGGTTAGTAGTAAAAATTATATATTCACATATATTCATATATATTTTTAAATTTTTTTAAGCAAAAGAGAAAAGTTCTCTAAAGAAAGGAAAGGAATAGGGTAGCCCAAGGGGCTAAACCATGGGTGAGTAATTAATGAGTATATTTTTTTAACTTTGATAGGCAATGGTTATCAAAATTTTGAAAGACTGAGGTTGCTTTGGAAAAAAAAGAGGAAACAACCACCACCACCAAAAAAAAAAAAAAAAAAAAAACTCTTAAATCTGTACAAGAAGTTTGTATTCTAAAAACAACAGCATCATATTTAGAACATTAATAATATTCTAATATTATATATGCAAGGATTTAGTGGGAAAATAGATATAATTATAATGAATCACTTAGTCAGTATGGTGTTGGAGAGTAGGCCTCTTCTTCTCAAGTCTAGGCCCTGTTCTCTTTCCACAATAAAATGTAACGTGTTTAACTAATTTCTAGAAAAACATCTGCTCACAAGACGTGTTTTCGACATATGGTCCTTACATGGCAATCCATCCAAATATGCAGCAGATATCCACCTTTACATGCATTCCTACTGCATATAACACTCAGTTCTAGAGGGATTTGAGGATTAATATAAAAACTTTAAACCTCTACCCTAAGAATGTAACTATTTTTCTGTATGCAGAAGTATTTCTACTTTTAATAGAAGTCATCTTAATTTCCCTCAAGAATATGTACAGTATATCTTTCGAAATAGTGAAAGTAACAAAATCCAAACAGATAATTGCCTAATGTGAATATAATCAAGAGAGACATTGCATAGGAAATGAAATTTTGCTAGCAAAAACTAATAGAGATTCACTAAGAAAGCAAGCCTGAAGAAAATGAATTCGTATATGAACTTCGAAACATCAAGAACTAAATGCCTCTCATTAAAAACACCCATTAACACCAAAGAATACACTGCTAGTTTGGCACTAATCTATGAAATTTATCCTTATAGAGCCACAGAACAGAACTTGTCTTTTATAAACTATATACGTACATACCCTCCTCTATTAAAAATGGAGGCAATTGCTTAAAACAAACTCTGTCTTCTCCCAAAGCTTTTACAGAAATAAAGTTCTATAGTAACTATAGCCTTAAGACCATCTTAGAAATTTCACATAGTAACTATCTTTTAGTACCTAGACATGTGGGTGTCAAATTTATATATTACTTCTACTCTCCCCATACCCATAGAATATTTTCCTTTGCCATAAGGTAAACATAGTCAAAAATATTCCCGGGTGTCATTTTATGGTTGTCAGGTAGTCAAAGTAACTAGTTAGTAGTTTATAATAGTGATTCCATCTCTATTCACTTAGAAACAGTTATGAGCACTATTATGTTCAAGATACTATACTAAGAGCATTGGAGGAAAGAATATTTTTTAAAAAACAGCTAAATGTATTCTTTCAATAAATTTAAAAACTCTAACAGAGGAAAGATGTAGAACTAGAATTCTATGACATCAGAGAGCAAAGGAGGTATATGAGAGTGAGGAATTAATTCATTAGGTAAATAAGAAGGAAGGGTAGGCCTGGAACAATTTCCTAAAAAAGTGACCTTTGAGTCAGATTTGGAAGGATTGGTAGACTTTACACAGAGAGGAGGGAAAGGGCATTCCAGGCTAGGGGACAGCTTGAAGAAGGGCAGATAGAGAGGTGCATGACATATTAGAGAAAAGAGATTTCTTCCATTGACAGGTGAAGGAAGAGAAAGGAGGTGGTAAAAAAAATAAGCCTGGAAAGCTATCAAGACCAGATCATGAAGGGATTTTAAAAATCATATTGTTATGTATATTTTATTTAGCTGAATAGGGGGCTAAAGATAGGCTTTGAACAGAGTAACATAAGATCTTTACCATAGGAACAGTTGGAGAATTTGAGAAAAGAAGCATTACTATACTAAATGGTTTTATAGGCCTAAAAAGGGACCTCTATTGAAAAGCCGAAGTGAGGAAAAGAAATTCAAATGGCCAATCGACTTATGGAAAGATGCTGAACTTCACTCCTCATTAGAAGATTCAAACTAGACCAACAAGGAGACACCATTTCTCATCTCATCAAAAAGACAAAAATGAAAAATATTGACAATATGCATTTACAAGCAAGAACATGAAAAATAAGAATCTCCCTATGGTGCTAAAGGAGAGCTCAAATGGATAAAACCTTTTAGGCAATAACTATCCAAATTTAAAATGAGCATTCCCTTTGACCTACCAGTTACTCAAGTGTTCAAATACACACGCACACGAACACACACACACACACACATACACACACAAAAGAAATTATACGACATTGGAAAACTTGGAAATATGCAACAAAAAGAACCTGATTAATAAGTTATGGCATATATTTTCAATATAATTCTGTGTAACCCTTACAAAAAATGAGATAAATTTGTATGCAGTGAAATTAAAATTTTTCATAATATATTATTATTTTATTAATATATTAAGAGGTCATACAGTGGCAAAAGGATGTGATTAAGTTCCTGAAACTGAATATGTGAATGTGCATGTGTACATAAAAAGAGACTGATAGATAAGATTAAAATGATATAAAGCAGACTATCCAACTAAATTTAGAAAGCGGAATTGGAGAAAGAAAGGACCTGAAAAGGGAAAATTTGTTTTAGTTGTGGAGGGAAAACAAAGCACTAAGAATCTTTCAGAAGGCTTTCAAATAATATGACAACATGACTAAATCACATTAGTAAGTTAATTTGTGAGAGTATTTAGTCAAAGAGAAGAAATTAACAAATTCTACAATAGTTTAACCGATAATACCCATAATGGTTGAATGATGTTTGTTTCTTTGCTTATAATTTGGTGAGAATTCTATCCCCTGGAGAATCTTGGTATACAGAAATGCCAAACTGGGCCAAATACATAGCCCTTCCTTGTCAGCATTCTATAACACCAACAGACATTTGGTGCGAGAGAATGGAAAGAAGGGAATTGCCACCATTCTACTCTCTGTTTTTATGAGTTCAGCTTTTTAGATTCCACATATAAGTGATATTAAACAGTATTTGTCTTTTTCTGTCTGACTTATCTCACCTAGCATAATGCCCTCAAAGTCCAATCATGCTTTTTTAATACACACACACACACACACACAACACATATATGTGTTTATGTGTATATATATGTGTGTGTGTGTATATAAATATATATATAAATATATATATATAAATATATATAAATAATCTCAAGCTGCTGGTAACTATATATATATATAAATATATATAAATATATATATATATAAATATATATATAAATATATATAAATAATCTCGAGCTGCTGGTAACTACAAATCTATTTCCCACCTTTTGGAGAGATCCTGTCTAAAAATAAAAGAAGCAAAGCTGAATGATAGAATATACTCATTTGGAGTCAGTTTTTCCCTTGGCCTTATGGTTACATGAGCCAACATACTTCCTTTTTGCCTAAGCTAATTTCTTCTGAGTTTCAATTGCAAGCAAAAATTTTGACATATACGATATGATATATATATATATATATACATATATATATATATATATATGTGAGAGAGCATATATATATATATATATATATATATATACCAGGGCTGAGGGTTAGGGGAATTGGGGAGACATTTAAGGGTGCAAATTTGCAACTAGTACATAATAAGTCCTGGAGATCTAAAGCACAACATAGTGATTATAGACAACAATACTTTATTATAAACTTCAAAGTCGCTAAAAGACTAGATTTTAATTGTTCCCATCACAAAAAGAAAAATAATATGTATGTAATGTGATAGAGGTGTTGGCTAATACTATAGGTGGTAATTATACTGCAATATATAAATGTATCAAATTAATACTTTGTACACTATAAATTTATACAATGTTATATGTCAATTATATCAATAAAATAAATATAAGATAATAATAATAACAAATAATAAAATGAAATAAAATAAATTTCCCCAGAAAAAATGGCCTCCATTACATCAAATCATAACCTTAACTCTTGCCTTATTTAAGGTAGGATTTCTAGTTCCAATTTAAGAATTTGTTGTCATCTGAAGCATACTTCTATCTACATTCTAAGTTTACTTTTGGCAGCATCATTGTTCTCAAGTGCCATAAAAGATAAACAGAATATTTACTTTCTGTGCATCTGTAATGAAGAAAGAACAACTAGAGCATGTGGAAGAGAGGAAGAAAATCAATGATGAAAACCATGTCAGAAGCGGTTACTGGTAAACATCAGATTTCTTATGTCTTGATACCACAGCTCATATTTTCAAACAGAAGATAATTACTTTTCACAAAGTTACCTGAAATAATCTAAGCTGTATCATAAACCTTCACGAATTCAGATTAATCATGCATATGACTGGTTTAATTAAACCAGCTAAAAATCAGAAAAGTAAATTTATAATATATTTAAATTTGAAATAAATTCAAAATATAAAATGTCAGTTTTCTTAAGCATGCTTGATTATAAATTCAGTTTGTTTCCAACAAAGCTCAATTGGAAAATAAATTCCAGATAAAGGAAATTACATCGTGGGAAAATTGCTTAAAGAAATTTAGAACCAAGTTAGACCTCTAGTAGATCATTTTCTTGAACAGTTTAGTCCCTTGTAGCCTAATTATCGCTGTCTCTAAATATTATGATTTTTGTTTTTATCAAGGACCATTAAAATATACAAATGTATAACCTTCCTTTAAATTCAATGTAAAAATATTATTGAGGCCATTGCCCATTCCATTAGTCAACATCAATAGTCTTTTTGCTGTTGTTTTTTAGTCTTAGTATCACAAAATGTTGCCCAATTTATTGCACAGAGAGGCACTTAGTAAATGTTTGTACTTATGAAGACAATATGAAATTACACTTATGAATTATAAACTAATTTTCATAAAATATATATGCTCTGAAATATTTGAAAATAATATATTCTCTCATATAAAATAAGTATACATATTGCAATCTTGCTTATACTGCTAATTTGCTTAGTATTATACAAAGTTAAATGTTGACAACCCTCAAATGGATTACAAAAATTTCTAAATTTACATGTTGCTGGTTTATGTTGTATTGCATATGCACCAACAAATTAATGGGCAGATTCTCTCCTTTGAGCTATAAAAGTTATAAATTAAAACAAGAACTGGTTATTTTTTATGATTTGTGGTATAAAAATATAAGTTAATTCACTTATAAAAACAAATTAAAACTATTGAGAAAAGATAAAACTAGAATGGATTGTGTAGCAACATATAAAAATTTCACATAATTTTATTCTAAAATATACATTTACCCAAGTCAAATATATACTTCAAAGTATGGAATAATTCTGAGTGATATCCACCAATGCCTTCTGGAGCATCCAATTAAGATTATTTATTCATTCCTTACTTCTCATTCCTACAGAAAAATCAAGTGTCAAATATTCATCTTCACTCTGGAACCAGATGTCCTAAAGGACAGCTCCAGACCTCAAGCAGTGATCCCTTTAAGCAGGGAGTTAACACTAATTACTACTGAAATCAGAAAATTTCTGTATCTCTTAACATAGTTATTAACATTGCTAATAAAAATTAACATTGACTAAACCATCATTGAGTACCAAGGCATATGACAAATGGTTTGCAAGCATTATATCACCAAATCCTCCTGATAGTTTTATGAGATCAGAACTCATTTCCATTCTAAGTGAAGCTGCAGATCATACAGATTTGAGTGTATCTAAGGTCACAAAATTAAGAATTGGCAAAATAATATCCAAAATCAGAATTTTTGACTCCAAAATCCACGGTCTTAGTGCTACACTGAATCAGTATTATAAGAAATTATTTCCCCAACTTTTCAGAAAGACAGTGCAAAAGCAGAACAAGTAAAAAAAAAAAAGTTTAATTCTTCTAAATAACAGCTAAGTAAAACAAGAACTGGCTAAAATATATTTCATTTTTATCTTTGAGTTTAGATCATGTTTGAGGATTTAGGTTAAAATAAAGAATTTGGATAAGCTAAAAAATATTAATTATGAGAAAAAAATGTTTAAGGATTTAATAAAAATTTAATCTTCACAGTTCATTCTTGTAGCAATTTCTGTTGCCTGGTTACCATGAGGCAGAGAAAAACAACTACCTAAGAATTATCACAATTGAACTTAAAATAATGAATATTTCTTATCTCCCTGTTCTAGTCTTACATACTTAATTACAAAATAGAACAAATAAAGTTATATGCTTAGTAATAGCTTTTTAAGATATAAACTAATGCTTTCTTCATTTTTTTGTTGAGTCTTCTAACCTCCTGGGTATAAGGCTGACGAATATATTTTTAGTTTCAGTGAGAAAAATACCTTATAGCATCTGGCCAGTGAGTCATTCAAAGTGTTCTGTTGCTGACAGCAAAGTCGTGTTTTTGAAAAGCACTATGGAGATAAGAAATGAATAACATACAGTCAAGATAAGGAATTTGTGAAATGAACATCTGTCATTTTTGCTATTTAAAGGTCCTCACACCTATTTTCCTAGTAATAAAATCCTTCTTACCTGGGGGAACACATTCCTTGTAGTTTAAGCAGAGCTGAACTTATCACATCCCAGACCACAGAGGTTGGTACAGGACCTCCAATTGAACAAAGTTCTGCATCTCTTTGGCCACAGAAGTTGGGCACATTATCCAAGAAGTCTAATCATACTTTTCAGTGTAGTTTACTATATATACAATGTACAAAAATTTTCTGATTTCAGTAGTAATTAGTGTTAACTCCCTGCTTAAAGGGATCACTGTTTCCCTTCTGGATTTTGATCTGTAAGGATATAGACTTGTGGTTACCAGCAGCTCTATTTCCCACCTTTTGGGGAGGTCTTGTCTAAAAATAAAATCAATAAACAGAAGAAGCACAGCTGAGTGATAGAATAGCGTCATTTGGAGCCAGTTTTTCCCTTGGCCTTTATGGTTACATGAAACAACATACTTCCTTTTTTGCCTAAGCTAATTTTATCTGAGTTTTAATTGCAAGCAAAAAAATTTTGACAGATACAATTCTCTTGACCATGCTGTTACTTAATTCCCTCTTGAATATACTTATATTTAGGAACCTGGGATTTGAAGAAGAGCTCTTTAAGATAACTACCAGCTGTATAAAGCTGTTATTTCCTTTCATTTGTCTTTAAAGTATCCCAGTGTGGAGCGGTGGTAGTGAATTGGAATTCTGCGGGTTGACACAATCAAGGCTGTATCTATACATTACAGTAACCCACAGTTGAGGAGAATGATTATGAAAAGAAAATCTCGTCCAAAAAATATCTTACTTCAATAGTATGAGGCCTTAAATTCTATCATTGGTGATTTATTTCCTTATGTTAAGCAATACCATTTACCTGCAATCCTCTTCTGAGAAACAAATGACACAGGCACATATATCCTAGTGTGAATTACTCAGACAATTTTTCTCCATAACAGAAAAATATAGGTCTCAAAATTTTTCAGAAAGAAAGCAAAAAGTGAAAGGATCAAGAGGATGAGATAAGCCACAAACAGAGAAAATATTTGCAAAAGGGATATCTCATAGAGGACTGGTATTTATAATATACAAAGAACTTAAAACTTAGCAATAAAAAAGCAAACAACCTGATTAAGATATGGGCAAAAAAAAGTTGTAACAGATACCTCACCAAAGAAAATATACAGATGTCAAATAAACATATCAAAAGATAATCAATATTATATATCATTAGAGAATTGCAAATTAAAATGAGGTACTACCATACATCTATTAGAATGGCCAAAATCCAAAACAGCGACAACACCAAATTCTAGCATGTATGTGGAACAACAGGAACTCTCATTCACTGCTATTGAGAATGCAGAATGGTAGAGCCACTTCGAAAGATAGTTTGGCAGTTACTTACAAAATTTTACATACTCTTACTATATAATCCAGTAATTGAACTACTTGATATTCATCCAAATGAGTTGAAAACATATGTCCACACAAAAATCTGCCCATCAATGTTTATAGCAGCCTTATTCATAATTGCCAAAACTTGGAATCAACCAAGATGTCTTTTAATAGGTGAATAGAGAAATGAACTGTAGTACATTCATGCAATAGAATATTATCCAGTGTTGAAAAAAAGCAACTGAGCTATCAAGCCATGAAAGGACATGGAGGAACTATAAATGCATACTATTAACTGACAGAAGCCAACGTAAAGAGGCTACATAATGTATAATTCCAACAATATGACATACCTAAAAAGGCGAAACTATGGAGACAGTAGAAAAGATCACTAGTTGACAAGGTTTTGTGGGAGCAGTGGATAAATAGGTGGAGCATAGAGGATATTTAGGGCAATGAGACTCTCCTGCAAAGTATTACAATGGTGGATACATGTCATTATACACTTGTCAAAACTCATAGAATGTACAGCACAAAGAGTGAACTCTAATGTTAACTATGGACTTTGGTTGATAAAAGTATGTCACTGTTGGTTCATCTATTATAACAAATGTGCCCCACTGGTACACCAGTGTGGGATGCTGATAGTGGAGGAGACTATGCGTGTGTAGAGAGGCAATATATGGGAACTCTGTACTTTCTGTTCAATTTTGCTGTGAAACTAAAACTGCTTTAAAATAGTTTATTATTTTTTCAGTAAAAGAAAATTAAAAGCAATAAAACAGATGATGACCAAGAATTGATTGGCACACAACACAATTTCTCCTTCCCAATCACTTTTCAATGGGAAGAAAGCTGGGTTTAGGGCCTTATCTTCACATAACAAATATTTATTAAAAACTTACCATGTGATACGTGTTTTGGAAATAAAATGGAAATAGTCATTTCCCGCATGCAGCTTACAGTCTAATAATATAAAAAAGAGTAAGAAAAATAAATAAATATACAATTACAGATAAGTTCTATAAACGAAACATAGAGGGACCCAAGAGAAAATGACAGTGGGGACAATTTTATCAAGAAAGGGGAGAAGGCCAGCAGGTGTAGAGATGTGGGGTCAAAGGAGCATGTTTATAACATGAGAGAACTAGATAATATTTGAATATTGGTGAGACCAGTGCGTTAGAGAAAAAGAAGTCTAAATGCAGGAGAGAAAGTGGTAGTAAATTACAAAGCAAGGTCCCCAAGATGGTATGAAGGGATGGAATCCAAAAATGTATGTAGAAGATTTCCTCTTTGATAGAAGAAAAATTCCTCTATTATAGCAAGAGGAGTATAAAGAGAAGACTATTTCCAGATATCCTAGTGGGAAGGTATAGGCCTTCCCGTTAGGTAAACAGAAATGTTCTTTGGGGGATGAGAATGATGAGTGGAAGAGGTAGAAAGAGCTAAAATATTTTTTTTATGAACTCTAATAAAATCAGGCACCATCTATTTTTGGTTAGCAAAGAAAATCGCTTTTCCTGTGGAGGCCCCTGCTATGTTAACCAGGTCAAGAGCACAATTATGTAAGAGTTTATGGTTTATAGAGATCAAGAATAAAGCCATGCTAACAAGAGGAATACCTCTCTTCTTATTAGACTGTATTTTATCTAAGTTACTTAAAAGCTTGCTTTAGTAAGCTACACTTATTTCTTAAGCTAACAGTGAGAAAATCAGCCACTGTGGCTAGTGAGAGGACTAACTGGAGCTGGAGTGCCCTCACTGGTCTGCCCTCAACGCATACCTTCCAACCCCTGAGTCAGCACAGCTGAGCTGACCAGGAAGGCCATTAGCATCCAGCCAAAGCTGGAAACATTCTTATCTTATAAGGCCAGGGAGAAGGCAAAAGTGGGATGACATGGCCTCCTCTTCTGGTGGGAAGTGGAGTTTTCTGGAGCAGAGTGTGTGAACTTCAGTGGGTTTTGAGAGAAAGGGCTCCAAAAAATAGGGAGATGGAGGGTAATGGGAACTGAGGAGAGAGAGAGGATCCTTTAGAGAGAGAAAAACCAGTTGAGATGGCTTCTCTTAGAAGGTCTAAGTGTGTAAGGAGATTCACTAAGTCAGATAAAATTATCTCTACTCCTCCAAAATACATGGCTTTCCTGAGATCATTCTAGTGTGTATTTTTTTGGAAGAAACCGGAGAGAAAGGAAGTATTTAGGGGAGTAACTAGCACTGACTCACCCTACTGGATTACTCTCAGCCAAACAACATGGGCTGCCTAGACTGGAGGAAAAAGAAGATGACCGAGAGAAATCTTGTCACAACTAGATCACAGAAATATAAGGCAAGATCTTCAATGAGAGTTTAAAAAGAGAAAAATATGAAAAGATTTTTGTGACAAATGGGAGAATGATACTTCAGTATACCATAGGTTGCTAGGAAGAATTGACAGCTCACTTAAGACAAAAAAAACTTTGTGTTTGAGCCTTGGCTTTTTTAATAATATACTTAATGCCTTTGTACCTGAATTTCCCTTGATGGTAAAATAGGAATAGTAACACCTATGAAATAAGGCTTTAGAAAGGATTAAATGAGATTAAGTATGTAAAGCTCTTTATATATATTAGATTCTTAATATATATTTGTTTCTTTTCTGTCTTCATAGCGTTCAGGATTCATAAGCTCTTATTTTTAGGTCAATACTCACCTGAGACATTTTTCCTGGGTACAGTGTTAACATTAGGCAGGATACAAATATAGAAAATCAGTAGTGTTTCTATATACTAAAAACTAATTATCTAAAAAAGAAAAAAAGAAAATGAATCTATTTACAATAACATTGTGAACAATAAATTACTTAGGAATAAATTTAACCGAAGAAGTGAAAGATCTCTACAATGAAAACTATAAAGCATTGATGAAAGAAATCAAAGATGACACAAAAATATGGAAAAGTATCCTGTATACATGGACTATAAGAATTAATATTGTTAAATGTCTATACTATCTAAAGCCATTTATAGATTCAGTGCAATCCCTACCAAGATTCCAATGGCATTTTAACAGAAGCAGAAAAAATAACTTTAAAGTTATTTATAGGGAACCACAAAAAAACCCAAAGCAATCTTGAGAAAGAACAAAGCAGGAGATATCACACTTCCTGATTTCAAGCTATATTATAAATGTATAATAATCAAAACAATATGGTACTGGCATTAAAAAGGGACATATAGACCAAAGGAAGAGAATCAAGAACCCAGAAATAGATTCATGGATATTATCAATTAATATTTGACAAGAGAGCAGAGAATACTCAGTGGAGAAAAGATAGTCTTTTCAATAAATGGTTCTGGGAAAATTGGATATTCACATGTAAAAGAATGAAACTAGACCCCTATCTTACACTGTTCACAAAAATTGACTAGAAATAGATTAAAGACTTAAATGTAAGGCTGTAAACAATAAAACTCCTAGGAGAGAACATAGAGAAAAATCTTCTTGACATGAAAGTTGCCAATGATTTGTTGGATATGGCACCTAAAACACAAGCAACAAAATTAAAAATAAACAAGTGGGACTGTATCAAACTGAAAAGCTTTTACACATCAAAAGAAACACTCAACAAAGTGAAAAGGCAGCCTACAGAATAAGAGAAAAGATTTTTATATCAAATACCTGATAAGGGGTTAATATTCAAAATATATAAAGACCTTATACAACTTAATAGCAAAATAAAACCCAAATAATCCAATTTAAAAATGTGCAAAGGACTTAAATAGAAAATAGCCATAAATGGCCAACAGGTACATGACAAGGTGCTCAACATCACTGATCATCAGAGAAATGAAAATCAAAACATAATGAATATCACTTTACATCTGTTAGAATGGATATCATAAAAAAGATAAGAGATATATGCTGGTGAAGGTGTGGAGCAAAGGAAACCCTTGTGCACTGTTGGTGAGACTGTATACTGGTAGAGCCGCCATGAAAAACAGTATGGAGTTTCCTTAAAAAGTTAAAAATAGGACTACTATATGATCCAGCAATTCCACTTCTGAGTATATATCTAAAAAAAAACTAAATCACTATGTCAAAGAGATATCTGTAGACTCCTGTTCATAGCAGCATTATTTACAACAGTAAAAAACATGGAAACAATTTAAGGTTCATCAACAGATGAATGGATAAAGAAAATGTTGTGTACTATTACTCCATAAAAAGGAAAGAAATCCTGTCTATCAAGACAACATGGATAAACTTTGAGAAAATTATGCTAAGTGAAATAAGTCAGACAAAGAAAGACAAATGCTATATGATGTTACTTATATCTGTGATCTAAAAAAAGAGAAAGAGATCAGATTTGTAGGTACCAGGGGTCAGGGATGGGGGGTAGATGAAGGTGGTCAAAAGGTGCAAACTTTATCATAAAACGTTTGAGTGTTATACCTTATGAATACATATGTTTTACACAGAGTTTGAAATGTTAGTTCTACAGTATTTTTTATAATAAAGAACCATATGATTCATATATTTGTTTCATTAGAGGCTTTGATAGCTATTTAAATGATCATAAGATAACTATTTTTAATAGTTTTTACATGTTATCTTTATGTTTTTAATATCATTGGTAAACTGATTATGAAAATGTAATTTGATGAAACTGCTTTTTTTGGAACAGAAAAAAATTAGGTTCTTGGATATTCAGTGCAGTTTTGTATTTATTTGTTTTCCAGGTTATTTGAAATTCCATCATGCTGCACTGGATTCTCATTTTTTAATGTAATCAGAATCACCTCAGAAGTATTTTAATAATTCAAGTTCTGAGGCCTTAACCCCACAGCAGCTGATTCTTTAGCTCTGAGTAAAATCAAAGACTATGCATTTTCACCAACGACCCAGGTAATATTAATGCAGGAGGTCCTTGATCCTCATTTTAAAAAATAGCTGGAGTCTAGAAAAAAATGCATTTCCTTTGGGAAAAATTATTGGTTTTTATCATGTAGAAAAATCTAAGGAAACTCATATTTATATATAGGTCACATTCAATTTACTTCCAGAAATCAAGAAAAAACTCTCCCTTAATTTGAATTTTTGTTCACTTTTGAGTGTTATACCTTATGAATACATATGCTTTATACAGAGTTTGAAATGTTAATTCTACAGTATTTTTTATGATAAAGATCCATATGATTCATATATTTGTTTCATTAGAGGCTTTGATAACTAAACGATCACTTAGTAGTACAATAACAATATTTTTACATTTTCCTTTGTCTATAAAAATATTTACTTTGAAGCCCCAGTATTATCAAACCTTTCCTATCTTAAGGATCTTTATAAGAAAAAGAAAAAATTTTCCAAAATTTCCTTGAAGATTTCCCCCAAGGATATTTACAAACTACATCTTGTCAAATCTTTTCCATTGCTCCTATAAGAAGTCATATTTCTTTACACACAGTAACAGAGAACATTACAAACACAAACTTGAAAGCTTATGTAGAATTCAAGCCAGATAAAACTTGGAAAACAACTATATGTCTTTCAGAGAATTGCCTTTCAGCAGCATTGAAAATGCATAGTTTGGATATAAAATAGCAGATAAATGTAATGCTTTCCAAGATGGAACATAAGGTCTTAGTTTATTTTAAGAGAAAGAAAAAATTGGAAAATATCCCAGAAATGTCATTGTGGGTACAGGTTGAACAACCCACTAGTATAAAAAGAATTTTTTTTTTTAAAAAAAAAAAGCAATCATATAACACATTTATTAAATTTAGGGAAGACAGTAGAATAAAAAGTGTTAGATTTCCTTAGGGAAAATATTTGAGTGAAACTAAGTTAGTTCTAAACTATAATTGAGTATTACAGTTTAGTAGAAGCTGTTTTGAATCATGGGACCAGAAGAGACCACAGACATTGATGTGGTCATTTTCCTACCTTCGATCAAGTCCTACCACAAACACACCTAAGATTAATAAATAATCTATTTCAGTTAAATTCCTGCAGAGGGAGAAATTTAATAAATCTCTCATTTATCTGTTATAATCAATGCACAGGTTGAATACATTTCATTCCTTCTTTTATTCAGTCCAAAAATATTAAGACCCTACTGTGTGTTGGTTCACAAAATGGTCCCCATATAGAGAGGGCAAGGAGAGACCCAAGAAAGACCACTCCAGATTGGCAGGTGGCAGTTTTAATAAGCAAGGGAACTTAAGAGGCTTGTCTTGGATGGCTGCAAGGTGAGTAGATCTTTGCACATGCCTCCAGAATCTTAAAAGTTTATATAAAGGCCATTTTAATGGGGTTGTCACATTTACCATCCAGGTAGTCTTAACAATACATTGCTCTCAAGGCTGTGTCCTTCAAAACAGCACCCACTGTGGGAACGGTGGGGACAGCCTACATTCCAAGCACAAGGGAGAGGGTGAGGACTGTCCAATTGCTCAGGTGTAGCTCGCATGTCAACCAGTAGTCACAGCCTCTCAATTACTTCCTCCAACACTATGTACAAGATCCATCATTGCCAAAATCTCCAGACGAAAAGTGAGAAATTTAGCCAATTACTAATGCTTCTTACATACATAAAATCAAGTGTCAGATTTATTCTGATGAGGTAGGCACTATGCAATAGTGTGAACATTAAGCACTTGCCTGCACTATCCCTTCCCATTTCAATATTCACCCATCTCTACCCTCAAATCACAGTGTAAAGATCAATGGGAACTTAAAATTTTCAGATCCAGAATCTTTCAATACTTGCTTTATTTGCAGTCTCTGGACATTTAATTTGTTGATATTTAGTATGCCAATGCTATTCACAAATCTATTTGCATGTATTTATATTCCATCAGAAATCGTATACATACTGTTAGAGGAGAGGAAAGTAGTCAAATTACTGGGGACCTGTCTATGGCCATGCTACCCTGAAGTGCCCAATCTCATCTGATCTCGGAAGCTAAGCAGGGTCAGGCCTGGTTAGTACTTGGATGGGAATACCAGGTGGTGTAGTCATTAAAAAAAAATTACTGGGGACCTTCTCCAACTCCTTATTCAAGTAAGAGAGAATAGACAAGAGATGGATTATGAAATAAATAATCACTATGCTTGCTAGAAGATCTGAATTTTTGGAGAGATAAGGCTTCAATGGAGAGAAAGGAAGAAGTGTGGGCCACTTTGCCCCTTTGGTTGGTGAGCTACCCTCTTATAAGGGAAATATTTGTCATCTCTCTACGAGTATATTCTGATACAACTTCATGCATGATTGATGGGTATATGGAGTTCCTCCCCTGCTTATCAGCAGAATCCAGCCTCCTACATTTACCTCCAACTCTGCTTTCTTTAATATAATTCTAGAACAAAAAGGAGTAGGTACTCCAAATATGTAATGAATTTATCTGGTCCAGTGCTCTCATTCTATCACATACTTTCAAATTATTTATCTTTATCATGATTCCCAATGCCAAAATAATCCACTGTATATATTGAGAATCTTGTCTGAAGTGTCTAAAGTAAAAAGTAGTTATTTGATCATCAACTGATAATATGTTATTAAGAAAATTTACTAACTTCACAAAAACCAGTGCCGCAAGTTCATCATGGGGCCTGACTAGATTCACGCAGTACCTTTATCTTTCTACATGCATCTTTCTTCTACTCCCAAGCTTCTCTGTGGATGTATTGATACTCATATTTTATACATATAAAGCCTTGAACATAATTCTCCATGGGGAAAAGTTGGCTGATAGGGAACAGAATTCAGTGAATCAATGTTTCTCCCTTTCTCCTTCCACCCACAAGCAGATGGTCCTGGGATACATTTTACAAGGTTTCTCATTGTAATAATCAACTCATTTTTTTTTATTGGTTCTCTTTTATTCTATCCTGATCTCTAGTGTTATTACCCAAAGAAGTACTTACACATAAGTTTTCAATGAAAGCTCTGCTCTCTAGGGAAACTCAGGTAAGATGGACAGTGATTTTCATTTTCATGTGGTTTCCTAGAAATAATCATCTCAATCTGTGTTAATTACAAGTCAGCTAGGAGAAGAGGATAATACCAAGAGCGATATATTTGAGATGGTTCTTCTCATCTAAAAATCCAGATATAAACATATAGATTGTACATATAGAACTATTGGCAGATGTTATTCAATATGATTGCATTACTTATTTTTTTAAATTTATTTATTTTCAATTACTTTCAATATTATTTCATATTAGTTTCAGGTATACAACAATAAATCATTTAAAAGCACATTATTTTTAAAGATGAAAGTTTAGTGAACTGAATATTTGGTGTTGATTATTACCTACCTTTACACACTAAATAATCATGAAAATCTTCCAAATATTTTTAACATCCCAAATTGAAATAAGTTTGCTGACATCGAAAGATTTCTACACTGTGCATAACTCCAAGTTAGCTATATGAAAGAAAAGAAAATAAATTATTTACAATTTTAAAATTGTAATATAATAACTTTGACAGAAGCAGACATCTTTTAGCATTTCCATTGGACAGAGAAAAATTCTCTTTACTTCCAAAACCTTGAGTAAATTCAAAGCTGAGAGCTAATTGATTAGAAAAATGGCAGTCTGTAGCTTTTTCAGAAGATTCTGGAATGTAAGCTTCACTAATTGTAGTTTCCTTGGAAGCATAGAAGTCTATATTAAATCTTGTCACATTTTAATCTATATTTAATTATCATAAATCGGTCTTCAAATGCCTACTGATGAGAAAGAAAATCACACAGCATATGGTAACCAAGGAGCACAGAAAATGTTGCAAGGCATCTATTTCTTTGCTTGTGTGGTAAAACTAATAAATATTCTCATGCCGTCTCCCAAAATAGATAAACTCACAATACAATAAAACCATACCTTCGATGTGGATCACTATAAGAGAACCTCCACTAATTGTTAAGGACCACAGGTTGCATGAAAGCTATTGTTTCTTTGGGTATCACATTCCAGCAGCAAAGTGATCCTCTCAGGATGTTTAAATTGCCGTGTGAGTCTCCTGAGACTACTACAGAGTGATGGCTCAGCTCTTCCTTACAAATTTGAAAGTCTGTGGTTTGCTGTCATGCCAGATACATCAGTCATCGTGCCTACCACCCCTTTCAAGGAAACTGCCTTTGCACAGATCCTGCTAAAGAGACTAGCCACAGCTTTACCTCCTGCAAGGAAACCATGTTCTTTACCACATAACCCACCTCCTCTATTTCCCTGGGGCCACGAGCGATTGGAAAATGCGTGGGTATCTGACCCAAGGTCAGACCATCTTTCAGCTGTCCAGTGGCTCATAAATGGGCATGTTGTGAAAAACTTACTGAGCGTATTAAAATCTCACTCTGAGAATTGGAGGATACAATGACAATGTCAGCAGTGGAACCTGAAAGTAAAAGAATACTCAAATAGAAGGCATGAGGTGAAGGAGAAGACATGAGCAGCCAGATTATGAAGAAGGAATTTGGAGAATTTTAAGGAGAAGAACCATAGTAAAGGTAAAAGTTTTCAGCTGAAAGATCAGTAAGCAACAGAGAAGGCTCAGTGTTACTGGCCAGGTAGCAATGGAGCAAAAGCTTCCACTTATAAAGAAAGCCTTACCTTACCAAAATTGTATTTCTTACACTGAGGCTCTATTCTTGTTACAAATATCCTTAAAATAACACCTTACTCGAACTAAATAGAGTGATTTAGGACTGGAAATGATTATCATTTTCACTGCATTTTAAAGTACAGCACTACAAAGTTGACTAAACTATACCACAGTCTCGCAGTTAACTAAATTCTCTTTAAACTCATTTTGCTTACAGGATCTCCAATGTACCTTTATAATAAATTTCAATATTTACCACTAGTTTTCTGGCTAAAATGCGAACTCCAACCAAGTGGAAAAAACAAAGGTAAGCAAGAAATTTGAGAAGTTAGTGTAATATTTATGATATTCTTACTCCTACCTCATCATTCATACATGACTTGGATCTTTATCTTGGCAGACAGACGACCATAAGGAGAAGCAGATAATGCAAAACAGAGTACACACCCCTTAATTTTGTTGAGTAACTTGCCAATTACAAAGACAGACAGAGAGAGACAGAGAGGAGAGAGAGAGAAATACTCAGGTCTTATTTTTAAACTCACTAAATAGTTCCCATTTCTCACATCTGAACCACTCCTGAGTTTAATGTAACAATGCCAAATAGAAAAACCAAGAAGAAGAAGAAAAACTCAGAATTTTTAATGCGTAGTTGCCCTTACAGAAAAAATTGAACAAAAAAATTCCTCACAAGTGATACTGAATTCCCTAGGGAAGTTATTTATACTCGTGTCCAGAATCCCATATTTAACTTTTATAGTTTGAAGGAAAAAAATGCCATCAGAGTTTTTACAAAGAACTTTTGTTTTTTATGCTTCAAATATCAGAGAGTCAATGACATTGTGTGAAAACAAAACAGATTCTTTTTCTGAGATACACATAATGCTCACTTTTACTTGTTATTTGTAAGTCTGCATTATCTACATATTTTAAATTATTTAAAACCTTCTTTTGATTTTATGGTCTTTATAATCATTCACAAAATTATTAATTGGTTGTAGATTACAAATGAAATTTTATACAGAAGTCTGTTTCTTTCCCCCTTCTTGAAATAAAAGCTTAAAGAATTCTCCATGATTCTATTAACTCACATTCTCCTAAGCAATGGTTACAATTTAAAAAGCATTTGTAACTATAAAACCATAATAAATCAAACTAAAACAGTAACAGGATACTGTAATCTAAAAATGAGTTTGTTTTCTGTCACTCATATTTTATATTCTTGACATCTAGATTTTTCTTAAGTAAATTCAGCACAATCAAAGCTTTCCTTTAAAATGTCACTTTTTCTGCAAAAATATAAAAAAATCGATAGCAGTATTAAAATTATTTTTATCAGTACTGGTTGTGAATAATTGTATCTCAAGAGGAATTTATGTTTGCTATTAAATTTTCATGCAAGCCCCGTATGATTCACAATGACCCAGCTATGCAACGATGTCAAAAATTAGAGTCTTTGAACAAGCATGCTTGAGAACAAAAGTAGGTAGCAAATTAGATCAACAATCTCTATTAACCATAATGAAGTGGCCAAGCTCATAAAGACATTGTCTGTTTTGTCTGACTGCAGACCCATCATGATTTACACCCAAAAGTCCTGAAGATTTGCTCCAGAGATGTTCTCAGTAGTGCAAAAAATTACTTGATAAAATTCAGCATAAATGTATTATTACAAAACACAGTCCCAAGTATTAGGAATAAAATAAAACTTCCTAAACATAATAAAATAATTACACATTAGACTTACTATAGAAAATTTTAAATGTGATGTAGGCCCTTCAAATTCCAGAAAAAGGCAGAAATACCCACTATTACAGCTATTACTCAATAAAGTATAGGACACTCGGCTAAATAAATAAACTGGTTAGTTTATTAAAATAAAATACAAACAAAAATTTAAAAGAAAAAATAAATTTGTATTAGACGACAACTAATTGAAAGAAAATCATCAAGTAAACTATTAAAAAGGGAGTAAAATGAGTTCACTTTCAACTTAATAAACATTATAGGATATCTAGGCATTAAATTAGCAAAAATATTTCTGAAACATTTATAGAGAAATTTTCAAAACTATATTAAAAGACACTAATAAAAGACCTGAAGAGACAGAGTAAGATAGCATGCTTGTGGATAAGATGACAAAACATTTTAAAGTTGCCAATTTTCCCCAAAGTAATGTATATATTCAATAAAATTTATATTAAAATCTCAGAAAAAATAATTTTGGAATATGATAGTGATTCCTAAATTTACATAAAAGAAAAAAGATCTGTGAATAGCTATAAAATTTTTTAAAAGAACAAATCTGGAGAATTTACTTTTCCAGATCTTAAGACATACTTTAAAACTATAAAATTAGAATGATATTGATTCAGGAACAGATAAGAAGAGTAATGAAATACAACAGAGAGCCCAAAACACTCAGTATAAATGTGAAGTTAGCATATAAAAGTAATGGAATAACAAATCAGGGTGAAATGAAGTAATAATTTAGTAGATAGTATTGAGAAAGTTAGCTTTTTATGTAGAGAAAAATTAACTTGGATATCTTCCTATATCAGATATGTAGATAAACTCCAGATTGATAAAATACGTAAATTTGAAAGTAAATATAAAGAGCTAAATAGAGAATAGAGTAGGATTTTTTTAAAGAAGGCCTCTTCTGCACAAATCACAAGGAAAAATTAATGGAGATATATATATATATATCTACCATACTAAAAAAATTAAAGACTCTTTTCAACAAGACACCACTGTCAAAGTTAGCAGAATGGTTCCAGACTAGAAGAAAATATTTGAAATACCAAAATCTGACAGATGATAATTGCTATAATATACAATGAAGTACTATAATTCATTTTTATAACAGGAAAGAATAGAAAAATGGTCTAAGAGTATGGATAGGAAATTCACTAATAGGGAAGCCCAAATGACTGATAAAAATATGAAAAGATGTTCAACCTTCTTAAGGATCACAGAGAGAGCAAATAAGGACTACTTTGAAATACTACTATATAGTCATCAGAATGGGAAGAAAATGTTAACACCCATTGCTAGTGGAAATGTAAAATGGGGCAGACATTCTGGAAAGGGAAAAAGATAATTCAATGTGATAGAGGAAAATGATGGTATGGAACAGTCATAAATAATAAGCCACATATACATGTAATAACATAGACATATATAAAAGAATACAGTAGTATACAAGAAAGTAAGGTACAGAATAACATTTATAACCATATGATTTATGTAAATAAAAAACACAAAACAATAGCACTACATATTTCTTAAGATAGACACATATCTAAGTAAACACGTGGATAGTATATTAGGAAGTTGGGGAGAAATAAGAGTATGGTGAGTGAGGAAAAAATAAACAAACGAAGGGTCTAATGATGAAAGCATGCTCTGCACCTGAGATACATAACAGTGGTGCCACAGGGACTCAATAAGAAGAGGTTTTCAAGAATAAGTTGCAGAGTTCAGCTAAGAAAGAGTCAAAAAAAGAATAAAAGAGAAAACTATGTCTCCTTTACTACAAATGGTGAAAACTATTTCAGTTGTCTTCTTTGATTTCTTTGTATTCCTTAACTTGTAGTATTAGGTTCAGTGTTTTTCTATAAGTATTTGGCAACTAAGAAAATTATCTTGTTGCTTTTTCTAATTGTTTCCCAATTTCTGCTTTTATTTTACCAGTAGTCTTGTGCCATCTCTTAAGTTCCATGTACAACCTACTATGGCCAACTGATCCTTTTTTAAACTCATTGTCATCACTTGTGTGATATAATTGACTCATCATTTTAATTAATTAGTTCATTTTTATGATAGGCATGCCCTGTAAACTCACCTTAGTGAAAAGATACTTCTGTAACCTATTCCTATCTTCTCTGTTTTATTTAAGTCTCTTGATCATTCATTGTGAATAAGATTCTGCGTCAGAGTGCTCCAGATGTATTATTATGGTCTAAACTAACTCCTTCCCAGCAAGAAGACTGTAAAGGTAGACTTTGCTCAAGAAGTAAAAACAATATTAATGAGAATCTAGCCATTCTCTACCACAGCTTGAACATCTTGTCCTTAAATATCGTTTTCACTCTTTCTCACACATATAGAACATACTCTCCTTCTAGGAGTGGCAGCCCAAAGTCCCATCCAGTGACTGCTTACAGCTCAAGTCCAGAATCATTGAGTGAGACGTAGTATTCTCCATTAGGTCTAGATGTGGCTCCTCAGGGCCCAGCATCCTATTAAACTAGAAAGATATGTCTTCTTACATCCCTTATACAGTGGTTGAACAGGAACAGGAAAGCTACAATAAACACTCCCATTAGGAAAGGGGAAGAAATGCAGAAACACAGCAGATGTAGGTCTATAGCAATCCTGAAAATCCTGTTAGGTCATTGTAAGAATCCACCCTCCACCCCCACCTCACCTCTTGCGGGTAGGTCCTTGATTCTGCTCTTTGAAAAGATCTCCATAGTCTATTACTTTCTAAAATGAATAATTCTACCCTTAGGGAATATCCTCCTTGTTTGTTATTCAACTTGGCCACATCTGAAGTGAGTGTTAGGGAGAAGATCCTACTTGAGGTCTATACCAAGCCCTCAAAGCTGCTCCTTGCTTGTGGAAAGTTAAGGAACAAAGAGTTATTTTTATCGGTCAAGCGATTTAATCTGAGTGCATGTCTTCTTTGCCCATACCACCTCCTCAGAAAAATAGTAGATATTTAGCATTTTTACTTCCAGTAGTTTATTGTGTCATAGTCAAAAAAATTTTCAGACATATAGCTCAGATCTGTGTTTTGTTCTTTGCCTGTGTTTCCCAATACCTCTCATTCTCAATTTAATACTGGATACTGTGAGGCTATCTGGGACAATAGATGAGAGGTTTCACTCTTAATGAAATCTTTTTCTGACTCTATTCAGCTAATTGTTAGCACCTTCATCGCTCAAAGTTTTTATTTTTTAATTCCAATTCTTACAATTTAGATATAGAAACCATAATTAATTTTTTCAGTCCTGCAAGGTCCCAGATATCTGAATTCTATTTTCTCACTTCTGCTAGAATCTGATAATTGCTTCCAGATTCCAACTATTTCTTATTAAAATTTAATTGTCCAACCTCTTCCCCTATAGCTTAGTCAGCATTGGATCTACCTTCCAAGGTATAACTGGTGACAACTTATTCAAATATTTTGCCAGTGCATAACATGGACCTCTAGCTTGTTGTATCTGTCTTTGCTATTCACAGCCCAACTACTAAGCCAAAGCTACACATTTTACACATGTTTTACACAGTACCCTAGTTCTGTACTGTGGATCCCAGGTCTGGCTGTGCTCCAGGCTCACAGCTAAAGATAGGACTCTGGATTAAAATGTTACATTAATGTAGTAAGGCGCCTGCGCCTAACTTATGCAAGTATGACTCAGCTTATTGTTTATTACGCATGTGTGGCAGAATGCCACTATTGTTCTCTGACATATATAACGCCCATGCAGTCCCCTAGCATAGAAGCACGTGGTCCCCGCAATAAAGTTGGTGCCTGACGTTTCGTTCTCAGGTCAGCTCCTTGTGCATTCTTTCAACTGGGTGTCTCACCACCAAAGCCTCCCCTTCTTGATCAGTTCAGCTCTGACGTGTACAAAGCCTGTATTTGTCAGCATAGACTAGGTTGTGAACATTGAAACTCAGCAGTTTTTAACACAACAAAAGTTTGTGCCTTCCACATCATGGTTTGACGCAATTGGGCAGTTCTCCCAGACTATTCTCTAGCCAGTAATTTGGGAATCCAGATTCCTTCTACCTTGGCATTATCAGATTAGAGTATCACTCTCAGTTGTCCATTAGGAAGAGAAAGCGAACCAAGAATTTCACAAGAGATTTTAGGGTATAGACCTAGAAGTGTCGCTTTGAAAACATTTTGTTGGTCAAAGCCTAACTGTAAAGAAGGTTGGGTAATGCATGCCCTAAAAAATCGACTAGAAGGTATTAGATTCTAGCCAGCTTCTATCTCAACAAATTTTCCAGACCTTGCCAGATGTGACAACAAAACAAAGTCACATTTACTTTCTTTTCCCTAAGAAAACAAAAGTTTTCAGTTTTCTCTTTCCTCATTTGCATTATCCACCACCTCCATCAGTAAGATTATCCATGTTAATAGTTGGTATATATCCTTCCAGATTTTATAGCTACCTTTCCTTTGTTTACCTCTCCACGAATTCCATTTCTGCTCCTCCTAAAAACAATGAATATGATTGATGAGGTCCTCAGATATAGAGCCACACTTACTACCTTATCTCAGAGGCTCATAAACTTCTATGAATATTCTGTTCTCCCTTCCATATTGTTTCTTCCATTCAACTAAGTACAACTAGGCCTAGCTCTATAAGTAGGTCATGCTTCTAAATCATTTTTCTCTAATTTTCTTCTGTCTGGTTCTCATTCTCTCTGTCTTTCTCTCTCTCTCTCACCTCTACCCCATTTGCACTGTTAGATTTTATTCATCTATGATGTAAGCCAAAGGATGATAAAACACAAAGGTTTGAATTTAGATATTTTTTATCATGATAAGTAAATTAAAGATGACCAACACTGTTGTGCAAGATAATTTAAGGGCTGCCTATTTTAGCAAAGGCTCTCTCCAGGTTAATGGCTGATTTTTCTTTTCTTTCTAAATCACTTTTTAATTCGATTTATTTAAACCAAAAAAAAAAAAATTCACCCATCCCTCTCATCCCCCAACCGCTATCTTTAACAACCACCAATCTCTTCCTTGTATCCATGAGCTTTATGTTATATATAAGTATATATAATATATATATTACATATATACTATCCGATTGTTTTTGTTAGTGTATAGAAATGCAATTGATTTTGTATATTAATTTCTATACACAAACAAAAATCTGATTAGTGTAAAGTTTATATTTAATAGTTTTAAATTGCATATTTTATCAGTGGGGTTGAAGATCTTCCTCATATCAAAATAACACAAATATTCTCCTGATTTTTCTTTTAATATTTTCATAGTTTTTTAAATTTTAAATGTTTAATCCATCAACATGTATTTTAGTACATGGTGTGTGGATGAATCTAATTTTATTTTCTCCCAAATGTATACTTACACTTAGTTTCAATTACCAAATTATGATAGCTCCACCCAGAATGATTGATAGAAATTTGACCCCTTTGTTATATCCCTATTGGTTTTTTTTGGAGGTACCTAAAATAATCTCTGCAAACCAATTAATTTGCTGCAGTTACTGACCAGGTTTTCCTTTCTTGCTCTTCTCTTCATGTACCCAGGCCGACACCCCTCAAGCTCACTATGTAAAATTTTACACTGCATATTACATCATAGGAGTGTTAAGTGTCTTCTCTCCAGATTCTCCGAAATTTGGACAATGTTGAGATTAGTACAGACACAAGAAGAATGTCTCTCAATGCTAATAAATGCCCCAAATATTCTATTTGGTCTGATGGTCTGATTCCAGTTCAGTGACTCCATCATTCTTTATTACAACTTTCAACTCATTTCTTACTACCCTTATGTTAGGTAAGCCAGTATAACCATTATAAAAGATTGAAATAAATTTAAATAAAAACAACATAAAATTATCCAAACTTATTTGCAAAGACCATGGAAGAAGTGAGTGTTATGAAATCAATGTACTTGTGACATGTAAAAACACTATTCAAATCATCAAATGGAAATGCATTAAATTCATTATGAGAATTATTCCGTTATTGTGACTAAGTATTGCTGTGTATATCTATGAATAGAGTTTGATTTCAGGGACTTTGTGTTAATCAGCATACAGATTTAAGGATGACTAGTCTTTAATAGCAAAAAAATACTTTTATCTCAAAGAATAGATAGTATTATCTAATAACTCTTTTTCTGAACATGATTATATTCATATCCTCCCAAAAACTATTTTCACCTTTAACTCATCAATCAGGAACCATGCCATCATCCCAAATTATATTTAAAGATCATTTTCATAGGAAAGCTCAATATCATGAATTTTAGTCCTTTGAATAATCTTTTTAACTCCAACTCTACTTTAAAACTTTGATCCATAAGAAAATTATTTTCAGGTTATGTTCATTTCATTTAGGATGAATGACAGTATTTATTTCAGTTCTTCATTGTGTATTCAGACCTCTACTAAACAGGGATATAAATATTCGCTTTCTGCTCAGATCAATTTCTTTGGTCCTACCATTAAGAGGCTTATTTCCATGAAAGAAAGCAATTTCTAAACATTACAAATATTGAATCTAATTTTCCTACCTCCTCTACCATTATCATAGATACTAGCCTGGCAAAGCTACAAAAAGAGAAATGCTGCTGGCCATGGAATTCCATGAAGAGAAAAAGTGCAGTTTAGAAGGAAAACTTGGCAGACTTCTCCCTGCTGAACACAGATATACACAGAGAGTGATATGTAGAGTCATCTGGCCAAAACTCTTCTAATCTGGGATGAGGGTACAGAATACTGGCTTCCTCCTAAGTATACTGGAATCCCAAATCAGAAAAATTAGCTGGGAAAACAGCTCCCTCAAAACCTGTTACTCAATCCCTTAGAATTTCAACAAAGAAACTCAGACTAAATATTGACTGGAGGAGAGAAATGAGGTGAGAAGGCAGGAGGAAAATTGGTATCAAAGGGAAAGAATGTTTTTCTCCAAACCCTAGAACACCAATTAATTGCCTTACTGAGAGTAAGACTCAGAGTCAAAGAATGAACTTGTAGCACATTTTATGAATTGCAACTGTGGCTGAGTTTTAGCCAGGTTTCCCTCCTTGAATACATTTGCCTTTGTATGTTCAAATCCTATCCACCTTTCTTATCCCACCTTTAATATCACCTCAAATAATAACATTCCTCTAATTTCTCCCAGCTGCATGTCAGCTATTCTTTTCTGCAATATGACAGTCCTTAACCTATTACCCCTCTCCCATGATTCCTCTTTCACTCAACTCTGTGCTATTGCTATTTATGTTCAATGTCTTATCTTCTCTGATAAATTATGAACTTCTGTAGGTTTCCTGCACAATGTAAGGCATTGAAAAATACTTGTTAAATGAATGGTATAGTTAAATGTTTAAGACCAAGAGTTGGGAAACTTTTTCTTAAGGACCCAGAGAGTAAGTATATTAGACTTCATGGACCAAGAGACAAACTGAGAATATTATATAGGCACTTATATAACCACTTAGTATGCAAACATTATAGCAAGTAAAAATCATTCTCAGTGTTCAGGCTATATAAAAACAGACAGCTGGAGAGATTTGGCCCAAAGACCATAATGTGCCAGCTCCTAATTTATATCTCTAAAAGTAAAGTACATTCATTAAGAAGGCTTGTTTTAATGTATCACTTATAATTACTTTGTTTTATCCTTGAAATGATGTGTGGCATACAATTGTGACACATAATAAATATATGATTTTGGCTACCAAGGATCAAACTTGATCATTCTACTCTCCTTTTTCAGACTCATCTAAAACATCTTCAGCTCCATTCCTTATTTGACTTTGTGTTGCAGTAAAATAAAAGGTCCAGTTTATCAGATATTTAAAAACAAAAATGATATCTTCTCAGTCTCCCCAGTAATAAAGAGAAAACCATGTTCAAAGATGAAAAAGTGGCAAAGGAAGGTAGATTCAGGAAGCAGCAAGTAATTAAGTTTTTTCCAACACATGTAGAGTGGTGATATTTCTCAGTAAAGCTAACCAGTAGGGAAGGCTGCTAGAATGCATTATCTATCTATCAGAGGAATTTATAGTTAAAAGTATAACTTCAAAGAGGCAATCATAGACTTGATGAAGTAACTGGTAGCAGACTTATTCTCCAGCAGTAACTAGAAAACTTTACAAAATATATGAAGTAACTGTTTTCAGGCTTTGGACAATAGGCAAAGGAGGATCATTTTTCCTAGGAGAAGAGATGCAAACAAGGTGGGCCCTATGATCACCCCATTTTTTGAATGGATAAACATTAAGGACTGTAGTACAGACAGGAAAAACCCAAGTGGAGAACAAGAATATTGCTAAATTAAGGAAACAGATCAGAGTTCAGCGTGGCTAAGCGGCTGAAATATATGGGGCAGAAACCAGAGAGGAGAAATCAAAAGAACTCCAAAATCTATACAAGAGCCCACTTAAATCTAAATACTAACAGGTACATGCACAGGGTAAAAACTCTATAAAGGTTAGACAAAAAAAAACTAAGGAACTTTAAGCTGAACCAATTACCAGAGCTTAGATAGGGCCAGGAGGTGTCTGAAATATAACTAGTTAGATTAAAGAGACCTTGACGAACAGAGAGTAGAGACCTTAGTGATTCATCCATTAATATCAGAGCTAAACTAACCTAGAGTAAAAGCTACTCCAGATATGCACTATTAAAACTTAAAAGTAAGCTTCAAAATTATCAAGTTGATCTTCAAGTTACTTAACTACCTGCTAAAACAAGTCATGACTTAAAGAAAAATCCAGATCCTCACCCATATAACATTTATATTGTCTAGTGTCTAATAGAAAATTACTAAATTTTCTATTAGAAGTAGAGAAGTGGAAAAATGTGACCCATAACCAAAAGGAAAATATAATTGATAGCAAGAGACTTACCATATAGAGCAGAACAAAATAAGAGCAAGGATGTGACGTGCCTGAGACTGGCACAAACCCCCAGATAAATTTGAGGATTCTGGAGCAGAGGTCAACTTCTCTCTATGGGTTATGCCATAAAAAGTAGAAAGCCTTGAAGAGCTTCCTGGCATAGCACCTGACATAGATGCAGGAGGGTAGAAATGGCTACCTTGGCTATCTAGGCAACCAGCCTCAGATAGGCTCATTGAGCTTTTCCCCACAGTTCCCAGAGCCAAGAGGGCAGTGGGATGATGTTCTGTAGCCAAGGGTTGGTGAAGAAATTTGAATATTGATATGAGAGTAGGTACTGAAGAAGCTTTAGGGCCAAAGAATAAACAAGAACTATTGTACCTAAGAGGATGCTCAAGCAGCCAGATGATAATACTGTGACCCAGCTTCACTCCACTCCTCCACATATATTTTGGCATCTAACTATCCTCTGAAACAGATATCTGAGGAAGGTAAAGAATAGATTTGAGAGAAACATTAAATTAACCCAGATTCAGTTTTTAAGTGGTAATCAAGGGTAGTTATAGGGTAGGGGAGTCATTTCTTAACCATCTGTGTTTCCCTGTAGTGTTGTTGTTGTTTTGTTGTTGCTGCAGTTATTATTTACAATAGTGATAATGGTATGTTCTATTTAAGCAAAGTAGATCTTGGACTCTTCATGATCTCAGTTTTCATGACTGACTCCATCAATTCTCACTGATGCAATTCAGCTCTTAGGTCCTATTCCAGCCCCCACATCTGTCTTTCCTTCCATACATGTGCCTGTGCTTGACACCTTCCTTCCCTATCAAAATATGCCTTTCCTCTATTCTCTGGGGATCCTGCCTGTTCTCTGCTTCTAAAAATTTTAATTCTGCCAAATGAATCTATTGAAAGAGCTGTGTAGCTGCCAGTACATTAATGTTCTATCTCTCAAAGGTAAAGTGTTTTCATTAGAACAAATATCTCCCTGACAAAACGTTTTAAGAGAAGAATAGAAACTTCATTTCTGTTGAGAACCACTGACCTACATGCGCCAGTCCATCAAAGTAAAGCACAGGGAAAAACCAAGCTTTTCAACAGCACTAAGTAACTACTTTCTAAAGACTATGAATGACAGCTAAATACTACAAAATTTGGAAAAACATAAACATAATTTATCATATAATCCAGGACTCTTTTAAGAGAGAAAGGAGTGCTATTAAAAATTTCTGAGATGAAAGTCATACATCATAACTGTTTCAGCCAAACCTGGGTGTATAATCACCTACATATGAAATAATTAATCCATTAATACAATCAAAAAAGAAAATCCAAATTTTTAAAAATAAATCGAATATGCCTTTATTGCCTAATAAGCTTAGCAAAAAGGAGAGAGTTAAAGATAAGTGATAAAAGAGGAAAAAGAGAAGCAAGGGCAAGGGAAGGGAAGGAACTGAGAGGAGAATCTGAAGGTAGAGTTGTGCAAAGATATGGAAGGTAAAAGAGGGAGTCTGCCAGACGGAGAAAAGAATTTTAAAAGGTCGTCTTCTGCTTATGTATCCCTCATCTCTACTCTTTCCCTTTCAGTTCTCTGAAAATAACCTCTAGTACAAAATAAGTTTTCTACAGATGTATGCATTGCTGATTTCCATCTTGGATCTAGAATCTTACAGATCAACACAGCCTCGGTTCCTTGGAGTTTATTTGTCACCAGCTTTTTTTTTCTTCACTTAACTATATACTTTTAAATGTCACATTATAGATTTTTCACATATACCCATTCGCCCAAATCATCCCTGCAATCTGATTATTTTTAAACAAATCCCACTCATTATATCTCTTCTATAATTATTTCCATTTGCATCTTTAAAATATAAAGTCTCTCTTTAATAATATAACAACAGACACATTATCCCATATAAAAATGGAAATATTTAAAATTACCTTAATGTTAGCAAATATCCAAAATATAGTCATATATCCCCCATATGTTTTGAGTTTCTCTTGTCTTTGTTGGTGTTTGTTGATTTTTATGGTTGCTTTGTTAGCATTAGTTTCCCATAATGCATTTAGTTGATATGTTTCTTAGTTTCTTTCAGTATTTTTAATTCTTTTGTTGAGGATACCAGATCATTTGACCTGTAGACTTTTCCACCTTTTAGGTTTTGCTGATTGTACTTTTATATTATATTATAATCTAACCTGTTTCTCCTTTAATTTTTAATTTAATATTTTTCTTATTTATTTGAGAAATAAATTTTAAAATGACAAAAGAAAGCATCCTTCAAAAATATTGACACCAGGACCAATGCATTCCTCACCCTACATTCTCTTTGCCAGATCCCTCTAGCCTCCCCATATAAGTAAATATTTTATTTGTTTTTGGTATAACAGTTACCAACTTGACAGGTTATTATTACATGACCTTACCTATAATGACTTGAAAACTGAAAGAAAATTTGCTCACTCTAACCAAAGAAACCAGTCTTGATTAATTATTGGAGTCCTGTCCACAACAGATTACATGAGTAATCTTTTTTAAAACTGAGCTAAAAGGAAGAGTTTAACAATAATTTAGAGTAGCTCTCATCATTCTTGCAGGTAATCCTTACAACAATAAAGTAACAAATAGAAGTACACTCTGTCCTAGATACTTCGGGATAAATAAAAATAAATGCAATAAGTTTCTGCTGCTGATTTAGGAGAATAGAATTATGAAAACAAATAATGTTTGTTGAAAACAAAGGTACTAAAACAAGAGCAATTCAAAGCCATTCAGAGAGTCATGAATGGTTTTTTAAATAGTCAATGTATGTGCTGGTTCTGGGAAGATGAAAATGATTTCAATAGGTAGGGGTGAAAGATAGGGCATTTCCAAGCAGAAATAACAGAATGACAACAAAAATGGAAGCAAAAAGTTATAGATTGCATCAAAGAACAGCAAGACATTCTGTATGGCTAGACCATAGGCTGTGCATTGGAAAGACATTTTAGAGAAAGAATAGGTTGGGACCAGATGGGACATGAAAATTTGAACTGTATTTGGCATTTCTGTGAGCAGAAAAGTATATGATGTAACAGTGTTTAAGGAATATGACTCAGGATATAGCATGGAGAATGGATTTTGAGAGAAAGATTCATGGCAGAAAGCAGGCCAGGGCTGATAAAGCTTAATTTAAAGTGTGGATGGAATCAGAAATAAAAGTATAAATTTACGATGCACTGGGAGGTAGAAATCAATAGAATTTGAACATGGATTTGCTATTAGAGGTATGGAAGACTAAATGGTCGAGAATGTCAACTCTAGATACTGATTGCCAGGGAGGAAATAAAAAGTTCGGGCATTTCTTGTGGCCTTTTTCTCTTTTAAAGTACTATAACAGCAAATTGCATGGTTCTTCCCCCAAATGTCTTTTCAAAATTCTACTATTCATGCCCTGCCTTCTCTCAAGAAAACACAAAATTTGGAGGGAAGCAAAGGGCTTCCTAAAACTGATTGAATCAGAAAGCTACTGAATAAAACATAATCTTATTTATTGATTTCCTCAGAAATTTTGTGCTCCATTTCATCCTAAACCTCTTGAGCTGAAACTTCACTGTCTTTTCTCAATCCTTACGCCCCTGTTTTGTGAAGCTTTTATTAAATCGCTTGACTGTAAGAACTCTCATCTGATTACAATGGCACATATTTGCATGCAACATATAAAAACTTCCAGAGCTCCCAATAATAACTCTACACTAGATTTCCTCTAAGCAGGACTTCAAAAGCTTTTAAAACAGCCACGATAACTCCTCGGACAAAGTCACATTTCCCAGTGGGATGGCAATATTCAGATGATATTAACCATGATTTAGATGGAGTTCATATCATACCCGATTCAATAAATTAATCAATCAGCACGTCACTATGCTAGACCTCATAAACAATCAAAGAGAAGTTTAAAAAACAATTCCTACCTTCTAGGAACTGGGGGATGAGAAGAGATAGAGTCTTAGTGTTTCAGGTATTTAATTAAATACCACAGTAATTGATTCAAACTGAGTCAAATGTAGTTAAACATTTAAAAAAGAAATCATGTTCACTGACTGGAGTAAAAGAGGAAGGCTTCGTGTTGAAGGAAAAAATTCACCGGTCCTTGAAAGGTTAGTCAGCTAAGGACCAGCAAAGAAGAGGGAGAGAACAGAGCTTTTGATGAAAGCAAACTTATAGCATTGGAGTGAGCCTACTATGGACAAGAAACAGAAAAGATGCTGATTTTGGTGAAACGGAGGGTAAACATTAAAGAAATGAAGAATAATACATAGACTAGGATGGAAGAACCTTACAGTTGAAAGCTTGTTAGACACAATTCTATATGTGAGAAAAGTTATTGAAATTAATGACTAGGAGAGTAAGATAATTGAAGAGTTTTTAGGAGGATGGACTGACAGGTATATTCATGACCACTTGGATACTAGAGAGATACTAGAGGCAGGAAGACCAATTAGGAAGCTACTCAAATAAGAAGTAGGGTTAGCGAAATGTTTAGGATAAATGTGAAACGCAAAGATGTGAAATGAGAAGGCAGCAAAATCAAGTTTCCCAAGAGATTCTGTAACACTATGAATTGTTAGAATAATTACAAAAAGTAGGGAATAAATTTAAAGGCTAAATTTTTTTTATGCAGCTAAATCCAAGTTAAAATAGGTTATTTTCTTCACCTTTAAAGTAGTTTGTATCTATTTTGTTTGACCATAACTTCTTGATTATTCATACCAAACAAAAGACACTTAAGAGTCAAGACAGAAATGAAAAGTTTCAGGAGAAAAATAAGGAAAAAAGTTTCCATGTTTTTGGAGGGAGAGGAAAGTTTTCTTAAAATTGATAAAATAAAATTATGGGGAAAGAAGGCATGATAAATTCAAAGCTCTAAAAGAGAATAGAAAGAAAATTTATACTTATTGAGCATCTACTTTAGATACTTCATCTCATTTAATCTTCCCTTCAACATAAGAAACTAGTTTTCACATTTTATAGTTCTTAAATTAAAGACTATGAAATAGTTAAAATTTTATTCAAACTTACAGTTATTAAATACAGGAAAGAGAGGGTTGAAATCCAAACCCTGCTATGAAATTCCTGCTATAGAATACAGCCTCCTCAGCCTAAATTCTTTATGAAATGCTGGATAGAAGAATTGTTCTCTTTCCTGCTTGCAATCTGATTTGTGTAAACTTTGATGAATAGGAATCTTTCCAAATACTAATAGGAATCTGAGAAGCGGAGAGAGCCCTATGATCAGGCTTTTAAAGAAGTGCTTTAATATGTTAATATGCAGAGACTATCCAAAACAGAGACAGTGTATGCAACATGTTCCAAAATTTTTATCCACAGAACCTTTATCTTCTGGTGCATCTTGTGGGATTAGTTAGTATTCCTTATTAGGTTGAACAATGTCATCTGTTACTTCTGAAAAAGCCTTAAAGGATGGAAAAGTGGAAAGGCTACTGGTATACATTTATTTGCTTAAAAGTAGAAATATAGGTGATGAATCTATATCCCACTGAATTTTATTGTATAAGAAACCAAATAATATACTTAGGCATGAATCACTGTGAAAAAAGGGCTCTTTCAAATGTTACACAGCCACAATTTAGGGAAAGGAAGCCTATTTGGGCTTTTAATAAGCAAAACTTTTCCATGACCCCATGACCAAGCCTTCACCAAACACAGCCTCTCATTCATCATAACTGTTCCTTTCAGATGACTTCATCTCTGGCAAAAACTGAAAGAAGGTGGTCAGTATTTAGAAATACACAAATCAAAACACAAAAAAAAATGAGTCAAAAGAGGACAACAGCACAAATAATTATAAAGGAACTTTCCTCAACTAGATTAGTTTTAAATTTCCATGATAAATGTGGAATTATATGGTCTCCTAAAAAAAAAATAAAGAGTAGTTCTTTTTCTTACATTTCTCTCTGCATATTTAAATTATAAAAGTCAAAAAAAGTTTTAACAATCTAAAATTAAAATTAAGAAAAATATAAAATAAAAATAAAATTAAAAAATAAAAGTTGTCGTATAATTGTATTCACAGAGATAGAAAAGCAAATGTTAAAACCTCCCCTGAGGAGTGAGAAAAAGAAGAAGGATAGCAATAAATTTTCTTAAATTTTTTTCTTTTACCCTTCTGTACTGACAAAATATTTTATAGCAGGTATGAACTGTACTTTTAATTTTAAAAGAAAATATTTTAAAAAATAATTAGATGTCTTTATTAAAAAAAATGACCATCTCTATCCTGAAGATACTTATGAATACTCACTTCTTTTTTTAACAGTAATGCGATCATTCTGTTCTGAAACTTGAGTATTTCACTTACAATATTCTGATGTTTTTTCTATGCCCATGTACGTATAAGTATGCTCTACTATCATTAATAGCTGCAATATGCCAGGATATAACTGTACAATAACTTATTTGGCTATTACATTTTGAAACATATCAGTTGTTTTCATTTTTCTACTACAACAAACACTTCAGTGAATATTGTTATACATGTATCTGACACTTCTATGTGAATATTTATAAGAAAAATTTGAGAAGTAGAGTTGCTGAGTCAAAGGGCATGTAACAGATTATTAAAAGAGCTGAACTCAGTGAAGTATAAGCAAAACAACAACTTCAATCTGTCTGACCCCTGGTTTTCCCTTCCTGCCCTCCAAACAGATTGCATAACTTTCCAATCACTTTTACTTTCATATACTAAAAAATCCATTCTAGTCCTAAAACAAAACTTCACTTTCGCATCCAGTTTAAATCTCCCCTTCTCCCAGCTCAGACCTGACCCTGTTTCAAGATTCTCCAATGAAAAAGAGAAATAAGGACGGTTCTTTTAATATTTCTCCCCTCCTGCCTGAAGCTGCTCTTGAAACTTTCTTTACTTGGCTTGAGATAAGGAAAGAGAAGAAACCTATTTCAGTCAGTCCCTTTTGCCAATAATTCTTGTTTGAATGATAAAGATTATAGAATAAGTTTGGGTCAACACTTTTTACAGTTCTTTAATAGATGACGTAGAAACTCTCTTTGGAATAAAAGGAAGATTATCACCTATTGTTATTAGTTTTAGGACATTAACCCAGACAAGAAAATGCCTTAATATTCTATTATCTACATTTTCAGTTTTTACTAGTACTTACAATTAACACACCAATATAGATAAACAATTTTAACTCCCACTAAGAATATATCAAAGATAACATTTCTCCTCACACAAGTTTTAAATCTTTGCCATTCGCAGAGATGAAAAATGTAGCATCTATTTTTGTTGATTTGCATTTCTCTATCAGTGATCAAACACCTTTGCATTTCATTCATTCATTCATTCATTCATTCATTTATTGGCTATCTATATTTATTGTTCTGATCTGTCAACACATACTTTTCCATTTTTACTGTTTTATTTTTCTTGTTGGTTTTTATATGTTATATAAATTAAGGAAATTAGTCCTATACATCTTAAATATATATCTTAAATTGAGATACATAGATGGAAATATATTTTGCAAGCGTTTAGTGTGACCTTTTAGTTTGTTTATGGTGGTGTTGGTTTTGTGCAGTGAATGTAGTCTCTAGGGTTTCTAATTTAATGTATTAAGACTTTCTTAGGTTTAATATAATGATCAATTTTTATAAAACATGTCTATGGCATGGAGTCAGTATATAACTATTAGGATATTCATATTAATCATAGTCTGAATTTATGGAATTACTTATTTTTTCATCTACTTAATCTGTCATAGGCTGAAAGTTTGGCTTAAAAATCTTATACTAATATTGAATTGCCAACCGTTATTGCTATACAGTGTGTTATAATGTATTAGGTACACAAAGTTTTGTGATAGCTATCTATTTATTGTGAATTTTACCCTCAACATTAAACTGAAAATTGCAGTTGCCTCCCTAACATTATTCATTCTGTCTCAGTTACACAGAAGCTATAAAATTTAGGTTGACTTAAGTCACCACCCAAGTCCATGGATGATACCTAAATCAGTGGTTCTCAAAATTTATGGCCTCAGATCTCCTTTAAACTCTTAAAAATTACCAAGGACTCCAAAACTCTTTTGTTTTTGTTGGTTAATATCTATCAATGTTTACCATATTAGAAATAAAAACAAAAAATTTTTAATATTTATTAATTCATTTTAAAATAGCAATACAATAAACCTATTATATATTACAACTACCATCTTTTTATAGAAAGTAACTATATTTACCAAACTGAAACAAATGTAGTGAGAAGAGGGGCATTGTTTTTCACTTTTGCAAATCTCTTTAACATCTGGCTTAATAGAAGATAGAATCTAATATCTGCTTTTGCATGCAATTTGCTATATGTTGTTTGATTTAATTATATGAAAAAATCCATACACAGATATATAATTGGAAAAGGGAAGAAAATTCAATGGCTTTTTCAGATAATTGTAGATATTCTTTTTTGATACTATATAACATCAACATAATAATCTTAAATGTTAGCTGCAATATAGAATTTGAAACCATGTAAATGAACATTTTATATTCTTTAAACATGTTGCTGCATTAAAATTTATTGGTCTATTTTATAGTTTGCATGGATCTTTTACCAAGCATGATTTTGTAACAGCATACATATGGTCATTTAGAACATACTGGTTCTCATGCTGACACATTTTATTCTACAATATCAAAAAAATTACATTTGGTAATATCAACATCAGTATAACCAAAGAAGTCTTTTAATATTGGGGAGCTGTTGAGCTAACTCACGGTGGCAGACACAAATTTTCCAAAATTCAAATTTTTGCCTGAAAGCCTGATCTTCGACAAAAAATATTATCAGTGGTTTCCTTGAAATGATTGATTCATTTCATTTGTTTTCAAAAACAATGTGTCAGATACTCAAGTCTGAATAAAATAATTTGTTAGTGGTTCTTCGAAATAAAATGGTGTTACATGAAAAAAAGCAGCTAGTTCAGTTGCAACTCAAACAATCTGAAATGCTTTTTTTGGAGACCATCAGAGACACCCATTATACTTCAAAGATATTGCATAAGTGCTTCATGCTTACTTTCCATTTTATCACACAAAACATTAAAAATACTTATGTTCAAGGGTCAAGATTTAATAAAAATAGTTTTTTCTACTTAATCAATGGCATAAGTGGAATTGGCATTTTTTTGGCTGCGAGTGACTGGCAGTGAAGAATGCAATGATGACTAGTGCGATTTGGTACCCTTGCCTTGAATCACGCTGAGGCAACAGCAGTTTTACCCATCAGCTTTGAATCATCATGGCAAATGTCAATACAGTGAAAATAGCAAATCATGTGTTAGTATTATTATTAAAGTCATTCTAACCTTGCAGACATCTTGAAAGTTTTGGGGATTTCTGGAGATCTGTGGTTCACACTTGTAGAACTTTTGTCTAAATGATCCAGGAGGTAATCCTACCTGCCTTTCCACCATGATTAGTTTAGAGTAGTTGGGAATTTTTTTGGAGGGTGAGATAAGGAAAAAAGAAATGACTATGAATAAAGAATCACATTTCCACAGTTGCTACAGGTAGTTCTCTTATGACCAAGAAAAAAGCAAGCCTGAGAACAAGCCATACAAAGTAAAGTGCATGCCAAGGAATGTCACAGAAAAACAAGGCCAGAGATTTCATGGCACCCACTATTTTACTGAACTTTTTTGGTTATATGTGTTAAAAACAAGACAACAAAGCCCATAATGGAAGCACTTATGCTAAGTCCCACATCACCTGATCAAGATTTAATTTAATTACACTTTCAGCTCTCCTAGAAATTGAATCGTAAACCAGTCAATTAGGAATCACATCATCAGCACTAGTTAGGTAATCTGCCTGAGAGACCGCTGTCATCCCCTAAAAGAACGTCACTTTACAATATAGCTTCCTTGTTCCTGCTCCCTTCTGCCTATAAAGGTGTTTCATCTTGTACAACACCTTGGAGCTCCTTTCTATCTGCAGAACAGGATGCTGCATGATTCATGAATTGTTGAATAAAGCCAATGAGATCTGGAAAATTTATTAAGTTGAATTTTGTTTTTTAACACGAGTCAAATAGTCCCTTCATTTTCAAGCCAGTTTGACTTTGTGTCTTTTCTAAGCATTAAAGATACAACCCTGAATGAAATAGACAAAAATCTCTGTTCTCATGGAAACTAATCTGAGAATCTTTCTCTTGTTACAAGTAATTTATCTAATTGACCTTTCATTTTTTAAAAAAATGTTTTGTTCTTATTCCTGACATTTTTGTATATTTTCTAATTTTAGTACTTTTTAAAAAAAAAAAGTTGTCTCTGCCCTTTTTTTTAAGTTTAAATGGTACACTTAAACTATATTTTTTGAAGTATCCACTTTAGAATATATTTTTTGACTCCCGCTTTTTAAAAAAGCACTTACATTTCCTTCTACCTCACACGTGTTCTCTTCATCTTCCATTATTTTGCTTTTTAGATTATTTTTACACTGTCTACATTTATAAAACTGTTGCCCTAACGCACAATTCCCATAATTGTTTATCCCTAATTCTAATATAAGGATATTAACATTCTCAGCCAGTCTTCTAATACCAGTTTTCCTATTTCCGAGATTCTTATAATGACTCACTTCTTTAATGCCTGATTTACATCAGAAAATTGTTCTTCAAAGACTAATATGCTATATTCTTTTTGCATATTTAACAATATCTGTCTTTGACCTTTATCTTTGATAGAATAAAGATAATCATTGAGTTACACTTTTTCCTCTTAGATATCCAATGTTGCTTTATGATACTGATTTTGTCAGTGAAAGTCACTGTATCCAATATAGTCTAAATGTGTTAACTTTTTTCTTTTGCCCTAAGAATTGTTCCTTGATTCTTGAAATTCAGTAACTTCTCTAGGATATTGCTTGATATTGGTCTACTCTACTACCTTTTCCCTAACAGGTTCCTTTATTTCAAGAAAGATTTCTTCTATTCTGTCTTTAAGTGCTGTCTATCTGATTCATTTATTTTGTGCTCTTCAAGAGCACCAACTGTAAGCTACTGTGTAACAATAGAAAATTTTCCTGTTGTCTGGGAATTAGGACTACGACACCAAGCTGAGAATATAAGATGCTATATATCTCACATTCTAAGCTCTAATAACCACTGCAGTTGGTATAAGACATCTCCCTGTGGCTATTTTGAGAGGACTGTTTAGCAGGACCAGCTCTACTACCAACACTTAATCAATCGAAGAGCAAGACTAGGGAGAGAGGACGTTATCTTTAGGAGAGTCTAGTGTTCAGAAAGAAAAGCTATTTCCACCCCCTTTCTCTCCATTGGTTAGGGAAGAGGGATATTTTGCCTACCTAGAGTCTTTAAATCACCTTTGAGTGGGATGGAGTTGCATTTCTAGGACACCCAGGAGGATGCCCATGTCTAATAAGATATTAATTGCAATCCAAGTTCTTGAGTTCTAATACAGATATATCCCTCCATATAGATGGCATGTATATAAATGGCTTGATTCTATTCCTTTACTTCGTCCAGTTTTTTTTTTTTTAATTACAGTCTAGGGTATTTGTTGTTATTATCTACCCAGTATCTAAACTTCCTTCCTAACTTAGGGGTGACCTCACTGTACGAGACTTGGTGGGAAGCAAGTTCCCACCCACCCACCACAGCATCTAAGGGGAAGCAGATGGTTCAGCTCCCCACACCTGCAGTCAGGGCACAGGTGTGTGGCTCAGGCTCAGATGGGCTCTTCACCCAGGACTTTGAATGTGGAGTGAATGATGCAAGAAAAAGGGAGTGCCTAGACTCATTGTGGTGGCATTGGCCATTAGTATGGTGTTCAATGCTGATATTAAGCAGGACTGACTTTTTTATTATTGAGAACAGACTAGAGTTAATTTCTATTACTTACATCAAGATCCTGGCTGCTCTACACACAATTAGGATTTTAAACATTTTTCCTTTGTTTTTAATATATAGTTATCAGCTTTACTAAACAGTAACTTTTTAAATTAAGATCAAAACAAAATTAACAATAAAGCTGTAAAATATCTCATATACCTTCCTTGTTTTTCTCATGTACTCCTCTTTCTTGGCATTCCAAAAAGAGAATAAACATATTTGTGTTCTTATAACTATTGGATACATGGGTGATAGCCAAAGTAGCAAAAATCCTGAACAATTTCAATTAGGTGATGTGTAAATGAGGTTATGTGTTCCCATAGATTTTCCTAGATTGTTTTATTAACTTTTGGCTTAGCACATGAATGAGCTGGTTCCAAAAATTCATATAGAAATGCTAGTCGAAAGGGTTATGTGAAAACACCCTTCATATTGCTAAGGTTCATTCTGTCAAATCCTTTCACATATCACTTTTCCCCCAATGATAAATCAGTAAAATCTACTGCTATTTTATGTCTTTTTTCAAGGGAAAAAAATCTTTACCAGTTTCTCATAATCTCATTCTCAAAAGTTCTGCCCCATTATTGTGGGAATTTTAAAAGCCAAGCTCTTATTTGAAGATACAGGCCACTTTTAGTAAAGCAACTGAACTACAAAGTGATCAATTCTCTCCCTTCAATGAGATTTAGACACTTTTGTTTTCAATAAAAATTTATTACGCCATCTCCCTTTCTAAAGCATTTTCTGGTACTATTGTTTTTAATGATTTCCATTCTCATTCTACGAAGCCTTGAATCCTGTTACTGTGACAACAAAGTAATATCTTACATACTTCATGAAGACCAAGAACTAAAGACAGCAGAGTGGAATCCAGCCCTTGTCATCATTTAAGAGCTCATGGATGAGGGATTTGTGGCATAATGATAAAATGTTTACCAACAGTTTCAAAAAGAGTTAAAATTGTTGCTTCATTGGCATTTTTCAGAAATGTCTAAGTATTTTATTTAACCATACATAAATATAGTGCTTATATATGTCAGGCAATGTTATAAATCTATATAATTAAAATCTAAATTTTCTTAGTCTTGTAACTGACATATTCTTATCTTCACATTACATGGAACTGAAGCACAGAAAGTTTAACTTAATCAAGGTCACAGAGCTGGTAAATATCAGAGGTTGGTTTCAATTTCTGGTAGTTTGGGTTCTCTGTCTGTTACTGGGTTACTTGGTATTTGCATACGACTGAAGATTATTTAACATTGAACTTGAAATTTGACTCACATTTAATGTTTGGTGGCAAAAAGTCAAAAATACTGCACGTCACAAACACATTACAAAGTGTATATTATTACACCTTAAGCAAGAAACTGAGACTCAGAGAGGTTAAGCAACCTAAAACCACCCAGAGGCAGAGCCAGGAATTTAATGTAGCCTGATTCTTTCCGCCATACATGGCCATGGTATAATCAAATTTGGTACCACTGAAAACTCAAAAGCCCAAACTAAGGTGGGAACTCTCACCTGATCATAAAACTAGCTCCTTCTGAGTAAAAGTGTCATTTCCTCTACTCTTTGGTTCAGATGCCATATTAATTAGGTTTTTAGTCTGTTACCATGGTAAGGGGGGGGTGGGAAAATTTTTTCCTGGACTCTCCTAAGATCCCTGTCTGGTTCAGAAAATTAAATTGATGAAGACAGATTAATTTTGCTCTTTTCCTCTGAGAGGGTTTCATGACTTTATTAAGGGAGAAGGGATGGAGGGTGGGGGAAGTCAGAGTGGGCTTCCTGCTTCTCGAAGTTCTTCAGCTTAAAATATTCAATATACCAGGTACCATATTTTGGGGTAGTATGTCCAGAATCCCATCATCCTCTCACTATGAACCAGGCAATAGTCTCATGCTCTAGAGCCTATTTGATTCCAAAAGTTGTATTGTTTTTTGTTTGTTTCCAAATCATCTTTATTATTAATATTATTAATATTACTTCCATGAAAGAGATTCCCTAAAATTAAATTTTGGGTTTAAGCAAATAAACTTTGTTATGGTCCTAAAAACATATTTTAAGTTTAATTTCCCTGAACAGCTATACCAAATTATATTGCCACCACAAATTGATAAATGTAATATAATCTTAAGATTTTTTTTGCACTTTACCAGAATTGGACATTTTATAATTTTAAGAATATTTCACAAACACATCTTATCATTCATTTTATTTATTAATATCCATTCTCATCAACCTCAAACTAGAAAGGAGATATTAAAATTTTAGAAAAATGCATAAAATAATAAAGTGTTTCCTTAATAAGATAGCAGTTTCTAACAAAAACTTCTCCCAAATTTTTACTAAAATATCTAGAATACAAAGAAAAAGGTGAGAACTCACAATTGATCTCGTTTCCTAGAAGCACAATTGGTGGCCAAGCCTGCATTCCCATTGCCAGCTTTGCCATTTATTTGCCAAAGTAACATTGAGCAAGTTACCAGCCTCTCTCTGCCTCAGCTGTCACATCTGTACAATGGGAAAGATCAGAGAACCTATTTCAGGTATTGTTGTAACAACCGAATAAGTCTGTACATGCAGAGCTCTTTGAAGAGTGCCTGGCAAAGAGTAAGTTCTAACTACATCTTAGCTAATGTTAGTTTCCATTATTATCATTGTTGTTTACTCAGTGTTTCTGAGAGTGCCTGGTGTGTATCACTGCAAATACACAAGATTAGTTATTGTAGCAGGTACTCAGAGATGTCATTAAATGGCATAAACTACTTATAAGGAGAAAATTATGTCTTCCTTTTTCAATTTTCACTTAATCCTTTTGATTAAAGCAAGATTAAAGTTTTAACTTTGGTGTCAAGAACATCTATCATCTCTCCAACAACTGAAAATCTCCTTTATTACCTAAGAGAATAGGTTTGGTGTCAAGAACATCTATCATCTCTCTAACAACTGAAAATCTCCTTTATTACCTAAGAGAATAGGTTTCAGATTGGCAGGAAATAGTATTCAGCTGGAATTTAATAACAAATTAATTTTTAAGCATATTTGCTTTCAAAATATCTTCCAGTTTTATTCTTTTAGTAATTTTTAAATTTAAATAACATTTTTATTTTATAAAAAATAACAAAAATGAATCTATTTAAAGAAAATATTAAGTAAATAATAGCTGATAAGCAGATATGGCAAAAGTCAAGAAGTGTACATAAAAGATTTAGTTTGGAAAAGACTGTAATCCTTGTACTCTGAACCAGAAGTCGGCAAACTTTTTCTGTTTCTCTCACTCCAATTATGGCAAATATTACATAAGATGATAACAGTGGAATATAAAAGCAGCTTCCAAAGCTGTTACTACAAATTATTCTGAAAATCAAAAATATATTTTTATTTAGAAATAAAAAAGTAGGTAGTTAATATTTTAGGCTTTTCAGAACATACAGTCTCTGTTGCAGTTAGTCAACTCTGCTATAGACAATATGTAAATGAGTGAACATGGCTATGTTCCAATAGGACTTTTATCTGTAAAAATGAGTGATAGCTGGGTCAGGCCCATAGGCCACAGTTTGTGACCTTTGCACTAAAATATTAGAGGTATTAAAATCCTGAAATAAATGTTTGATTACAGTCAAAGTATTATTTACAGGATTCCACCAATGAAAAAGTAAACAGTTCATTTGAGTTTGGGAGATTTTTTTAAATAGTCATTCCCTATTAATTTTTTAAAAGGCAGTGGTAAGAATTCCAGATTAATAAACAGCTTCAGAACTTTAAGAGGCAACAGGATGGATAAACAGCACCTAAACACTCTTTCATAATTCATATTAAAAATATATGCATAATAAATATGAGAGGTGATAGATGCCATAATTAACTAGATGGGGGAATATTTTCACAATGTATATGCATATCAAATCATCACAATGTACACTTTAAATATCTTACAATTTATTTCTCAATTATACCTTGATAAAGCTGGGTAAAAAAAAAATCCACAATATCATTACCGGTTTCCTAAAAGTGCATACTAAAGTCACCTAGCTAAATTATTTCTCTTGTAATACGAATGTGTTTAGATATGAGCATTTTTTATGAAGACCCAATGATAGCTTTGACTTTACTGATAAAGATAAAGATAATGTGGTCTCATAAACTATTAATATTATGGCAAGGTCACCTTCACTTTTAATAATGTAATTAAATTTATAAGATTTTAAAATGAAAATATTAATAAAAATATAAAATAAACATGTATAGCACTTACCAGCCACCAGGCCCTATTTTAGCAGTATACATATCTTAACTCACTTATTCCTCTTTAAAATCCTTTGAGGTTGGTAGTATTATATTCCAGTTTACATATTAGGAAAGTGAGGCATATAAAATACCTCATTAGATGCAAAACTGGTATTTGAACATAATCTAGACTCAGAATCCACGTCCTTACCCTGCTGCTGCTTCTATTGCCATTCAACTCAGGCAGGACACAGTGGTTGCTTGTGTTTTACTGAAAACTTTAGCTCAGCTTAAAATCTACGAAGTACGGCAGGAATTTTCTTACTGATGCAACTGAGAGAAGCTCAAGGGCTTAAAAAGGGAAGAACACTCATTGAGCAGGAATGAGAGCAAATGAGAGCAATCTCAGGTAATAGCTTTATGAAAACTTTGCGGGCCTCAAGTAAGTAGTTTCATGGTTAAGTTATGAAATTCATAGCCTCAGACAGCTAGGATCAAGGAGAATTTAGCAAGCTGTTACAGTGGTTATACAAAGCAGAAGTATGGCGGAGGCTTCATTTGAAGTGCTTGTTATGCCAGACATAATACTGCACTTAAATTAAATGCTCAGAGGAGAAGGGGGAAGGGGGAGGTAGATAGGGTAAAAGGAGTCAAATTTGTGGTGACAGAGAGAAATCTAACTATGGGAGGTGAATACAATGTAAATATATATATACATACACACACACACACACACACACACACACACACACATATATATATATATATATATATATATATATATATACACACACACACATATATATATATGCCTTACTGTTAAAATGTACAGCTGAAACTTACTGGATTTCATTAACCAATGTCACCATAAAAAAAAGTAAATAAATACATTTTTAAGAATAAATAAAGTAATTGTTGCTAAAAAACAAAAACAAAAAAAATTAAATGCTGATTTAAAATAATACTTCCCTTCCAAGTTCAGTTGCTTACTATTTTTTTAAATTTGCCTACAAATCAATCTTAATGTTCTATATCAACATGAATGGTAATTCGTCTTCATAAATTTTGATATTTTTACAGTTATATTTTTGTAGAAACAATTTAAGAATGTGTGAAAGTTATTTCTGATGCTTCTCATACATGTCCCATTTGAGTATAAGCATAAAGGACAGCAATAACTAGTAGTGATTATGGAAATAAAAAAGGAAAGAATTATAGCCTGAAACAATCACTATAAATAAAGGCATGCCTTACAGCACACCTCCCTCACTCCGATTGTGGCAAATATTACATAAGATAATAACAGTGGAATATAAAAGCAGCTTCCAAGGCTGTTACTACAAATTATTCTGAAAATCAAAAATATATTTTTATTTAGAAATAAAACCGTCAATGTTTTTTGAAATTTGGAATAAAGGAAATGATATCACTAAGCAACAAATTTGGGTTTAACGAAGTTCTCTTGTTGGTTCGTTCGTTTCAGTTTAATTTCAGCAATCATGTGAATAGTGAAGAAAATAGAGGAAATTTGGGGTTATTAATCCTTCACCCATTGATTACTGTCCAATTGTGCCTAAAGCAGCTGTTAGAGTAGCATCTGGACATGTTCTGCTAGCACCGAGAATAACATCGACAGTCTTGGTCTTCTACACCCTTCACTCCTGGCTTTCTCAACTCCCCTTTTAATTATTACTCTGCAGCCTCTCTTCAGTGTTCTCTTTTTTTCTCTCTCTCCCCACTCTCAGAACCTCTATCTTTCCAAGAGAATGAATATAGTTGTCTTACCTGGGACATTTACAAGAGAGCAAAAAGAAGAGAAATTCGGAATTTCTACCTCATCATCACACCTTCCTCCTCCTTCTCACCTAATCACAAAGTTGATTCTCTTACTAGAGCTACTGTGTTATCCTCTTAATTGAATTTTAGAAAACAAAGAAAAATTACTAATGAGTAGTAAAGATAAAAATAGTCTTTAAAATTAACATTTTTATAACTATCTTTTTCCAAATATAATTTAAGGTTTTCAGAGGCTTATTCAAATTAATATTATAGGAGTCAATTCAAAGAGGAGAAAGCAAATGTGTTACATTATTCATGGTAGGCATAAAAAAATATTTAACACCTTCTCAGAAATCCAAATATTTCTAGAGACCATGGATAGAAGACAATGTCCTCAACAGTGTTACAGGAAGCACAGTAAAAAGTTTCATAATATGCATCTCATACCATCCCCCAAATCAAAATTCATAACAAGCTATTCAACAAAGAATTTCAGAAGATGCTGAATAAAATACTATAGGGATTCAGGTGGAGAAATACACCAAAAAAAAGCAGAAATTACATAGGAATTACTGATTAGAAACGTTCTAAATTATCTTTTTATTTTTTTAAGTTTTAAAATATTTTTATTAAAAATTATTTGGGTGACATTGATTAACGGAATTAAATAAGTTTCAAGTGTATCATTCAATGGTAAGTCATATATATATAAATATATATATATTACATTGTGTGTTCACCACCCAGAGTTAGATTTCCTTCTGTCATCAAATATTTGACTCCTTTTACCCCTATTTACTTCCCCCTTCCCGCTTCCCTCTGGTAACCACTAATCCATTGTCCGTATCCATTAGTTTTTGTTTGTCATGCTCGTTTTTTGCTTTCAGTTTTTAAATGTGTTAGCCATGACTCTGATAGGAAAGATTGATCTTAAATCCATGATCCTTGACCAATTATCTATTGTCTCTGCAGGTCTCTACTACATATCTACTGCACAGAGAACATTTGGGGGATATGATGTTTTCATTTTTCATTGGGGCTTAGACCCCAGATCCCTATGTATTCTCCTATCCAGTGAACCAGACTGGCCACCTATGAGCTGTCTGACAACAACCACACACACACACACACACACACGCAAAAGTGAATACAATGAAACCACTTCACCATTTCAATTTCCAAAGAATTACAAAATACAGTAAATTTTAAAAATCACAGCATTAATATATAAAATGGGAATGGAGCCTTCTTTCTAAATATCTACATCTAATTCAAGAGTTAGTTATGGCTATTTGAGCATTTTTATGTATAGGAAATTATTTAAACTATCTCAGTTTGGAAATCAAAAGTTAGCTACTAACATTTAACATGCCTCCATTAAGTGATGAGGTTTTTGTTTTAAAGACATCCAAAATCTTTTTTACAGAAATGAACATATCAGTTTCCTATTCTGCCAAAAGGAACACATCTGATTCTTGTTTTAAATTTTGCCAAATTGTGTCTGTTGTTTTGAAAAAACTTATGCCTTGCAGTCTTGCTTTCTGAAACAACATTTTTTTTTTTTTACATCAAAGAGTGAAATAATTCTTTTCTTCTTTTGGTTTCAACAAATAACAGGTGGCGGGGGGAATTCCATCAAAGCAGCTCACACATCCAAGTTTTTATTACACTGTCTGATTTTTTCCACTTTTAATGAAATTTCATAAATGTTAGGTTTTCTTAACTCACTTTCATGTATACACAGGTAATTTCTGAACATTTGTTAGAATCCATCCAATTTCCAATAGACAATCCATAAGAATACTCTACTAGAATTTTGGCTGTGGGGAGTGGAGGAGCAGGTATGGGTATAAACTTTACCTTAAAAAAACACAGTTAATAAGTATCTAAATTTATAAAACATATAATTTGAAGGATGATTATTAAAGACTCATTGAAAGATTTCCCCAGGTTTTTTTTTAGTAGCAAATCTCCTAAAGGTTTTGATATCTTTGATTCAACCAGCATTTTTTTTTTGATTCCCTACATGCCAATTGTTCCAATGAGCATGTAGGAGAAATTATGAGAAAATCCCAATATCTGCACCCTAGAAGCTCAAGTTTAATGGTTGAAACAAATCTATAAGCAAATAATAATGTTATAACATTTTATGTATTGAATCTTTACTTTGTCCCCAAAATAATTTAGGTCACTAAGTTACAATAATTGTGGGACAAGTGCCAAATCAGAAGCACAAACAAAGCACAGAAGAGAAAAGGACAAATACAATTCAATCTACAGTCAAATATACAAGAACTCTGATGATGAATGAAAGTGCGGGACTCCTACACAGAGCACATAGATTGGAATCTGGCACAAGGCTAAGTCACAACTTTGAATACATTTATATAACTTCCATAAATAAGTTGGTATCTATCAATAATTGTCAGATATGCCGGTTATGCTATTTTTCCATTTCTATTCTCAATTTAAAGGGTTGTCAATTTCATAGATAACTATGCAAATACCTATTTAAAACAGCACATCAAAATATTGTTTTGGGGGAGAGCCCAGAAAAAGTGATAAGTTTTCTTGTGTTGTCTCTGTTTCCTCATCTAATGTTTGGGAATTTAAATCTTTTGGGAATTATAAGACTTCTAAATGAATAGCAAAATAAAGCATTAGCCCTGTAAAGATTTATTGGTATCATTATAATTTGAAAACATCAGGTTTATGATTCAATTTATATGTAAGACAGAAAAAAAAGAGTTATGCTTTGTGTTCCATTTGGAGTTTCTAGAAAGTAGTCACAGGTTGCCTTAATAGAGACTTGTACTTAATAGGAGCTTTGAGGAGAACATGTGCTTTTTGTCTGACTAGAATCTCTTTGGGGAAGCACCACTGCTGCCCTTGTTCCTTATAGCTCTAGGAGTGAGCATGTAACTCAGGCCTGGCCACAGTAATTGGATGAGGGATGGTCATGTGATCCAAGTCAGGTTATTGGCAAGACTTTGGCTGGAGCTACAAGAAAAGAGATGGTAGCTATGAGAATAACGTATGTCTAGAGAAGTTGAATTTCCTGATTAAGTCAGTTAATAAATATATATATATATAGATTTGTGATGAGTTCTAGCAGCTGCAATTAAAAGAATCTTGATTAATGCAATGTTCAACAAATGTGAGTTTCCACTCCCTCTTCTTTTCTCCTCCTTTCTTTATGTATGACTTAGAAGACTGCCAAAATAGGTACATTCAACTATGGACTATAATGTAAATATAAACTATTAGATTGTAAAATAAACTATTTTATATAAGATAAAAAATTTTTATTTTTAAATGTCTTTTATTAGTGAATATATTCATTTATTTCTGATCAACAGTCGATTAATGTTATTTCGATGTTTTTATATAGACATTCTAGCCAGAATCTCCAGGATATTAATTAAATATGACGTAGTATATCTGTGAACCAGCAGCACATCAAGATATAAAATACACCTAGGAAAGCAGCCACAAGGGGACATTTACACTAAAAACAGAAAATTTATTGATTTATTTATTTATTATTTATTTATTTATTTATTTATTATTTTTATTATGGTGACATTGGTTAACAAAATCCAGTAAGTTTCAGGTGTATGATTCAACAGTAAAGCATATACATGCATACACATATATATATATACATACATATATATATATTTTGCATTGTGTATTCATCGCCCATAGTTAGATTTCTTTGTCACCACTTATTTGACTCCTTTGATCCCATCTCCCTCCCCACTCCATCCACCCCCTAGTAACACTAGTCTATTGTCCATGTCCATGAGTCTCTCAAAACAGAAATTTTTTTAAAAGAATAAATATTATTGCATGTGAAAAAATTTTTAAATTACTAATTTTATGTCTGATTTGTCATTTACAGATAGAAAAATACCATGCATCTCTAGCTTCTCTCTGAATAAAAGGTAAAATACGTATCATAAATTAAAAGAAAAACTCATTGTGGTACAGGAAGACAGATAGACACTTTCATGCTTCATAAGCCCAACTCTGAAAACTCACCAAGAACTTCAGAGAGCATAAACTATGTTGTATTATGTCAGAATTTAATGAAAGCTATACTGTTTGTTCAAAGAACTTGTTCCAAGATGTGGCCATTCTTCAACCTCTTTATGGCTTGAAAAGTAAATATGCCATATCACACCTTATTCCTCAGGAAGGCAAAAAAAAAAAAATCTTAGTGATGTTTCTTTGCTAAACTAATTAATTAGTGCATTCGCTAAACCATATACAAAATCAGAGAACCCAAGGGAGAAAACAAAAGATGGCCCTGGTTGTCACAGAATATTCTGAGAAAATACAAAATTATGTTTTTCTACTGATGTTTCTTTGGTTGAAAGACAGTGGGTGAAAATCAAGGGACAAGCTAAGTTGTCGGAAACTGTACCTTCATGTTGTCACCATTTACAGGACAAGAAATCAAAGGAAATGCCTTTTTTCTAGTCCAGGTAGGATTTGAAGAGTACCACTTAAGAGAAAGCAAATTACTCTCTTTTTCAAACCCCTCTCCTTTCTGTGATGTTCTTCTTGAAACAGAACTGGGTGGTTTTCCAAGAATATGCAACACATATTTGTTTCTATATACTTGTTATTTCTCTTCATTTGGTTTTATACCTCCTCCAGGTGCAGTCACTATTTCTTGTATACCTACCTACACGAAAGGAAAAGAATGCTTTTGCAGACGTAGTATTCGGCATAGGCAATCTAAGCTCTAAATAATGGTATTGTTATTCCCATAAGAAGCAAGATGTGCTTCCAAACACTTAATACAAGTAAACAACATAGGTAGACAACATGGGCAATGCCACAAGTAAATAAAGTAACAATATGAGCAATGCCATCTCCTTTTCAGCTAGTTTTTGCCCTCTTTTTAAAGCAATGGCTCAATATGTTTTTCTTTTTTATAATTGCTACATTAACCGCCAAAACCAGAAAAGGCCATGTGCAACCAATCTGCTACCCAAGTTAAAGCTCTGTTCGATATCTCAGTGTTTCCAAAAATGACGTGCCACTTGTTTGGCTCTGCCTGTGATATTGTTTTTAATTTCTGTCTGCCTTGGGCATCTTCCCCCTGCCATATATCCATATGAGCCTAACTGTACCACATGCAGTGCCAGATGCTAGAAATGACATGATACCAAAGCATGTGACACAGGATGATCTGCTCTTTCCCTTATAATTAAATGAGAAAAATATGGGTATATGTCTCTCACTTGGCCCCATCACAAATACAGCCAACAGATGCCACCACACATGATTCATGTAAGTACAAAGAAAAGATGTAAATATATCCCTTAAAAATTTTTTTTCATCAAGAACTGGAGCCCCATGAGGTTGGCTACTTTGTGAAGAAAAGCAGGTGTTAAAATAAAAAAAAAAAGTACTCAAGGTAAACAGCACTTTGTGGCCTCTGTCCAAAACCATGTCACACAGTTGCCTCATGATTTAACACATCTGTCATTTCCTATTGTGAGCTGCCGAGGCACTGGGTTGGTGACAAGCCAGGATTAAACCCACTGGCAACTATTCATCCTGTGTCCATTAGCATGTGCTCTGAAAACCCCTCAGACTTCTCAGACTTGCCAGCAGCAGCCTATGTTCCTTTTGATAACTGCTACCTCCCAGAAAATTGCATTCAGAACAGACACTCCACCTGATAACACTTGCTTTCATCTCTGCTCTCTCTTACCACTAACAAGCTTCTTTCTAATAACTGTGTAAAATCCAACTATCACACATTGAAAGAAGCCTTTTTTAAAGAAAACAAAACCGAGCAGTGCAAACAAATTTTGCAGTATAAATTATAGACATGAGGACACTGTGGATAAATTACTGCCGATGCTAAGTACAAAGTGTAACGGTTTGGCTTAAGAGGATTAAGTACAATAAGATATCATGAATTTTACAAAACTTCACCCCAAATTCAGTCTACGGTTAGACCTCTGGCCTGGATTCTACTGACTTTTTTTTTAATATTAGCATCTAACGTTCTCCGAAATTATCTTTTCTCTTAGATTTGATGTAAACACCAAATAATCATCATTTAATGCTGCATTATTCTCCAAACATTTAGTGCTAATGGCTTGTCACTAGATACTGAAAAATGATCAAAGGGAATTGTGCAGCTACTAACAGTTTCCCCAGATGTATACATTCCTTATCAAATTTTCAGGTGTGAATTCACATTTTCAGGCAATTCACATTTTTGTAGCATTTAACATTTCAATTAATGATGTATGTACTGGTATCATAATTAGCCAGATCCACCTCCTCTTGAAAATGTATATCTGACTTCTCTGTAAATGTATATTATCTGCTGTGGGTTCCCATGGGGTTCTCAGCTTTGTATTCCCTCTTAAATAATCCAAAGGGAAGAAATTTAAAGCAAGAAGCAATCATAACTGTCCAGTACTTTGGTGATATGCAGCATTTTCATTTCTCTTCAGTCCTATTTCATGCCTATATACTCAGCTTTTAGCACTTACATTGATAACCGTCTGGCACATGGACTTTACAGCCTGTATTTCTTCTTGGCTTCAATGGCTTCCTTCCCAAACCAGCCACAAACATTTCTGAACAACCTCATCATAAAGTTCTATTCCTACTAAACTGCAAGTTCCATGAGAGCAAAAGCTATAGCTTGCTCATTTTCGCAGCTCCCACAGCATCTGGCAAAATTACTAGCACATAATACACCACTGAGGCTCAAAAATCTTTTTGTTTGAATGAAATGTATCCAAGATCCTTTCCTCAACATTTTTCCCTCCCTGATCACAATGGTGTCATCTGTCTTCCTCCCCATCCCCATCTCCAATCACATCTGCACTTCATTATAAAAGCATTTAAAAATCAAGTCTTTTATACTTCTTTCAGTCCATCATGATCTCTCCACTGGTAATATAATTTCTACTCAGTCCTGAACTGCTGTTGAGTCATTTCACTTCCCTGCCAGCCCCATCACCACTATCAAAAGCCTCACTCTGTGACGTACTGGCAAGCTTATCTCCAAATTAGTTTCCCACTAATACATCCACTTCCAGTCTATTTCTAGGTTGATTAGGATGTGTAGAGAAAGATGTAAAAATGGCCCAGTGCAGTCTCATATTGGGTCACTCCAAATAGACTTATTTGCTACCTCTCATCAACTCTTAGCTTAATCTTAGGGGTTCCCCAGAAATTTCCTCTCCTTAAGCCCCCAACTATTCACATTTCAAGCTAATAATCTAGTTCAGCATGAGGCTGATATCACATGCAAGTTATATAAAATAGATGCTATACATCAATGAAATACATTACATGCAGTTAAAATGGAAAAGACAATTTGAGTTTCTCAATGCTTATTAATGTGGCAGCCCAGTGAAATCTAATTTTGGTGAGATAGCTCAGTCATGTGGCCAACCCACACTTTGGTATGTGACTTTATTACTAACAAATAATTCATTTGAGAAGTTGAGCAAATGTGTTACCTTTGCTTAAAAAAAAAAAAAAGTGCTGACATATATTATCTGTCAAAGGGTGAGACTACCATTCAAACTCTTAAAACAAAAACCAGAGTTATAAAGCTTGACTTACTGCTCACCTAGGTAAGAGAGAGCGCAACCAGTCTCACTGAATTAAGGAAACTGCTGATATTACTGTGCATTTATATCAGACTTAAAAGGTGATTTATGTTGGATAAAGGAATACACTTGTCTTGGTTACAGAAACAGAGAAACTGGAGCTGGTTGACATCAGCCTCAGACAGAAGCTCACTGAGTGAATCCATTGCTGACTGGCTGACTGTCAAACATGAGGCTGTCACTGATTGGTTGGTTTTCAGAGGTAAGTTCAAACTGTCATTGATCAATAAGACAGGATTAAATCCAGTTCTGGTATTTACTGGTTATCATGTCAGCTTTTCCTTAGGAGTTTGAGGACTGAAACATTCTCATATGTACCAGTTTTAGTAAATTCTTGTGTTGGCAGTATCTTTTAATTCCATCTAGCATAATATACCATTCCCTCACTAAAATAGAAGACCTAAGTTTGCATAAAGGCTTCATCTTATTTGCCAAAGTCTATGAAGTGGTAGTAATAGCCTATAGTGGCATATTGAGAAGATTGTGACATTCCATCCAGATCTAGGCTGTCAGACTATCACCATTCATGAGTGAATTCTCTATGGAGAAAATTGAATGGCAACATCATACTATATGTTTTCTGATTGTGCCCAAGATATAAAAGCTACTCAGAGTCTATATGCCTAGGCTGGACTCCATGAATAGTTATGGCAGATTCATTGTAATAAGAATACACTGAACTGGCTGAGTTCTAAGCAATTTGAATTTTAAAGTGACAACAACCTGGATGAAATAATGGATATGTGTGCTAAAGCAATGAGGACAGTATCAAAATTCAGTGAAATTTTGGTAAATTGAAACAGAGTGAAAGACAAATATTTAGTTCCAGGAGGAAAACATGTCATTTTTAATAACAACCTTTTCTCTGAAAACAATTCTAAACCTAATTATGAAATTTTACAACAATGAATAGACTGTTTCCTAAGCTTAAATCTTTATAGTTATTAATATTCAAAATGTAATATTTTATTTTTTAATTTTAGATATAAGACATTTTTGTCTTCAAAAATGAAGGTGCCTTATTCTAATAAATAATATCCTCCCACAAATAAAACCTATTATTTCATACAGGAGTAGTCACTTTGTCTCAGGAATTGAATATGTATTTTTCTAATATTTTGAAAGTAACTCTCAAAATTTAAGGCTATAATAACTTTTGAATTGAGTAAAACACAAATTTGGACTGGATACTTGGTTGGAGTATAAGAACATGCCACTTTTTAGTGAAAGGGTCTGGCAAATAGCCATATCTAACTTATTTTTTTCCATAATCAACTCATTACCATACCAACAATGATTATCAGGAGGTAATTTTCATAACTTTGGTTTTTGTTCTTTAAGGTCTCCAAAAGGTATACTATTACTTTTCATAATAAAAATGAAGAGAAAATGGAGGTCTAAGCTACTGATGAAATTCATGAACATAGAGAATTGTATAAGTCTCCAGAAGTATTTCTCATAATTGTCAAGAGTCTGCTCAATTCTAATATCCCCTTATGTGTCCAGAGTTGAATCATATTTTAAAATTGTACATCTCCAGTGTTTTCTGTATAACAGAATATCTTGATCTCTCTACTCATTATGGCATAAACCCAAGCCGAGCAATTGACGATCTTTCTAGTACAATGATGACTCTTTATACTGTGAATAGTTAATTCAGGAGACATAATAAGTATTTCCTCTATAGAGTCTTCCATTAGAGTGAAGGAAGAATAATGGACTATATAAAGATTTAACATCAAGATTTACTACAAACTGAAAATGTAAAGGTTATAAAAAGGCAACATCATTCACTAATAATGTGACTAAGCAAATTTCTTAACTTCTCTTAAATTTATTCTCCATATTTCTAAAATGGCAACTTGTCTCATTGTATTTTTATTATTAAATGTGACAACTAAGAGTGCTTATTTAGTACTTGATGCATGACAAGTATTAATAAATATGAATAAGGACATAGTAAAACTGGGTGTGAGGACAAGGGACTGTTTTCTCAGATGGAGAAATCTGAGCCAGCTCCTAAAGTAAAATTCAGAGAGGAAAACAAAATCCATTCCAGGTAAAGACATGAGCCGAGAAAAGAAAATGGAAATTTTCATGAAAAACATATAATTATATTCATCATAGAAATAATATACTATTGTCTAATTCTGCATAAGACCATATTAACTTTCTTTTTAATAATAACATAGAAACTGAGTTGAAAGAGATCTTGAAAGGACAGCTTCTCTATTACTTTAGCTTCAGAATGTCAGGATCATTTTTAAGCTACTTGTCATTTACTTGAGATGATAAAGAAAAAAATCATGGCAATTTTCAAAATATAAAACCCTTTATCTGGTGGCCAAGCCCATCTTTAACTTTAGGGCTAAATAACACATTCTTGAAGTAGCTGCCAACTGGATATCCTCTCCAAGGACACCAGTCCTTTCATAGACCTCTTTCCCTTCCTTAGGGCTGTCAGTTATCATTAATGCTCCTGCCAGTAATCTTCATCCAGGGCACTTGCTGAGGCAGAATGTGTTTCTCTTTAGCGTCTAACTTATGGACAGGGAACAGTATTCAACATAAAAGCTTCAATAAAGTGAAACCCTAAAGAGAGATCTCCTGCCATAAATAACTTCTATTTGTCCATCTTGGCAGAGTGTTTACTATTAGGGTGCATACGTTGTAAGAAGAGATAGGGTCACTTGTGAAAAAAAAATTTTTTTAATTAAAATAACTTTCAATAACATGAATTAATAAGACCTCCATATACTTAGTAGTTTTAAAAAATGTTATTTTCAAAAGGATTAATATATTCAAGATAAATGTAGAAATTCTATTTACAGAAAAAATAGAATAACTTTCACATATCAACACATCCACCAAAAGTAACAAGAAAAGCTGTATACAATAGTTTTCAGAATGTTTGTGGGCATTGGAGAGCTTTGGGGGCATCCGGGAATTGAGAGGCCAAGCTCTCAGAAAGAAGAGAAATTCTTTAAGATAAGCCCAATATTCTGCACACAGTCTCTCCACCTGGGGTATTTGCTGAGTCTTAAGTAAGAAGGGAGAGACTGAAGGTAAAGGTGAAAAAGTTTTGCAGAATGCAAATTCTAAGACGTAAACAAACCAATGGAGATTTCTCATAAAGCTGAGAAGAAGAAAAAAAGCATACTTTGGGCCTACTAAGGCAGCTAGAGGGGCCAGAGGAACTGAGGTCATTGACAAAAGAGAAACATGGAGAAGTTAAGTACAAACTCACACAAGTATTCTCATAACATTTGCCATTTCTTAAATTGCACAAAGAAAAGTAGCTAAGAAGCAGGGGAAAAACCTATAGGAAGCCTCAGTGGAATTTTTCACAGTCTTACAGTATTAATTAAACATAAATTGAACTTCAAGATCTGCCAAGAGGGACAGCCCAGGTCCCTAAGCTCTAACATGGGAACTTTTGAGTTCTATCTTCTGAAATGGGGCAAACCTAAGATCTAGACTTAAAAAAGACAAAAATATAGGCTAGAGTTCCCTCAATTTCTGATTAGATTAAGGTCTACCTACTCCACAACCACCACTCTAGCTGTCTGAGAGAGGTTAGGGTGAATCATCTCTGGAGGAAGACAACATCATCCAGAGCCTCTCCAATTTTTCATATACGATATCATCATTCAATTGAAATAATTATTAGGCACACAAATAAACAGAACCAGGTAAAAAGCTGACAATAGAAACAAACCGCCAGATAAGTCAGTTATACACAAACTTTATATTAGGTATAAATGATGTTTTAAAATATAGATAAGATGAAGAATTTCACCTAAGAACTGAAATCTATAAAAATAATCAATTATAAATTGTAAAACTGAAAAGTAAAGTAGCTGACATTAAAATGTAATCATTGTTTCAACAACAAACTGGATACAGAGAACTCATGAACAAAAGATAGGTTATCGTAAAATATCCAGACTTGAAAACAGAAAGAAAAATGATAACGAAAAGAATATAAGAGACAGGGACATGAAGAAAAAGCCTAACATTAATATAATTGGAGATCTAGGATGGTAGGATGAGAAAAGCAGATCAAAGCAATACTTGAAGAAATATGTTTGATAAAGTTTTAAGACTTATGAAAAAAATCAATCTACAGATGTATAAAGTTTTAAGAAATCCAAAGAGATTAAACAAAAAAGAAAAACACATCTAAGCACATTATAACCAAACCTGAAAAAAATCATGATAAAGGGAAAATCTTAAAAATCATCTAGAGAAACAAAATACATTAGCTTCAAAGGAGCTACCAAATTAACAGCTAAGTTTAAACAGAAATGATGGAAGCCAGAAGACAATAAAATAACTGCTGAAAGTATTTTTAATCCAATCAATTTACGCAGAGAAAAAAACTTTTAAAGATAAAGATGTAATACTTATTTTCTAAGAAAGATGCAATGAGTTAAGTGGTAAAGAGCATCATATTTGCCAATGTTCTGCAACAGTCCCAAAGAATTATATATAATGAAAGAGAGAGAGAGAGAATAAATAAAATATGGTAAAAAGCTAACATGTAGGGAATTTGAATAAAAGATATACAGACATTATTTACATACAGATAACTGATACACAGATATTATTATTGCAACTTTCTTATTAACATGAAATAACTTTTTTAAAAAAAGGTTTTAAGAAAATAAAAGATGAAAAGATAAAGCATCTCTCCCCATTATATCAGGTCTCCTATTTTCAAAAACCACAAAAAAATAAAATAAAATAAATGAAATTAAATAGAGAACTTTCCAGAAAAACAAAGACTGAGAAAATTTGTCCTTAGAAAGTCCAAAGTAAAAGAAATACTAAAGAGAGTTCTTTAAGCAGAATAAAAATAATCTCAGACGAACTCTTGGAAATGTGAGAAATATTGAAGAGCAAAGGAAAGGATAAATAAGTAGGTAAATAAAAGCGAATATTGACTGTATGAAATAGCAGTGGTAGTAACATCTTTGAGGGTTTAAAATATATCTCTGGATAAAATACATGACACCAATAACACAAAAGGTAGATAACTAGGGGGAGAATTAACATGAGTTAAAGTGTTGTAAGGTTCTAGCCTCACTTGAAAAGTGACAAAATCCTAATTTTTATCAGGTCTCATAAGCCATAGACGCATGTTGTCATCTCTAGGACAATCATTTAAAAGAATAGTAAAAAAGCATAGCAAATAAGCTAATGGAGAAAATGGAAACACTTTTTGTAAACATCCCATTAATCAAAAAGAGACAAAAAGAAGAAAGAGAACATACAACAGAGAGGATAAGTCGAAACAAATAGTAAGATTTTAACATCTTAGTATATTATTATAAATTAGTAATTGCATTAAGTATACATGGACTAAATATTTCAATTATAAGTCAAAGATTGACAGGCTGTGTCTTAGGAAAACTGAATGCTGTTTATAAGAAGCACAAATAAATACAAACACACAGAAAGTTTGGAAAGTAAAAGGACGGAAAAATTATACAATAAGGAACTAATTTCTTTAAAAAGCTAGTGTGGTCATACTAATATAAAAATAAACTTTAAGGCAAGAAACATTACAAGAGGTAAAGAAGGATTCTCATAATGGTAAAAGAGAAGATATAACCACTTTAAACTTGTATCTTCCTAATAGTATAGCTTTAAAATACAGAGAGCGACAGTTAATGTTACTAAAAAAGGAAATGTGGATATATCCACCATCATGATAAAAAATTTTAAGATATCTCTCTCTCTCAGAAGTTGAAAGACTAAGCAATAGTCAATCTGAGCAATACAATTAACTGGCGTTACTTAATTTTCAAAAATACTTAAAACAAAAAGAGCAGAATAAACTTTTTTCATTGCAATAAAATATCAGAATCAACCCATCATGGAGCAATTCTCAACTAATTTCGAAGGACAGAAATCATTCAAGAAAATTAACCTAGAAATCAGTCACGGAAAGGTAATTAGAAAAGCCCCAACTATTTGAAAACTAAGCAACTTATGAAATTAGAAAATATTTTTAAATTAATGATAATTAAAATACAGTATATCCGATCTTACGGAATTCAGCTAAAACTCTATAGGGAAATTTTAGCCTAAGACTTTAAGAAATAAGAAAGAATGAAAAACAATAATCTAAATCTCTAGCTCAAGAAGTTAGAAAAATAACAGCAAATTAAATTCAAATAAAAGAAAGAAAAATTATGAAGATAAGAGTAGACGTAAATGAAGTAGAAAATGTGTACAGTATAGAAAATCGACAATGTCAATATTCAATTCTTTAAAAAAAAGGAGGATACGAATAAGAAATAAGAGGGATATAAAAGGGGACATCACTACAGACAATATGAACATTAGAAAAGAAAATTAAAAGATATTATAAATAACTGTCAATAAATTTGAAAATGCATATAAAATAAATTCTTAAACAATACAATTCATAAAAATTAACACATGAGGAAATTGAAAATTAGAAATGACTATCCTAGAAAAGAAGTGGAATCTGTAATCAAAAACCTAACCACCACAAAATAATCTCCATATCCAAACGGCTTCCCTAGTGAATTTCTCCACAAAGTTAAAAAAGATATACCAATCTTACATGAACAGATAAAGAAAAAACACTTCTCAACTCATTTTACAAAAGCCAGCATGTTTATACCAAAACCTGACAAATGCAATTCAAGAAGCAAATTTACATGCCAATTTCTCTCATGAACATAAACATAAAAATCCTAAAGAAAATGTCAATCAAATTCAGTAATATATATATAAATAAAAAACATAACCAATTTGAGTTTATTCAAGGAATACAGGGTTTGTATTAACAATCCAAATTTAATCAATGTATTTACCACCTTAACAAAGTAAAGGAGAAAAATGAATATATATATAAGAAAATGTATTTGATAAAATTCAACATGCATTTTGATTTTTAAAAAATCTTGGCATACTAGAAATAAATGGAGATTTTCCTAATCCAATAAAGGATATTTACAAGAAACCTATTGGAAACATTATGCTCCAGAGATCAGGAATAAGACAAAGATATCATCTATCACTTCTATTCAAATTGTAAATCTTGTAATTAAAAATTAGAATATATGTGTATATATATACATACATACATATGTACACACATATATTTAAATTTTTAATATTATATATGTTATAAATATAGAAAAAGAATTGTCATTATTTATGGGTGACATGACTATAGAAAAAATCCAAAAGAATGTTTAGATGTCTATTAGAATTAATAAGAGAATTTAACAAGGTATCTGTATAAAATTAATATGCAAAAATAAATGTATCTACATACAAAAGAGAAAGACACAGGGAGAATAACGTGATGTCAGAAATAAAGACAAGAGGAATGTATCTATCTGCAAGCCAAGCATAGCCAGAAACCACCAAAGCTGGAAGAGACAAGGAAGGGTTATGCCCTAGAACCTTCAGAGAGAGGGAGCATGGCTCTCCCAACACCTAGATTTTGGACTTTCAGCTTCTTAAACTGTTGTTTTGAAAAAGTAAATAAATAAAAAATAACTGTACCTCTATATACTAACATGAAGCTATTAAAAATTAATTTTTAAAGACACCATTTCCTAAAATGTTTAATACATAGGATAATTCCATTAATAGATATACAAGACGTAAACACAAAAACATGAACAGATATTTTAAAAGAGCTACATAATAGAGATAAATACCATATTCTCACATTTCAAGACTCAATATTATTAAAATGTCAGTTTCTGAATATTAATACATATATTAAATGAATCTTAATAAAAATCCCAGAGGTTTTAAGAAGGAGGAGAGGAACAAGCTGATTCTAAAAATTTGTATGGAAATTCAAAGAACCAAGTAAATTCCTTTCTTCAAGAGTATAGAAAAAAATAAAGCTGGAGAACTTAATTACACTATTATCAAAAGTTGAGATATAAAACTTCAGTAACTGGGATACTGTATTTGGAATGCAGATCAATAGAAGAGAAGTACAGAAAGAGATTCATTCTTCACGAAGAATGACACTGTGGTGTAGGAAAAAGAAATGCTTTTTCAATAAATGCCCTCTGTTAAGTATATACTTGCATAAAAGTTAAACAAATTTTGACTCCATATATATACATTTACATGATTCTAGATAGATTATAGATCTACATTTGAAACATCAAACAATAAATCTTCTAGAAGATGAACAAAGAAAATATCCTTATGATCTTTAAGTAAGCAAAGATTTTTAAAATAAGATATAAAAAACACTAAACATAAAGTTAAAAGATTAATAGATTAGATTACATTAAAATAATGAAATTCTGGGCATCCAAAGCCACTGTTATGACAATAGGATATCATGCAACAAAGATAGAAGAAAAATTACAATATATGTCTATCAAACAATTCATATACTAAATTTAAAAGAACTCCCACAAATCGATAAGAAAAAGAAACTGACTAGTATAGTGCACACTGCACAGAAGAGGTTCTGAAAATGGCCAATAAACATGAAAAGTTGTTCTTCATTATTTTTTAGGAGCATAGAAATTAAAACTACAATGAGATTTCATTATAGAACATCAGAATGGCTAACATTAAATGACTAATAATACCAAGTATTGACAAGGATAGGATGCAACTGGAATTCTCATACATGGAGAAAATTGGTACCACTATTTTCGAAAAACATTCAATGATATCTACAACTCAGCAATCTCTCTATAACTTAGCAATCTCTCTCTATACACACACACACACACACACACACACACACACACATATACATACACATACATATATATGTGTGTGTATGTGTGTGTGTGTGTGTGTGTGTGTATATATATATATATATATACTCAGCAAAAGACATACAAGAATGCCTTACATGAACATACATGAATATTCATAGCAGCAATATTTATTATAGCTAAAAATGGAAACAACCCAAATGTTCATAATAAATAAACAGGACAAATTAATTGTGTTATGTTCATACAATGGAATATTAAACTACAATAAAAATGAATAAATTACTGCCACAACAATAACATAGAAGAATTTTACAAATACAATATTGAGTGAAAGAAACCAGATAAAAGAGAGTACATATTAGATAATTTTTTTATATAAAGTTCGAAACATATAGAACTTGCAGATAGTTACAGAAGTCAGGCCATTACCTTTCAGGAAAGATGGTAGTAACTGGGAAAGACATAAGAGGGAGCTCTTTGAGGTGCTGGTAATCTATTTTGTGATCTGAATAGTAGTTATTCAAGGGTATTCATTTTGTGAAAAATTATCAAGATTATGATTTATGCACTTTTCCATATTTATGTTATACTTCAATAAACAGCTTAAAAAATAAAAGATGACTGTGACTACATGAAGTCTGGCATTAAAGAAAGATTGACTTCCATTAGCAAGAGACATTAAGAATAGGCCTACAATGTAATTTAGCATTCACAAAAAGAACACTATTGTTTTAAGCTGCATAAAATAGGCATTCTGTCATTGTCAAGGGGACTAGAACACCTCTCTAAAGATTAATGGAAGCATACCAGAAGATTGCATTTAGATTAGGATGTCACGATACCACAAAATAGAGTGCAGATTAAGATTTTTTTAAGTTCTAAAGAAATATGTTTTTGATACAGGAAATAAAAGTATCAAAGTAATTTTTCCATTGGGAGAAAATTTGCCAAAAGAAAAAAAAATTCACTACAGATAAGAAAAGCATAGATTTATAACCATGGCTAATCCTCCTCTTTTTTCTGCTTTCTCTCCAATCCTACCTTCCCCCCAACAACTATATCAGCAATATTATCATCACTGTTGTGTTGTCTCAATTTCTCCAAAATAGCCACTCTTTGAGAAGTGGGAAAACAAGTTTTAAACAAGCATAATATTTCTTGGTCACCACTACTCAAATATTCCTTCTACCAAGACTATTTTATCAACTAAGTTCTTAAAAAAACTGGTTAGATAACAAATACAAACACAGAAAGTTTACATTCCTTTCTATTACAATTACCTTATTTTTGCATCTTGGAAGCAAATATGTCTATACTCTTACATACCTGCCTTTCATTGGCCAAAATGTCGGTGCAGATATAATTGTGCTCAAGTGTCTACAATGCCACCCTAAAACACAAAAACTAATTAAGCTGGTAGAAGGAGTTCTCTTGAAAATCCCTATCTATCTTTCACTCCAAACACCTAAAAATCATAGCTTAAAATTTTTTCAATATCTTTTAAAGATATTGAAAAGATAGGTACAATTAAAAAATTATATATATATATCTTTATGGTTCACAAATAAAAAGGAAATCAATAATAATTAAAGTGATTTGCAGCCCTAAGTATTCTATGTTCCAGGATTAAAAAAAACAAGTGTTCATTTTTGGAAAGTCAACAGCTACAGGAGAATAAGGACGAAAGTATCTCATGCATGTCAAAGCCTACATTCAGACTCATGTTGAAAATATGTGCTGGGGCAAGGTTATTCCTATCTGCAAGGCCTTGGATTGTAAGAAAAGAACAAGTCTTCCAGAACTGGAAGTACAATATTCACAAGCCAATATTAAGACATCGTTTTGAAGTGGGAACTCGGAGAATCCAAAGAGGAGAAATTGCCAAGTAAGCAAGTACCAGGATTGTGTCAGGAGAGAGGGAAAAAAATCTCTCACTTAAGATGAGCTTGAAAGTCAAAATTGAAAACCTGACAAAGAAAGCTAATCATTAAAGAAAAGTCTGCAAACTCAACAAAAAGGAGAACTGATTTCTCACAAAAATGGAGACAATAAAACATATGAAAGGTTTTTTAAACGGTATTTTAATGCACTCGAACTGATAAAATGAGGAAAATTCTTCAATTATAAAAAATAGAAGTTATGGAACAAATATAGGTAGATATGAAACAAAAACAGGTTGATATGATTTTTTTTAAATGTCATCAATAAGTGGTAGAAATGAAAAACAAAATACCAAGGAATAGATACAGTTAAAGAACTAGTTATTGAACCACTAGTGAGGAATTCACCCTTGAATCTTGGTGCTCTCCATGGTTTCTTACAAGCTCTGTGGGAAAAACCTCACTCTTTCCTGCTGTGTTTCTCCTTTACTTTCACACTACTATAGCACTCACAACACTTCTGACACCAGATGTGTGGGAGTTTCTTCCCAAACCAAGCAACTCTGTGGCGCCATCTGGGTGTCCTATAATTTAACTCAATTCTGACACTATCTACTTGGAGACACAGTGTCAAATCCCACAAGTTAATGACTCTTTCCCCCAAGACTCCCCCGTCCCTACTTTAGATATCAATCTCAAGTAGTAGGTCCCCATGTTACACACAACTTCTGTGTGACTTGGCTATAAGTCACACGTTCCCATGACCACCTCCCTCTTAGATTCTATTATCTAAGAATCTAAGAACAGCTCAAGAACTCAATGAAACACTTAACTTACATTTACAGGTTTATTAAGAATATGACAAAGGATACAGATGAACAGACAGATGAAGAGATACAGATAGTGAGGCCTGGGAGAGTCCCAAATGCAGGACCTCTTATCCCCATGAAGTTGGGGTGTGCCACAACCCGCCCCCCATCCCCACACCACCCATATGGAGATATCTTCAAACTCCATACTATCAGGATTTTTTATGGAGGCTTCATTACATAGGCATGATCTCCAAACTCCATACTATCAGGATTTTTTTATGGAGACTTCATCACATAGGCATGATCAATTATTAACTCTATTTTCAGACCCTCTCCCTTTTCTGGAAAATGAGGGGTAGAGCTGAAAATTCTAAACTTCTAATTATGGCTTGGTCTTTCTGGTTACCAGCCCCATCCAGGAGCCACCCAGAAGCCCACACAGAGTCGCCTCATTAGAACAAAAGATGCCCCTTGTGCTCTTATCACTTAGGAATTTACAAGGATTTTGGGAGCTCTGTGCCAGGAACTGGAGGCAGATGCCAATATACATATATTTTTTTCTATTATCGCACACATGCACTCCTTTGCAATCAGATCTTCTTCAAAAGCTTTTAAAGTTCTGATGATGAGTTCCAAATTTTTTATCTTCAAAAAAGACCTCTACATAATATATATATTAGATATAATATTGTGATATCTAAGAATATAACCACTTGCCTGATGGACACATTCATCTGGATGAACTAAAGTTACCTCAAATTCATCGCATTCAAACGCCGCTCATTAACTTCTCTCTTACTCTGTAATCTGCTCTTTTGCTCCATATTGTCTACCTGGGGAACTGACACTGCTGTTTATCCATTTATCCAAGTCAGAAACCTGAGAGCCATTCATGACTACATTCTCTCCATAACCTCCTAAGAGCATTTATGAATTCTATCCTTATGGCTTTATTCAAATACAATGGACCCCTTTAATTTCAATAGCTCTTTTATTGGACCCCTTTAATTTCAATAGCTCTTTAGTGATCTCTTTTCTTCAGTGTGTGACTTTTACAAACTTTTTGTCCTCCAGAGAGCTGCTAGAGAAGTTACCTCTAGTGAATTAGGAACATAACGTTGACTGTTTTACTTCTCTTTATAAAACTCTTCAGTGTCTCTCCATTAACTCAAAATAAAGCTAAGTTAAGCACATGATCAAATGAGGAAAGGTATCTTAAGAGTGAGGAAAGGTATCTTTCAAGTAGGAAAAGATATAACTTCACTATTTATTCTTTAAGGGCAAAGACCATCTTTCTTATCTTTGTAGCGGCACGGTTTCTGGCACATCATTAAATATTTAATAGATAATTTTATGAATGAATAAAAAACAATGTAGAAATAAGGTTAAAATTCAGGCAACTTTGCTTTTTGTGGTCTCATTTTTATAAGATCTACTCCCTGTCTTTAGCATTTAAGAGAAATAATTTGAAGCTGACAGAAAGACAAACAGAAAGATCAAATACAATTGAGATTAGGAATTTAGGTTGCAGAGCAAAACAGACCTGGGTTTAAAATCCAACTTCACCATTACATAGCTGTGTGACTCTGAACAAATGGCTAACTTTCTCTAGACACTGATTCCCTCATCCATAAAAATGGAAACAAAGTATCTGCCTTCTTATGTGGATGAAATGAAGTGATTCATGTAAGTCATTTAGCAGGCCCAAGTTCCCAGGTATTCAACAAATGTTAGCTTGTATTTTTTTCATTTCTCAATATTTACTAGGTATCTCTTTGGTGGTTTTCTCTCAAAACACCAAAATTCACTGGATGATACTGGCCAAGGGAGCTCTGCCACAGAAATGCCTTCAGACAAATTGGGAAGCTCTTAAAATTGTTCTTAGAATGACCACCTTTCAATTCTTTTGTTAATTCTTTTTGTAATTATTGTTAATTATAATTATCAGTGTCTTTCAGAGCTTCACAGTTAATCAGCTCCATGTATCTCCACCCATTTCTAGTCCATAGGAAATGTCTGCATCACACTTCACTGAAAATGGCTTTTCTTTTAACAAAAGAGTCACAGAGACAACTTTAAAAAATAAGGCATGTAATTAGCCCATGTAATCTTACTTCTATGCTGACTGTTCACCCTGGGATTAGTTATTTAATTAAATTAAAAGTTACACTGTATAAAGACAAAAACCTTATTCCACATTTCACCCAAAGTCACCTAAGACTGAACTCTGCATGTTTAGCAAATCTAAATGGTTAGTAAAATGCACGCTCTTTCTTTACTTGCTATCTAATCTATGATCCCAGAATATGTGTCCAGAAACACATGTATGCCAGGGAGACCAGTAGGACCATATTTCAATATCAAATCTTCATTTCCAGATCCCACGAAACCTAGACTTTGCTTTTCTGAATTTACTTCAAATTATATACTTTAGGCTATTTATCCAATGGCACACTATACAACAATAAAAAAATAAACAAGCAAAGCAACAGACAACAATATGGGTAAATCCTAGCAATATAATAAGTTTATCAGTAAATCCCAAGATTACATACCACATAATACCTTCATTTGTAAAGCTGAAACAACTATAATTACAATTTACAATATTTAGGGTTAGGCATACATATAGGTATAATAAAACCACATAAAAGAGACAGAAATAAAGTGATTAACATAGGATCAAAGCCACTTATTACCATTTGTGGGTAGAGGATGGAAGATGGGATGGGGGGAAGGAACATGGTTAGATTAGACATGACACAGTTAGATAAAGGTTATTGTCAAGGACCTAGCTTTGGCACTGGGTAGCAAATTCATGAGTGCTTATTACATTATTGAACATAACAATATCAGTCTCTGTATCAGCCAAGATCCAATTAGGAAAACCAAAACCACACCATTTATTTTAACAGAGAAAATTTAACATAGAGAGTTGGTTAAATCAATATTTGAGGAATTTAAAAAGCAAAAAGAGAACAACATAAAGGTAGCATATGGTACCTGCAGGAATAAGCTACTACTGTTAGGGCTGGACGAACAAAAAGAAAAGGTCAGGATTATCAAAATTTATAAGCTCAAAATATGGGCCTCGCATAGTCTGAGGCGGCGGCCCTACCCAGCTTGTGCTAGTTCCTCTGAGGGGGCACAATAAAGCCAGTCCTGAAGGTGCTCATAAGAAGCCAGAAACCGGAAACAACTGATGCTATCAGGGTGAGGCCATTGTCAAAGCAATACTGAGAGGAACAATGAGCAAACCAGGAAAGAGCAGTCCCTTTGCCCATCTTGTCATCCACTCTCTCTGCAACCCCCTGTTAGTAGAACATGACAGGGAGCCAGCTGGTCGAGGAGGAATATGGTTACCAAAATCACAGGCCCAGAAACACAGGGTAGAGAAGAATGGGTTTGGCACTAAGAAACAATAGCTTACTAACTGGCACACACAGGTAAGCTAGGTTACACTGTTCTGACAACCCAAAATCTCTAACACGATTTACTTTAAGTATATTTCCTGTCTCTTTTCCATGTCCACTGCAGGTCATCAGGGAGGCTCTGTTCATCATAGCCGCTTGAGGGCTCAGACTTATGGAAGTTTTCTTAATCACCACAATACCGGAAAGGATATGTGAATCCTTGCTTTCCATGCTTCTACTCAGAAATGATACAGGTCACTTCTGGTCACATTTTGTTGGCCAAAGCAAGTCATATGAACATGCCAAAGCTCAGAGGTTATACGGAGGTATAGTGCAACTCCCCAAAGAGCCAAGTAAATAAATAAAAATGGTCCATTTAAGGACTAAAAATGAGAATGTGTCATAAACCTAAAATTGCAATTAATCAGTTGTAGGCACCTAAAGTAAATACGTATATGCACACACACACACATACACACACTATATACACACACACACACTTTAACACCTTGTCATGCTACACATAATGTTTCCAAGATAGTTTAATGACTGAGATTCTGTATCTGCAAAATTACCTTAAAAATTTTGTTCCCTAAACCAAAGCTCTAAAGAGAGAATGTATTGATAATACTTTAAAGTCATTTTTATTAGATTTAAAGAAAACAATGTGACAATGGAAAGAAGACTGTCCTCCATGTGGAAAAATCTGAGTCCTAATATTGGTCCCCTAGACAAGGCTTCAGTGAACAAGACTGAATTAGGCCAACAATTCAAACTGGTTTAATTTCAAGTGCCATTTTCTAATGCTTGGTGGTTACTGATAGCAGAACAACTAGCCTGCTTATGCAATACTCTTACTTCATTTCTCCCAACTGTGGCCATGAGTTGCTTCTCGAAACTCTGAGAGTCCAAACTTTTCTAATTGATTATAGACAGTAATAATGTTTTACCCCTATCTTTAATGAGTCAAGAGTCACACATTTGAATCTTTAAAACTCTCCTCTGTGTGACTAATTTATAGTTTTCTTCTCTAAACACTTTCCAGTTTGGCCTGTATTCCTGAAGCAGTCAGGTACACAGAGTGGAAGACAGCACATACCTGCCAATTTCACATCTAAAAATAAGTCTCTTGGAAGAGGCAGAAAAATATGAAAAAGCTTTCAATTTCCAATCATAAGAGCTACTGTCCCCACTTTTTTCTACTTTTTAGCCAGTATATAGACAATATGACAACCCGGATGAGCCAAGGTATAGCTCAGGCAAGTGCATTTGTTAGCACAAGACCTGCTAATGAACATTCAGACACGGCGTGCTGAAACATCTCAAAATGGTCCTCTCACAAGCTCAAAGTGTTAAACCCCAAATCCTGTGCTGAGTCTATATGTAGACTTGAGGTGGAGGAGTGTACTTTATGCAAGAGGGAAGGGATTCTAGTGATCAGAGGGACCCTTGTACTTCCTGACATCCCCTCAAGCATGCCCTAATAAGGACAGGTCACTTTAGTCCTCAGATTCCTTTTAAGATACCTACTTTAGAGGCATTAGTTTCATAGCATCATCTCTTTTCAAATAATCATGTTCCTGACATAGCACCAGCAGGTGTGGCTTAGGAGCATGTTTGGCTAGACTCTGGAAACTTCAGGTGGCACAAACTCAATTCAAAATGCTTAGGCAGAAAAAGTCCATTTTGACTCATAAACCCTGAAAATGCATTTGGCATGACTACACCCAAAGGTTCAACAATATAGTCAGGAATCTGGCTCGACTCCTCTTGGATCCGTTCTTCTCTTCTTGGCTTCATTCTCAAGCTGTTTTTTCCAGTGTGGTGGCAAACTTAGCCACCAGCAGCTCCAGCTCCATTCTGCTGGGATTCCTAACCTCTTTCCCAAAAGCTCTAAAAAAATACAGGGCAATGTAGTCCTCATGGCCAAATCCTGAGCCCTATGAGAAGCTAAGGTAATGTTCAACCTCATCTATACCACTTGGGCTGGGAGTGATGAAGGTAAGTGTATAAAGAAAATTGGAATATATATGAAAGAAATGGATACATACCCATGAAAAATAAAATCAATACATGCCCAGGACCAGTATGGATGATTTAAGCATGCAGCTGACACTAAGAGTTCTCAGGCAATGCCTAGTCAACCTCCAGGGCCCATTCAATAACATAAAAATACAGCAAAAAATAAACTGAAGATGTAGTAAAGGAAAAATAGCTATAGTCTGCTTTGTTTTTAATAGCATGGAAAGATAAAAGGATAGAGGGAGAAAAGAAGGGATATAGGAAGGGAAGATATGCGGGAGGGAAGGAGAGCCCAAAGTATCACTGTAAAATCTTTTAAAAAGACAGACTCTAAGCTTCATGCCTCAAATTGTAAGACGCTTAATATCTGCTACAGAGTTGCTGTGAATTTCTGGGATGTTTGTGTTCTCTGCTTCCTTTCCATTCCATATAACCCTTGTCACACTTTGACTTCTACCCCTAGCCTCTTTCTATGCAGCAACAGTTTAAGGCAAGCTTCTAAGATCTCACTGGCCTGCGGGTATTGGCTTTGATACTCTGACTGCCAGGGCCAAGGCAATGGTTTCTTGGATTTCCCAAATCTGCAGCAAAGACCCAAGATGTCCCTTGAGCCTCATTGTACACCCCTCTTTCTGCTAATGTAGTAATGGGAGCAACTCAGCTCCCTCAAGAAAACAACCCTTCTGCTTCCACTGTAGCCCTCTCTCCATAGGGTTCAAACTCAAGGACTTAAAGCTAATGGAATGACCATAACTGAGGTAAACACCACACTGTTCTCCCCTGTACCCTAAGACCTTAAGGAAAATCTTCTCCTTCTTTCAGCAAGCAAAACCTTTGAAGCGAGTTTATTCAAATAGATCTACCCTTCGCTCTCTTACCAGGTGACTAAACTTTCCCAGACACTCATGCCAACTCACACCCAAGCCAGGATCTCTGACAAATAGCAAATTGGTTCTATGACTGTGCATGAAAGGTGTCTTTTGGAGTTATGATACTTTGATATAGGATCTTCCAGATTTCTTCCCTCATTTTACCATACAACACTTAATGGATGTGATAGCTTTCTAAAGCATCTCATCCATTAATTTTATGAGGTATCATTGATTTACCTCCAGAAATGCCAGATTGCATTTTGCCAAGATAAGGTCTTTTTTATTATTACTTTGTCCTCTTTTTAATTACTTTCAGTCTTGAGTACATTTTTCTTCCATGTGAGCCTACAGTCCCAGGCCAGATTTTCATCTTTATTTCTTTATCTTTATATCTTACTCTCCTTGCCCAACTTTTGAAGTAGTTATACTTAGAAAAAAGCACCCAAGTGGACATTGCCAATTTCCTCAGTGCAGCTGCATCAGCACATGCCTTTGAATGTTTAGGTCCAAAAGCTTATCAAGCAAGGAAAATTAAGGCTCAAAGGACAAGGGGATCTTAGGACATCCTACATAACCTGCACAGCATGGATCAAATACACCACGAAGGCACAGGGCTAAAGCTCACCCCTGAGTCATATAGGATTAGTGGAAAAGCTGGCAGCACAGAACTAAATAAGGAGCAGTGGTAAAAGGAACCTCAGCAGAGTCTAGGCAGCCAGACCCTGTGCAGAACACAGAGGTACAATCCCTGCTCCAAGCTTGTTAAAGTGAAAAAACGAACTACAGAAGCTCTTACCTGAAGGCACATTTTTCTTTTGAGGAAAATAACAGATAAGGAGCAGAAATTGGAGATCTACTTACTTTCTTTTCCCTTCAATGCTTACTGAACTAAGCTAGAAACAGCTTCTTAGAGCTCTTATTCTCTATTTGACAACTTTATAATGAAATGTAATGCTACCGAGTTACTTAGTTATTTAATATCTCATCTACAGTGCCTTGTCACAATTTACCTGGGAGACTTGCAAATAAGAATTATGCAGCAAATCTTTGGTGGCTGAGAGATGCCATATTTTATTGCAATTAGAAATGGAGGTTCTATTAAAAGAAAAATTAAAGAACAGGAACTCTAGCCAGAACTAGGTCAGATGTTTGGTAGGGCTAATCACAGAATACAGGGTTTAACTCTGTAAGATTAACTGAGACTTCAGATATAATCTATGGCTCAAAATCTTCCTGGAGAGCACTAGAAAGATCCGTATGGGGGAGGAAATATATGTTGCGGTCACAAAGAATTCAGATTCCACTCTTTGAAGAAGGCATGGGGAGAAGAAACTAGAGATGTTCTCTTTGCCTAGTTTATTGAGAATTTATTGTCTGCTGAGTTCCTCATTGCCTCTGCATCGTAAGCCTCAGTGATGTCACTTCATTGTACAACAAAAACCAATCTTAAAAATAAAATAACAAGACTCATACTTTGTAGGTACATGCATATATATTTAATAAATAGTTGGTGAGAAAAATGAAAGAAGAAAGGGAAAGAGTGAGGAAAGGAAGAGAAAGAAAAGAAAGGAAAAATATTACTCATATGTTATGTAAACTTTTACTTCTTAAAGGAAAAAAATCAGACTATCAATATATTTTATCCTGACTTATTAATTCACTTACATTTAAAATGTACAAAGATAAATATTAGATCATTTTTATTAATATTTAATGCAACACTTTTATTAAGAAAGGACAAAATTATACAAGAGGAGAATTATTTTAGAAAGCTTGGATATGTGGTCATAGAGCCCAGGAAAACAGAAATGTCTAAGTATTCCAAGAGGGTATGTCTACCTGGTGGTTTTGCAGAGTTCTTTACCTGAAGAATTTTTATGTAGAGAATTAATTGTATGCTCAACTTTCTAGTCCTGGCTAAGACAGAAACCACAGGCACCCTCAGAAATTTGACCACCTTTATATTCTACACACTCTTTTCTTTAAAAGGTTATCTTGCTTTAAGGAGGAACAAAACATGCTTTGTCAGAGGATTGACCTTATTAGAGGTAATCCAACTACTTTTCCAGTTTAGACAAAATGTGATTTCTTGAGTTTCTGAAAAACAAAGGCATTAGAAAGAAATGTGAATTTCAGACTTTGGAAAATACGAGTAGCAGTGACAAACAATATGATAAGTTCATTTTCTGAATTTGGTTTAAAAAGATCAGATTTGAAGTCTGTCAGCTATCTGTTCCCCTCTTTATCACAAACAGATAATATATATTATAAAGGGGCCAAGTCACCTAAAATTTTATTGGTTAGGCTGAGTGTTATAAAAAATACAGAAATAAACTTAAGGAAAAAACTGTGAATTCATAAATATGTAAGAATTTATTCACAACTCCTCAACAGTTGTTCTACCACATCAGTGAGGGACTGAAAAGAAATTAAAACCAAGAATCATATATGCCCTAAAAAATGAACAATAAGAAACAAACAAAAACCAGTCTAGCCTGGCATGTAAGGAAGTTAAAAGTTGCTACTTCATCCTAACAAGTAGAAAGCTGACCACACCGAAAAGTATCGATAACTCTTAGATTTGTCAGAGAAGTAATATCACAGAACAAACCTCTGCCCTGAAAATTGGAGAAACTGGTGGAGAAAAGAGAGAATCACAATTTACTTTAGAGGCAGTAGAAAGATTGGTGGTTGCCAGGGGTTAGGGAGGAGAAGGGGTAAATAGGTAGACCATAGAGGATTTTTAGGACAGAGAAACTATTCAGTACAATATTACAATGATGGATACATGTCATTGTACATTGATCAAAACCCATAGAATGTAGAGCACCAAGAGTAAACCCTAATGTAACCTATAGACTTTGGCTGTTATGCAAGGAGGTTGTGCATATGTGGGGACAAGGGCACCTGGGAACTCTCTGTAGTTTCTACTCAATTTTGCTGTGAACTTAAAACTGCTGTTAAAAATAAAGTTTATTAATTTAAAAAATTAACAATAAATGCAAAAACAATTAAAATGAATTGGGAAATACATATCTCCCACAAAGACTGGGATACAGATTTCTTAATTCGACAAAAAAATTTGAGCACCTACCACATAGGAGTCACTGTCCGAGGTACTCATAGTATAAAATAAAGGAGACCTAGATCCTATCTAGTGGGATGAAGATATAATCATATAATTATAATCTATTGTGAGAAGTGCTATAATAAAGATATGTACAAAGTATTATGGAGCACAGAAGAAGGAGATATAGAATTTCAACATTTCATTCATATACTGAACTATGGAAGCTACTACCTATGGAGATGAGGTATTATTACAATAAATAATGTGTTAATTTGTACAAAATTTACAGAAGCTTAATAGTAATATGAAAAAGAAAAAAAAACTAAAGATAAATCAGTGCTTTAGAATTTTCCACCTACCTTCTGTTCCCCTGCTAGGGATGAGAGAGTTATCTTAACAAAAAATGGTTTTAATACCCAGATATCTGCATATAGAATGTCCTGATTTTCTTCCTTTAATATACTCAGTGGCTCTCAATATTTAAGAAATATAAGAATTAGTGTACAGGGTTATAGACATGAAATTATGTACATTGCATTTTGTAGGCAAGCTACAGAATTTTTAAGGGTTCTTTTGACCATACGAATTTGCTGACCTCACATGGTATTCTCTTAGCTGTCTACCAACTGTTTTAGGTGTTTTCCCAGAAGATTAGCTCATTATTAGATCTTTTAAAATAGGTGATTTCATGCTTAGATTGGGATTCAAGTATCACATATAATCTGACTGGGAAATGCATAAAATATGATGTTCCCCCCCAAAATTGTTATCTTTGAGGGTGCCACTGGTTAAAACCATTATACATAAAACTGAAGCTAGCAAACAAGTACATTTGAATGGATTCTGGCACGCACACAAATGTTATCTTGGCACTGACAGAAATGGAAAAGAAGAAACTTACACTCAAGTGACCATTTCCCAAACACTATAATATTGAATGTAAAACGGTTAAATGTATCTATGTTGTGGCATCACTGCCCCTTAAGTCTCTGTATGGCACATTCCAGCCACAGTCATGTCCACATTATTTTTTTAATGGCAATTGGCTGATACTACTGGCTTTGCACATTATGAAATTCCCCACAGACATGGTTGGTTTCATGAATAGTTTAGAGGCAACATGTTGAGGTTAGGATGTTAGTATATAGCCTTGTTTATATTTATTCTTATGGTCAGTGAAGGAAAGAAGGAAGATAAGATCTTTTTTTGACTTCCAAGTTATGTAAAACAGATTAGGATTTCCCAAAATGTGTTTTTGGAACGCCAGTCTCACAAGATATTCCATGAAGAATTTCATGGACAAGTGACTTTGGTAAATGACACACAGCATATCCCCTTCGTGGAGATTCATAAGGTACATTAAAATACAGAAAATTTTTAAGTCTAATAGCAAAGATATGTGTTTATCTCTGTTTAACCAGGATTCCCAGACTTACTTAATTATGGAACTAAAGGGTGGCAGAATATGTCATTCCAAAATTTGCCACTTAGGCATAAGGATTATTTTGAGCTAAAGGCACTTGAAGAATAGCAGATACAAGAAGAGTACTCTAACTTCCCCCTTTCTCTTTCTGAAAACAGAAAATGAAACTCCCATGTGAGAGCTGCCCTTCCTATGCCAGGAGAAAAGAAACTTTCTTATCACCAGCGATGGGAGTTGAGGCCAAGAGAATTCTATACATGCAGACCTTGTTAAAATAATTCTTATCTCCCTTTAGTCTCTCCATTTATTTTAGTTATTTTCCACAATTGCCTCTTTGTTCAAAGCAGTACAAACAAAGGTTTTCCCACTTCTTTGGGTCTTTGTTTCCTTATGAGGGCTGTATCATGTAAAACTTATTGTGAATAAATTTTATGCTTTCCTCCTGTTAATCTGCCTTCTATCAATTTAATTCTCAAGCCCAGCTGGAGACCCTAAGAGGTATGGGTAACATTTTTGGCTCCCCTACAAAACCCACTATACTTAGTGCTCATTAGCAACCACAGAGAATGGCTATGTTTTCAGAGCACACCATATAGACTGCCGCACTAGAGAAAACCATAGGGGCTAATTCTTTTTTTTTCAGCTGCAGTTAACATTCAATATTTTATTAGTTTCAAGTATACAGCATAGTGGTTAGACACTGTATAACTTACAAAGTGATCTCCCTAATAAGTCTAGTGCCCACCTGACACTGTAGATAGTTATTACAGTATTATTGACTATATTCTCATAAGGGCTATTCTTGAAAGTGCGTCTCTCATTTTAAGTGGAAATTCTTACTTTACAAAATAGATATATGATGAGCTTATTATTCAATTTTCATGAGCATTCACCATAAAATTATCTCTTAAAAACTTCCATCCTACATTTAAAATGAACTAATAAACTTTCAATTTGGTTTTATTAGTTAACTTACATGGAATTCTTTCAGAAAAATTAGTAATTGAAGTGATCTTCTTAAAACCATTCACTGTTAAAATAACTTTTTCCACCCAAGAACGATATGACCATAAAAAGTGAAGACTCCAGAATTCAATAATATACGGACTGACGAGGTCTTTTATTAAATACATTTTAAGTTATTAAAGTAACTTACATAAAGTAGGCACTCAATAAAGTCTAGCTGACTTGAGTTCAGTTGAACTGAATTGCATTAAAGTGAATTGAACTGAACAGAATTGAATTATAACACAGTATGCTTATAGAGACTAAACATAAAAGAAAACAAGCTACAGTCTTCTGCCAACAATGTGTTTTTATAAACCAATTAGTTCAAAAGCAATTGGTAAGTAGAGGAATTCTGCCAGTGTAGAATACAGAAATTGTGTTGATTGATTCACATTTTTTTCCAGGCAAGGGAAGCTAGTATAATGGAGGAAAAGTATAACTTTTAGCAGAAAAGGGGGGCAGTCTCAGCTTGGTAGCTGCACAGACAGGATCCCTTCATTTCTATATTATTTCAAATGAGTGCCTGCATCCAGGATTTCTTCTCCAAAGAGGTGCACCAAAGCCTTGAAATGCTCCTCTTCCTTTGCTCTGAGCTCCAATTCCAGACAATTGTACTGTCTCAAGTTAGCAAGTCTGCATTTTTGTTTTATTTTGCTTGTGTATTTTTAACATTTCCTGAGGCAGCTCCCAGCTGTTTTGCCTTCAGACACTGTTACCATGTTTGTTAAAGTTCTGGTTACAAAGCTGAATAGATTTTAAGTGGTGTGCACCAATTTTATTTTCCCATAAGCCTTGTTATTTTTGGTACACAATTTTTCAGAATAGAAAGTTTTCTAGGAACATAAATTTCATGTTCTACCAAAAACTACGGCAGTTATAAATTACTTTCTTAAAGAATGGATGACTAGTATGTTTTGATGATATGGACTGTCATTAGTTTGTTTCTCTAATCCCAAGGATTTTCGGAGAGGAGAGGAGTTGGGAGTTAATCAATTAGCTCTGTTAAGGCTTGAATGACTTCAATGTCTTCCTAACTCTTCCATTTGCTCTCACCTGGTGTCTTTTTTCTGTTTCTTGAAAACATCATGCCCATCTCAGGGCTTTCACAAATATTCTCCTTCTCGTCATTCAAGACTCAGCTCAGATGTTATCTTCTCAGAGAAACCTTTTTTAACCACCTTACCTAAGGCTGCACTCCTCCAAACTTCTGTCCTCTCACATATCACATTCCCCTTTCATTGCCTTCCTAATGTTTAACATTTCCTAATTTTTCTTTGTTGCTTGTCAGACCCATAAAAGCTTGGACTACATTTGCCTTGTTAACTAGAGAGATGAAGCCAGAGACCAGGGTGCTCATGGCCAGAGGGATGGGTACAGCAAAAAGGCTCCATCACCTGTAATCTACAGTCTACCTACCTATGTGTCTAGTCTCATTGCATACTGCTTTCCCTAACATCTTCCCATCACAACCCTAGCAATTATTGAAAATTTAGAAGGAACAGCCAGTCTCCTAACCTGATCATATGCAGCACGCTACCCCTGCTTGTTCATTGATAAATCTTCAGTGTCTAGAACATGTTTGCTTCTAGGAGGTATCATGAAAAATATTTCTTCCATCATCATATATTTGACTACCTTTACCTTTATCTACAGAAGGAGATTTGACTTTGAGTGGTGAACACACAATGTAATATACAGATGATGTATTACTGAATGATACATGTAAAGCCTATATAATTTTATTAACTAATGTCACTCCAATAAATTTAATAAAATAAATAAATATCAGAAAAATATTTCTTGATTGTATGACATAATAAAAGAAAAAAATACTAATTGACAAATTAAAAGATATTTCTCCAGCTATTCAACCCTTAAATAGTTAAATCTAGTCCATTCGTTTTGTTCTCCCCTGTGCATTTGTGCTCACTGTCTGATTGGCTTTTGATGCATATAGGTGAACAGAACTATCACACTTTCCAGTTCTTTTTGTTTTCTGTGTTTTCTTATGGAACATTCTTCAGCTTTTTTCTCTGTTAGTTTTGATGTTTCTTTAAAAAAAGATGTGTATCATCTAAAGACAATAGTTAAAAACAGTAGAGTAGAGTCAATGGATGTCTTAGTGACTCAAACAATTTGAGTACAGTGTGTTCTACTGAAAACACTTGCTTCAAAAGAGACAATAGATAACAGATTAAAGGATCTTAATATTCATTTTGGAATGGGTTCATGTCTATAGAGCCTTATGTCTTTTATTGTCACAAAATATTTGAAAATAAATTTCAGTCTCTATGATTATTCTTTTAAATATGACATAAAATTCCTATTTTTTTCCCTTTTTCCTAATCTAAGCTCCAATTTCAAAGAACGATTCTCCAGGAAAGCAAACTACTTTAGATCTATAAAATCAAAACTATGCTTTAGTTAGAATTAATATTTAGATTATCCATAATAATAAAATTACTAATTAAGCCATAAAAATTTGAACCAAATAGGTATTTGGGTCTATAGGAACCATATGATACAATATGTGCTTTTTAAATTTTTTTAATTAAATTTATTATTTAGGTTGGTGTCATATAACTATAATCACAGTGAAAGATATGAGCACTGGTTATAGTTGGTACTTTTGTTTATTCACCTAACGTCACTGAATAATCTCATTCATGATTATAATGTTCAAATTTAATACAGACAAATATTTCTATTTAATATATAGAAGTTCAGATACCTGGCACTTTGTTATAACTCAACAGGAGCTTTAAGCCCCACTGGCTCCCACAGCTGTTTTATTGTCACATTCTAATAGGACTACAGAGTCATTACCCTGTATGCTGCCTCATGACTGGAAAGAGCCTTTGATGCTTTGAATACTATTTTCAAATGTAAACAATATTTTTAAAGCAAAAATATTAGAAAACTTTGGGCCTAATGCAGCTGCAAATAAAAAATACTAGGAAACTGAATGTTCCCACTATAATAACAAATGAATTCATTGTAGATGATGCATTTTCTATTAACTGGTGCTATGGGGCATAGGTAGCTTAGCTGTCAAGAAATTTCCCATGTGGTTGCTAGGCACGAATCAGTCCAACACTAATGAATCTCATCCTATTTACCTCAGTTCTGAAACCATTATATAAGTGGATTCAATTCAGCATGGAGGATAAACACAGTCAGCAAGCTAAAGGATAAAAAAAGACAAGGAGAGCTTGATGTGAATACACAGTGGCAGTTCCACAGAGAAGTTTTCACCAGATCCATCACATAAATATAAGCTAATAAATAGTAGTTAGTTATTATTTTAATGTTAATATTATTTGATGATGATAGGTAACACTGAGTTCCTAAGGTATATCGCGTATTGTTCTACTAAATGCTAAGTACTTTGTAGTCAACTCACTACAACAAACTCCACTTTAGAGATAAAGAAAATGGATCTTAGGCTTATGGTCAAGATGGAAGAGTAGGTAAATTCTGTGCTTGCCTTGTCTCATCAAAATTACAACTACTCTACAGAGTCACCTGAAGCTGAACAGAAGTCCTACAACTAGAAACACACATTAGAGGCCACCTTGAGACTGGTAGGAGGGGCAGAGTTGTGAAATAGTCTGTTCCCACACCCACACATAGCAGTTGAAAATCAGGAGGAATATCTCAGCTGCGGAGGTCCCTGCAAAAGAGTGAGGGGCCCTGGCCCCACACCAGGCTCCCCAGCCCAGTGTCCAGTGCCAGAAAGAGGAGTCCCCACAACTTCTGGCTATGAAAACCAACAGAGATTGTGGCACAGTGAGATAGAGAATTGAGAAAGTCACAGACATTTCTCTTAAGGGACCCATGCATGGACTTACTCAGTGACAGACTCCCTCACTCTGAGCTCCAGCTCTGGAGCAGCACCTTGAAAGTCACCAGAGACATATGGGGAGGAACTGAGTTATCTGACTTCAGGGTGAGGGCTGGAGAGGCAGCTTCCTCCCAGACAGAAGTGCTGGCAGAAGGCATTTTTCCTTTGTTGAACCCTCCCCAGCTTGGCTTGCAGACCCAGGCAGCTGCCATATCTGAGTCTCCATAAACTTAGCTAACACTGGTTGCCCCACCCAGGTGATTCCCTGAGACCCTACCCCTCCCACTGTGTGGGCCCACCTAAGCCATTTCCAATGGACTTCCCGTATAAACGGCCTGTCTTGACTCATGCTGTGTACTGTCCTAAAATCTCTCAAAGGTTCACAAAACCTCAGGAAGCAGCATCAGGCCTCAGCGTGCCCCATACCTCTTGCTGGGCAGCTCCAATCCCAACACTAGCAGCAGCCAGCCTTGGTTTGCGGCTTGGCCTCTTGAGGCATTTCCAAGCTCAGCATGGGTGGCAGCCATCTGCAGATTGCTTGGTGGCTCATACCAGGTGGCCCCGGGCAGGGCACTGGCTGTGGCTGAACTTGGCCTGTGGCAGGGCCCCTCCCAGGATGCCCCAGTCTGCACAGCTGTGGTTGGCTTTGGTCTGAGCTACAGCACCACCAGTAGTCACATCTGAGGACAATATACCCAAAGGGCAGACAGGGCAGGCACCAGAACCCTGCTAAAGTGAATCCTGTTCCATAGGGTCAGACCCTGCACAACAGCTCCTCTGCTAATCATGGCCAATCAGCCCAAGGGACAATCCTTCCTACTGACAAGCAAACAGCAATAGAGGCTCAATTACAAACAGGAGGGCACATACAACCCATATAAGGGACATACCTGGAGCAACTGGCTCAGGTGACCAGGGAAGACTGTGCCGCTGGGACCCACAGCACACCTACTATATAAAGCCAATCTACTAAGACTGGGAGACATAGCAACCCTACTTAATACATAGAAACAAACACAAGTAGGCAGCCAAAATGGGAAGACAAAGAAACATGTCCCACATGAAAGAACAGAACAAAACTCCAGAAAAGGAACTAAACAAAATGGACACAAGCGATCTACCAGATGCAGAGTTCAAAACACTGATTAAAACATCTATTAAAATAATGGATTGCTGTTGTGAAAATTAGACTACTCCTCCCAATATTTTCTAAAATTACAGACATTTTAATTTTCTTGTGCTTTCTAAAATGCAGCCTTATCTTCTTGTATTTTTCCAAAGTTCATGGTTCAAACTACAAAGAAGGTGAAATCTGGCCATTGGCAGCCTTTGTAAGGACATCTAGGGAAACCTAGATAAGGACTACATAAGTCCATAGGCCCCAAGAGAGTAAACCAAGGGACACAGAGGTGGTCAAGGTCATAGTCCTGTGACTACTGATGCATAGATATAGCAAATTCAAAAAGAATTGTTTACAGAATGCTCTCAAAGCCTCTGTGGCTCTGTAAATCAAATTATCTTTAATAACTACTTTAAATTCAATAAATATTCAATTGTTACAGTTGTTACCTCCTAACTGAAAATCAATTACTCAGTTTAGTAAGATTTTGTCACTTTGTCTGATCTACCTGGAAACAATGTAGGGCCAGCAAAGTCATGGTGAATGAAGCAAGTCCTCCTTTTGCCTTCTCTGTAAATAAAAAAGCTAAAAAAAAATTACTGATGTAGGGAAATGGTCCAATTTTAATTGAAGTATAACATACTGTTAAATGTACAAATCTGAAATACACAGCTAATTGAATCTTTATATATGTATAATCCCTTTTTTAATATTCACTCTTATAATCATGCTCAAATCCCAGACATCTCCAGCATAACAGAAAGTTCCTTTGTGCCCCCTCCAGATCAATATCCCCCACCAAGGATAAGCACTATTCTAACCTTTATCATAATGGGTCCATTTTGCATGCTTCTAAAAAAAAAAAAAAATAGAACCATACTGATATACTATGTATCGTTTTGTACCTGGTTTTTTCTACTCAACATTATTTTTAAGATTCATCCATGTTGTTGCTTGGATCAATAGTTCATCCTTTTTTTTTTTATTGTTATGCAGTATTCTATTCTGTAGAGGATACTTCAATTGTTTCTAGTTTGGGGCTATTCTGGCTAATGGCGATATGAATATTCTCGTACAAATAATTTCTGTCAAGTAACACAATACCCAGGACTAACATTCCTGGACCATAGCATAGGTGTATAGTCACCCTTAGTAGATTTTGCTAAACAGTTTTCCAGAGTAATTATACCAATTTGACTCCCACCAGCAGTGTATGAGACTTCCAATTGCTTCACATACTTGACTGGTATATTGATTTTTAAATTAGCTGAGGGCAAGAACCTTTCTCAAATTTGTCTGTGACCTCCAAATTTCTATAGTCATTCCCTGAATCTAATTACAATCTTTATAACTCAGAATTAAAGCAACCAGAAATGTTTATTCAGATAGTTAATCTGAAATAAATGAAATGCAAGGAACTCTTTTTTCATCAGATCAAATATTAACATTTTTGATAACAGTAAATGTCTAATGGAGAAAAACATTGAGGTTCCTATTGGATGTGTATGCGAGAGTTTTACATGTGCTTGTTTTACAAAAGTGTATGTATTGGAGCAGGCTGGCTGACCATGGCTTTCCACAAGAATTAAGCAATTAGATAATTCTATTTTTTTTCCTTTGAAAACAAGTTTGCCTTTAGCCAACACAGTGCACAATGAGAGCTTCTCCTTGGCAAAGCGAAGTCTCTGCTTTATCCCATCCATCTTCATTAACTGCCACAAGGGCTAATATAAGGAAGTTCCACTTTCAGCATTTATTCTTGAACAAATTTGATGATGAAGTTTGTGCAAAAAAAAGGCCCATTTGTCAAAAATATAGAATGTACATGGTTGTGAGATAGAACATTTTGATAAAGAAGATAATAAATCATTTTTAAAATTAACACTGATATGTCCATGCCATCTCATATTAATTTAAGAGTAAACAGACACTGCCTTTCTCTAAAATTCTTACAAAATAATTTGCTTTCCCCTGGCATATGTCATACATATCAATCCTATTCAGCTTTAATTACTATTCTTCATCAGAAGTTTCTTTAAGACTCCACTTCCTCAAAGTCTGAGTGTTACTAACATCCAGACATTCTTTCACATGCAACATTTTTTGTCATAAAAAGATATCCAAGACCATTCTCCTAGATGATCAAGTAAGATAGTTCAGAGAGTTCATGTCTCTTCATTCTCTACTGTCATTCCTGAAGTAACACTTTGCTTCTCTAAGTACAAACACAACTTCTCTAAGAGCTTACTCTTTCCATCTTCTCTTATAAATGTGAGCCTCATTCTGTGAACTTTGTGAAAGTCTCTACTATAAAATGACATCACAGAAATTGCTTTTGATTAGTCCAAAGCCCTTTCATCTTCTGAAAGACTGTGAACTCAAATGCTGCGATGGGTTTACTTTGGCTCACCATGCTGGAATACTTAATTTTTTATCTTTTGACTTCAGAGTGTTCTTCTGGGCCTCTCTACTCTAGCCTTTGGCTATTTCTCTCTAATTAACCAGCCCTCTACACTTCTCCCAGCTCATTTAATGTGCTAATGTAAACCCCATTTTTCAAAACAAATTCTTTATCTTCACCCCCCACCTCACCTAGATTCTTTTTTTTTTCTTTTCACCTATAGTACCCAGTCTTCCTAGGTCGTCTCCCATTCAAGTACTAACCAGGCCCAACCCTGCTTAGCTTCCAAGATCAGATCACCTGAATTCTTAAAATAGACTTTTAATAGATCTCTTTACATTCAGTCTGTCTCCATTTTCCACATCAAAAGGAAACTTTCAAAACATAAATTTGATCAAGTCATTCCCTGTTTTAAAATCCTTCAATGGTTTCTTTTGGGGAAAAGTTCAAGTGTTTTACCATAATTTATAAAACCTTCTGTGATTGAATCTCTTCATTAGGTCTCTTGCCATTCTCCTTATCCTAGACACCAGCTGAACCAAACTTATTCCATGTGCCATGTGCATTCTACCCACAAGACCACCACACTTACTATTTCTATGTATAAAACAATCAGCCATGCCCTCTCCGCATTACCTCCTGGCTTCAGATTATCACTTCCTGTGTCTCTACCAAACAAGTCAGACTGCTCAGTTATGTTTCCCCACTACACCCTGCACTGCCTCTATCACTTTTTATTTTACTTTATTACACTGCTTTTTCTGCTTCATTTTAAACTCCTTGGGAACAAAGGTAATATTGCCCATTTTCTATCACATTTTGTGCCCAGCATGGTGCCCAACACAAAGTATCTACCCAATAAATATATATTGGATGAATAACAAATTAATTAATTAATTAATGTTTAAGATAATTGCTATTGTTTCTTATTTTCTCTCTCCAGAAGCAGGTTACTTTCCCCAAAAGTTATTTTTGTGCTTCCATCAGTACGGTAACTACTAATACTTAATTTTCCAAATACTTAATTTTCCATGCCCTGTGCAAGACACTGCAGGAAAGAGGAACGAGATAGAAGTCCTGCTGATAGTCCAGTAGGCAATGAGACAAAGTCTCAATTAGTTGAAGAAAAAGAAGAAAATATGATTAATTCTGCCAGAATTATAAGAATATGTGATTTGAAATTAAAATAGGAGGTGTTTCAATAGATGGAGATGGAGGCAGGAATCTTGAAAAGACTCAGTCTTAAGAAAATAGCAAAGCTAGAAAATGAGAAATATGAAAACTTGAATAGCAAAGACTGTGAGGAATGTGAGTAGTCTAGCTTGTCTACAGCTTATGAAATGAAATTGGGTGTACATAAACCAGAAAGATATTTTGGAGTCATATCATGGAGGGTTTTGTTGTCAAGGGAAGAACTATATACATATTCAGTAGTCAATGGAGAGTAGTTTGAGCAAAACATTGACATGATTGGAGCTGAATGTTAGGAAGCTTTTTCCCCCAATGGTGTATAGAATAAATTAAGGCAAGAAGACAATAGAAGTGGGGAAATTTCCATACTTTGTCAAATGAAGTTTCAAAAACCAGTGGTAAGAGGCACCATTGCTTGATTTAGCATTGAAAAAGAAAAATAAATATTCAAGATGGAGAATCTCTTAGAAGTGAATAATGTAATCTCTGCTTCTGAGGAGCATCTATTGTAGTGACAAAAGTAGAAAGTGTGATAAAGAATTAAAGTGTGATAAGGGAAATACAGAATAGAACAACAAATATGAATCTAAAACTTGGCACTGGTCTAAGAAGGAAAAATATCGTCCCTAAAAAACTGAAGTACAAAGCAATTCTTATATAAATCGGTGGTCTGAATCATACTATCAGTGTGATCCAAAAAAACCTCATGCAAAGAATTTAAGAGACAGGACAAAAGAGATACTATAGAGTTGGAATTTATACAACTTGGCAAATAATTAGTGTGGTAGGCGATGAATGAGAGGGAAAGGTCAAAGAGACTGAGAGTCTGATCCAAGAGGACTAGGATAATGGCAGTGCCTGTGGCAGACAGAGAAGTCAAGAGTAGAGGCTGTTTGAGAAGGGACAAGAGTGTAGTTTTCTGTAGGTTGCATTTTAACTTTCCATTTTCCTAGATAGTGGTTTATAATAGGAAACTGGAAATGCAGATTAAGAGTTTAGGGTTACAGTGGTGTTGTTTTTTTAAATCAAATTCTGTATATTGTTGTCTGTGGGTTGGATAAAAATGCATAGAAAAAGCCATATAATAATACATGTTCTACCTCCTATGCCCAAGAGAAATAGCAGATGATAAAAGACTAGATGTTGGGGAAAAGAAGAATTTTCATGTTTTGCTCTCTATATATTTATATTATTTAAATTTTTATAATGATTATGTTCTCATCAAGTAATAGGTAATTTTAAAAGCTTTGATTTTAAATATTTGGCATTAGAATTATAGATTGAGGTATCACTGGCATAAAAATGGTAGTAGAAGATGCAGGAGAGAACACAGTTGGACAAAGACACGAATATACAAAGATAAAATAGGTGGATTAATCTGAGGGTTAAGCCCGGAAACATATTCTCAAAAAATAGAATGGAGACAAGACCAAGGAAAAAAGAAAATATCTGTCCAAAAAACTAAACGGAAAACCAATAATATGCAATATCACATAAAGGGAAAGAGAAGTTGGGAGAGGAAGATAGAAACAAATTACTATGTGTCAGACACTGTGTTAGTGACATAACAGAAATAGTTGCCATTTGTTGAAGATTCATTATACATCATTATATGTTAAGAATTTTATAGTAATAATTTCATTTTATCTTCCTAAGTAGCCTAAAGGTACATATAAAAGTTCTCTTAGAGATGTGGAAACTGAGGCTCAGAAGAGTTACGTTTTAAGATTTCATAACTAGTTTAGTTGAAGAGTCTAAATTCAAAGCTAGTTTCGAATTCAGAGACCTAGCTTGGAGTTCTGGCCATTTGCTTTTACTTGGAAAGAGGAGCAAAGTGTCAAATGTTGCACTGATATAACGAAGGTGAAAATTAACAGGAGGGCATTAGATGGAGCATTTGTAAAATACCCACTGACTTTTGAGAACAATATTTCAGCGAATGAAGAAAGTGAAAGCCAAATACAAGAAATTAAAATGCAAAGAAAGCCTTGGCAGCTATAAGAGTAAGAGTAATTTTTTTTTAATGTGCCATTAAAGAGAGTATTATTTATGGTTAAAAAAGTAAGAGAGGGGACACGATTAATGGAGTGATGTTCTGAAAGAGAGAGTTTTATGACCATCGATGGAAGGCCTGGTCTTGGAAGATATTGCATCCTGAGAGAAAGGAGTAAAAAAAGAGAGAGAAAAAGACCCTCCATAGAATGAACCAGGAAAGCTTCTACTGAGTGGCTTCAAATAAGAGTGACTGATATAGGGTTGGGGGGTCTTGAGAAACATAAAGAAGATTTTGAATAATTACTATGAGAATAAGATGGGAAATCAACAACAACATGTGATCAAAAAGTTGCTGAGTGGCAGAATGAGTCTGATACAGAACATAGCATAGATTTTACCCAGATTTTTAACTTTATTTGGCAACATGCAATAGTCTAAGATTCTAAGGAGTTGTCTATAGATGTTAAAAATTTTACCACTACAAAATGGATGGTAAAGCCAGATATCACGTAGAGGCCTGGAGTTTATCAGACCTTAAATCATGCCCTGGATCTGTAATCTGCTGTCTCTATAGCCTTGAGAATTTCATTTCATCTTCAAGCCTCAAATTTTTAATCTGTGGAATCAAGATAATAATAGTGTCTATTTCCATAATTTGTTATGAGAAATAAATGTTTGCATAGCACAGTATTTAGCACATTCCAAGTTCTCAATATGCAATCAATAATGGGAGAATTGTATCAAAGGACTGAAAGGTGAAGACAAGTGCTAGTTAAGGATGAATGATGGAGTAGAAGATGAAAAATATAAGAGGTTGTTGTCAGAGCAGGAAATTTCAGAATGTGAAATCTTGCAGGCAAAGTAGTTTTTACTGATGATAAAATATAAAGTCAAACTAGGTGATTAAGTAACTTTTTTTTTTAATGGAGGCCATGGAACTGAGGCATCTGATAATCAGGGAAGGAAGTATAAAGATATTCTCAAGGGAGGGTAACAAGGGAGGGGAATAAGGAAGACAGCGAGGCGATAAGTAATGCATAAAATTATTAGGAATGGTAGGAGAAACCAAGAAAAGCAGTAAGAGAAAAATAATATAAAAGAACTTTAAATTAAGAAATTGCTAATGGAGAGCAAAGAATGTATAAAACTCTTTGGCAATGAAATGTGAGAAAAAGTATTGTCAAGAATTTTGAAGGGTTTTGAGATTTTATGCTATTTGCAAGTAGCAAGTTAGCTCACCACCGCTTCATGAGTGCTGGAAGAAAACATAAAACTCCTTTATAACTATATATATAGCTATGTGTGTGTGTAACTATATATATAGTATATGTATACATATGTGTATATATAGTTTTATATATGTATATATAATATATAGTTATATATGTGTGTTTGTATATATATAACATATATAGCACATATATAATGTATATATAACATATATCTGTATATATATAGTTTTATAGCAACAGCAGTCACTAGAGAATTATCATTTTCTTGTGTCATTTTGGAATTCTTAATTCTTTTAGGGGGATATGAAAAAGGTAACAACTGCACATTCTGTGGGTTGAAAATACAAGAGAAAAACCATGATCTTTGCGACCCGCTTTTATGATAGGCAGTAAAAATGCCTGACTTTTGATCTGAAGGGAGACACTATATCTCCCAAAGCTGTTTGCTACACAAATATCCTTGAAAACATAGTCCAGAATGTGGGCAGCCAGTGCCTCTGCTCACCAGATATGCAGAAGTGTAAGAGACTCAGAGAGAATTATCTCCTAGTAAGTATTTTTTCTACTGGAAAAAAGTGGAAAGAAAATACTGTCAGAGAAAAACAAGTTTCACTTAATGCAAAGAGATAAAAATAGAGTCATGATATTTACACAAGTTTAACCTCATTTCAATAAAAATTTCTTCTCTTAGGGGCTGTTTTTCCTCTATGCTAGTATGTTAGAGCTAGGGACTTACCCAGCTTCTTCGTTTCCCATCCTTGGCTCCCACACTCGTCCTCACCTATAAAATTCAGTTTCTCAATCTCCTTATTTATTCAGTGACTATCACGATAAAATATGCTGCTTCTAACTACAGAAAAGTTATTTGCTACTTAGAATTCTGGCATTCTCATATGATTCTCTTCTGCTATTTGCTCATTTGTGTATTAAATTACCGCAAGCTGCACTCTTAGCCTCTCATAAGAAACACGTTTCTAATATTCTGGTTTCTCTTCAGATCATAGACATTTTTCACCATTTACTAAAGAAACACACTTCTTGGAAACTTTCAAAAATGACATGGAAATTCTGTTTCTCTGAGAGTTAAAATAAAAAACTAGAACTAAATCGTGTATGTTTTGTCATGCAGTAAAGGACTAGGGATGGTGGAAATTCAGAAAGAAGAAGACTTATTATAAATTTGAAAACTCACATATTAAAATCAACCTACCAGCATCTTCTTTGATCATATAAAAACATTAAAAATGAAATGACAGCAAGTGAGTTTATAAATAATTTCACCCACGTGATACCACAGCTTTGCAAAACATAGCATTTTTTCTTGCATAATACCAGAATATTCCCTGAAAAAGTGAAGATTTAGTCACAAATTCATTTTTAATCTGCTTTGTGGAAAAACATCAGGATTTTTATAATCTGCTGCTACTAAGCATTGAAGTGGCCCAATGTCTAAAAGAGTGAAAGCACTTTACCTTTCATCTGGAATACACTATCAATTCCTGTTATCTTTCTTACCCTTCCGAAAAGAGGCTACGGGTGAAAATTAAGCTCTACTCTCCCTTTTAGGCAAAGGCAGTTTCCTTTTCATACAAAGAAATAGTAATAGTTACTGTTCCCTCAGCCTAACTGTACGCCAGTTGTCAATGAAAAATCAGAGCCTAACAATAGTTGAAGTGGCAAAAAACAATTTTTATTCAAGACTGTTGCAATAAGAGAAAAGAGATTTCAATGTAGAACTGAGCTCAATTCCAAATAAAACAAGAAAAAAGTGGAGATTTATAGCCAAGGAGAAGAGTGAAGGAGTTACCTGACCAGATTCTTGCTAAAGGCAGTTCAGGGTGATCATACATCACTTGTGAAATAGTGGGCGTGAAGAACTTATTCAGATGTTAAGAGTGATCATATATCAAGGGTGGATTTTCTGGCTAAACCGACTTGACAGGTTCCTTGCTAAAACTAGATCTACAAGGATAGAAGCAGAAACCCAAGGGTCAGGTTTAGTCAAGCACAGGGCTCAAAAGAGTCTGACTAAAGTTTGGTCAAGGAGAGAATCTTTGTCATAGGCACTCTCTTAAGCACTTCACATACATTAATTCATTTACCCCTCACAACAATCCCATAAGGCATATTCTGTTACTTTTCCATTTTAAAGATGCAGGAACTGAGGCACAGAGAGGTTAATTGATTTGCCCAAGGTCCCATGGCCAGTAGGAGGGTTTGAGTCCAGGCAGCCTGGTTCTAGACTGTGTATGTCTTGCAAGGACATACACAGTCTAGTATTATTAATAGTGACATTTATTGAGCATTTACCATGTTGCAGTCACTGGGATAATTGCTTTGTGTGTTTTATCTCACTGAAACATGAAAACAACCCTGTGAATTTGGCTTTACTATTATTCCCATATTACAGATGAGAAAATTGAGGTTTCAAGAGGTCAACATACTTCATATAGTTAGTAAGTGGCAATGGTCACACATGACTTGTAGTAGAAAAGGTGAGATTTAAACCCAAGATTTTTTACTCCAAAGCTCATATTCTTAACTTTCTTTTCCTAATCATTTTTTTTCAATCAGTATTTAAAAGGCTTCTACTGGGCACTGTGCAAGGCACTAAGACTATAACAGTGGAAAGCAGCAACTGTCCCCGCCTTCACAGAGCTTAGTCTATGGGAAAGAACAACAGCCTATGTCAACTGCAACCTAGAAAAATAGATGTTGACTAGGACTAGGTGCAGGGTACTGTGAGAGTAGACAGAAGGCACTTAACCCTGGTTTGAGGGACTATGGAAGGCTTCTCAGAAGTCACACAAGACTTTGTAAAGGAAGCAAATCTAAGCACAAGTCTGTATCACCAAAGAAACTTGTGGAATAAGCAGGAGTTAGCCAGAAGGCCAAAAGGGAGGGAAATATGTTCCAAGCTGGGGAAAGAGCAGGTGTAATGATTCCAAGGCCAGAGTAGGTAGGTCAGAATGACCAGAGCACAGGGTAGGGAGGAACACACAGTGATATGCTGGAGAGGTATGTGGGAACAGGATCATGAAGAGTCTTGTTGGCCAACTAAAGAAATTCACACTGAATTATAAGAGCAGCAGAGAACCACTAAAGATTTCATGCAAGAAAATAACATAGTTTAATTTGTATACGAGGAAAACCAATCAGGCTGCACCAGGAGGACTAGTCTCTGGAAGGGGAACTAGACTGATGGAAGAAAGGCCAGATAAAAGATTGTTACAGGAAGACAGACAAGCAGCCAAGTGGCAGTTATAAGAGCAAGAAGTGGGTGGATCTGAAAGTGATTTTCAAAGTAATTTGAAATTTTCAGGACTTGATAATTGATAGGGCTGTCAGAGGAAGAATCAGATGACATACAGATTTCTAGCTTGGAAATCTATTCAAAAAGGAAGGCAATATAAGAAACAGTAGGCTTAAGAGAGAAAATAATTATTTCTGTTTGAAAAATGCTGAGCCGTATGTGCTCATAAGACACCTTTGTAAATAAGTTGCTTAAGTGGTTGTTAAGATTGGAGCTTTGGGAAGTTCTGGAAATAAAGATGTGGGAACCATTTTTATGCAAATAGCAGTTAAAGCACTATGGCTTATGAGATTACACAGAGAAAGGGCATAAGGAGAAAAGTAAACCTGGGAGACCAGACTTTAAAGGTCAAAAAGAGAAAGTTTCAGAAGAGACTGAGAAAGACTTGCCTGAGAGATGAAAGGAGAGCCAGGTTTGTGCATCCCAGGGGTCAGGAAATTTGATTTTTTAGAAGAAAAGAGTGACTACCATGTTCATTGCTGCTGAAAGGACAAAAGAGGACTAAAATTATGTCCATTGGGTTTACCAAAAATGATTTTTGAAGCCGAGACAAGATGCTAGAAGATAACTATTCTTCCTGTCTTTTGTAAAGCACTGAAGAGTTTGTGCTAATTTCCTGGGTTGCGGGATGGGTACAGGTGAGGACCTTTGGGAGCAACAAGAGGAGATAAGAAGAGTTTTCAGATTAAAAAAAGAGTTCACGAGTCAAACACTGGGAGTCAAGGACATAGGCACTGCCTAAAAGCAACCCTGTGGTATAGAAATGAATAATGGGAGACTGACTAGGATTGATTCACAGCTCTATTTCTTAGAAGTGATGTGATCTTGGCAAGTTACTTAACTTCTCCGTACCTCAGTTTCCTCATAAGTAAAGCAGATTGTTGTAAGGTTTAAATGAGTTATTGATGTAGTAGTTTTAGACAATACCTGGCATACAATAAACATTTTGTTAGTTCTTTCTACTATTTTATTTTTCTGGGGACTGTATAAACCTTCAGAATCCTGATGAAATATTTGAGAAGATGGGCCCCTAGTACCAACTGAGGTTAAATGATCTCCAATCTGGCCCCCTCCCCCTCAAAAAAGAGTGTTTAGAGATAGATTATTTTGGTCTAAAAAGGAGTGGTGGTAGAGAGGACTGGCTACATCACTACAAGAAGCAGTGAAGTCTGTGAAAATAGACCAGGAGTTGGAAAACTATAACCTGTCTATACTCTGGTTTGTAAATAAAACAACCATGCCTATTCCATTAAAGAGTGACTATGGCTGTTTTCACACTATAGTTGCAGGGTTAATAGTTGGAACAGAGACTGTATGACCCATAAAGCCTAAAATATTTTGTATCTGGCCCTATACAGAAAAAGTTGCCAACTCTTGATATAATCAATACTTCCAAAATACTATGAAAGCACCTAAAGAAAAAATAATTAAACACTTGGGAATTTAACTAATTGTAGATCCTACAAGAATTATTTGTATTATTTGGCTGCCCAAAAGTGAAACTGAATCATAGTTGGATGCTAGAAATATAAGATCCAGAATAATGGAGGAAATAGCTGACCAAGCTGGTAATATTATGTGGCGTTTGGAGCAGAACTATTACAATCTAGGGCAGCATAGTCCAAAAGAACTTCCTGCAGTGATGGAAACATTCTAAATCTGCACTGTCCAATACTGTCACCACCAGCCACTTATGGACATTGTTTGACTGAGGAACTGAATTTTAATTGTATTTCATTTTAATTAATTTAAATATAACTAGCCACATGTGGCTAGTGGCTATCATTTGGATAGTCTAGATTAAAATATTCAATATTATAGAAGTAATTATAGAATAAAAAGAAGACAATTTGATCAATAAAACTTTTTTAGTGCTTTATTCTGGGGTTAGAATAGTAACATTCAATTAAATAGATAAAAATTGAGTGCCACTATATACCATGCTTTGGGCAAAGTCCTCAACATTTACTATTTTATTTAACCCTTTAAGAACTCCATGAAATAAATATCATCCTAAATTTCATGTTTAAAAAACAAAACAAAACACTGAGCCCTAAAAAGACTAAGTTGATTTACCAAAGCACAAGTGATAATTGAACTGGATTCAAGTATAAACCTACCTGACTCCACAGCTAAAGATTCTTTCTAAATAAGAGAATGATTTATATGCCATTGGAATTCAAATGAGGAAGAAATGTATTCTGGTTTTGGAGGGCCAGACTTCTCGGGGAGGGAAGGCCAAAGACATCTTGGCAAGGTAAGTCATATTTGAGCTGAATCTTGAAGGAAGAGTCCTCTATAAAGATAAAAGGAGATCATTTAAGGCAAGGGGAAGAGCATGAGGAAAAGGGCACAAGAGTTGTAGATAGAGCATGGAATCATGATCGTCGGTATGTTAATTTTTACGTTCTTTCTATACGCTACATCCTGCTAGGCTACATATATATATATATACTCATTACCCTTAAGTAAGGTAAATGGTCAAGATACAATTCCTACTCTTCACAAACACACAATCTAATAGAGAATACTAAAATACACAACCAGGCTGGTAGAAGTAAGAGTTACAAATTACCTTGAGAGATTAGGAATTGAGCCTGTAAATCACTGGGGAATGTGATAAAGCCTCAGAATAAATGAGTTGTAGGCTTGTGTAAGACACTAATACAAAGGGATGGGGAAAAAAACAACCAGAATGGTCAATGGAATGTTAATAGAAGGAACTTGTGAAGACTCTAGAGATCTTTAGCCTGAAAAAGGTCAAGGGCAGGAGAACAAGACAAATCTCTTGATGTATGAAAGAATGTCATGGAGCAAAGGGATTAATATTGTGCTATGTGATCCTACATAACAGAACTCAGACCAGTGGAGGAAAGCTTCAGAAGACAGATTTTGGACTGGAAGACAAAATGGCGTAGATGATAGAGGCTTTTTTCATCCGCTCTTATGACTACATTAAAGCTGTGATCGAAACATGGAGCAAACAGCAAGCAAAGTCTTCTGGGGTCTAGATGAACAAGCCCTACAATTAGGGAGAGAAATAAGAAATCATCCTGCAACGGGAGGAACTAGGATGGGGCAAGGACATGAGGCTGCCCAGTCCAGAGCGGCTGAGTGGGACAGAGGCTGCAGCAGCAGCAGCTGGCAGCTGCAGACGCCTCTTAAAGGGGCCGTGTCCACAATGGGAATTTTGTAATGATGGAACTGCTCTCTCTGAGCACCAGTGCTGGGTCTGCTACTGGGGTGGGGTGGGGTGGATGGGGGCACCAGGGACTTGCAAGGGGATGCTGAGTTGTCAGAGTGAGGGCCAGAGGCAAGGCTTCCTCCTGGGCAAAAGCACTGGCAGTATCCATTGTTCTTCTGATGAGCCCTTGTTGCTCCCAGTGTGTGGATGCAGGGCCACCAGAGCTGAGATGTCGTCAAACTGGATAAGAGGTATCTCGGCTCAGAGGATTCTCTAAAACTCCACCTCCCCCAACTTGTGGCTCTACCTAAGCCACATCCAGGTATATCCTCAGCAAGTCAGGTGCTCCTTGCTGAACACTGCCGACACTCACACTGGTGGCAGCTGACCTCAGTTTCTGGCATGGTTTCTTGAGGCAACTATAAGCACGGCATCTGTGGATTGCTTGCTGAATTTTAACAGGTGGCCCGAGAGGGATACAGGCTGGGCCTAAAATTGGCCTGCAGCTGAACCCCTTTCAGGACTGTGCCTCTGGACCCCTACTACACGAAACCACACTACAAGATCGGGACACCTAAGAGCATTGCTTAGTAGAAACAGATACAGAAAGGCAGCCAAAATGGGAATGCTGAGCTGTCAGAGTGAGGGCCGGAGGCAAGGCTTCCTCCTGGGCAAAAGCACTGGCAGTATCCATTGTTCCTCTGTTGAGTCCTCGCTGCTCCCAGTGTGTGGATGCAGGGCCACTAGAGCTGAGATGTCGTCAAACTGGATAAGAGATCTCTTGGCTCAGAGGATTCTCAGAAAGGCAGCCAAAGTGGGAACAGATACAGAAAGGCAACCAAAGTGGGAAGACAAAGAAGCAGAAACCATATGAGAGAACAGAACAGAGATCCAGAAAAAAATGAGTCAAGTAATCTAACAGATGCAGAGTTCAAAACATTGCTTATAAAGATGTTCAATGAGGGAGAAGAATAGATGAACTCAGTGAGAACTCTAACAAAGAGATTAAAAAACATAAAAATAGAAATGGAAATTATAAAAGTGAACCAGTCTGAAATGAAGAACACATTAACTGAGATGAAAAGTATATTAGAGGGAATTAACCAGAGTGGATGAAAGAGAGGATTGAGTCACCAATATAGAGAATGAGGAAGCCAACATCACCCAATCAGAAAGGCAAGAAAAAAAAAAGCCAACAATATAATAATATTTTAAGGAGTCTTTGGGACAAAATTAAGTGTAAAAACATTCGTGTAATAGAGGTACTTGAAGGAGGAGAGGGAGAACAAGAGGTGGAAAAGTTATTTGAAGAAATAATGATGGAAAAATTCCCTAACCTGGTGAAGGAAATATTCATACAATCCCAGGAAGCTAAGAGAGTCCCAAGAAAGAGGAACCCACAGACACACACCAAAACATATCATAATTAAAATGCCAAAGGTTAAATACAAAGAGAGAATCTTAAAAGCAGCAAGAGAAAAGCAGTTAGTTACCTACAAGGGAGCACCCATAAGACTGGCAGCTGATTTCTCAAAGGAAACTTTTCAGGACAAATGGGCTTGGCACAAAATATTCAAAGTGATGAAAACCCAGGATCTAAATACTTTATCCAGCAAAGCTATCATTTAGAGTTGAAGGACAGATAAGGAGCATCCCTGACAAAAATAAGCTAAAGGAATTCATCACCACCCAGCCACTATTACAGGAATTGTTGAAGGGACTTCTTTAAGAAGAAAAACAGGTATGAAAATCACGAATAAAAAATGGTAATAACTACATATCTATCAACAACTACTTCAAATGGAAAAGAATTAAGTGCTCCAACCAAAGGATAGGGTGGCCAAATGGATAAAGAAACAAGACCTCCTACGTATGCTGCTTACAAAAGACTCACTTCAGATTAAAAGACACATGCAGACTAAAAGGAATGGGATAGAAAAAGATATTGCCTTGATGGATCTAGAGGGTATTGTGCTAAATGAAGTAAGTCAGATAGAGAAAGACAAATACCACATGATTTCATGTACATGTGGAAATCTAAAGAACAAAATAAACAACAATAATCACAAAAAGGAAACTCATAGACACAGAATATTTTGAGGGCTACTAGACAGAGGGGGTTGGAGGGATGGTGAAAAAGGGCAAAGGAATTAATAAATACAAATAGTTACAACATAGTCATGGAGATATAAAGTGTAGCATAAGGAAAATAGTAAACAATGTAAGAAATATGTAAGGAGGAAAAAGGATACTAGATTTAGTGATCACTTGAGCTCTAATTGCTATGCTATACAACTGAAACTAATATGTCAATTATAATTGAAAAAAACTCATTGAATTGTACAATGTAAATATGAGCAACTAATTGTCTATTATATTTCAATAAAGCTAGGAAAAATAAAAAATAAATAAATAATAGGACAGCTGATAGAATAAGAATATAAAGAAAAAATATTTTTGTACAGCTGTAAAAAAAAAAAGGAAGGCAGATTTTCTTTCTACATACAACTTTTTTGCTAACATATGACAAGGTTCTCGCCTTGGCCAAACTTTGGTCAGATTCCTCCAAGATGTCTTTTCAAAGAGTCCCAAACTTGGGCTCTGTCTTTGGCCCAGTCTTAGCAAGAATGCTGATGGATCAGTTTAGTGAAAATTCTCCACTCTTGACACCTGATCAAATTCTTCATTCATCTCTCTTTATATCTTATCACCCTGGTTTGGAAATTATAAAAGTGAACCAGTCTGAAATGAAGAACACATTAACTGAGATGAAAAGTATATTAGAGGGAATTATCAAGTCATTTCAATCACAATCTCCCTTATTTGTAATGATTCCTCTTAGTAACTTTGTATCCACTGACCCCCACTCTGCTCCTTGGCTATAATGCCCACGTCTTTGTATTTGAAAAAGTGCCCATCTCTATACTGAGGTCTCTCTTCCCCTATCGCGATAGTTCCCAAATAGTATTTGCCTTTACCACTTTAATTTCTCTCTAGCTGTGATTCTTGCTGACAAATAGCAGACTATTTGTCAGCAGGAAATCACATGAGTTGCCTCAGGAAGACATCCACCTCTAGAATAGTTCAAGAAGAGGCTGGGAAAAGATGGTAATCATACAGGTTGTCCAGAGGTATTGCTCTGGACTCGAAGCTGATCTCCTGACCCTGATATTCTGGAATTTTAACACAGATCTGGCATCAACATTCTACTAGTTTTTCTTATAGCTCAACTGTGATCACTTTTCCAATAAGTTCTTAAAATTGAATTGGAGCTTACATATATTTATCTGTGATAATTTAGAAATACAATTAGTTATTCATAAAGAATTTAATTCTATTCTCCAAATTTATTGTCCTGGTGAATCTCATTCTGATACTGAAAAGAGTTGCCCTAACTTGAATGATGTCTTTGATACCACAGATTATGCACTGCAGAAAGCAGCACTCAAGGCCTCTGGACTTCACATCCAAGGTCATAGCCTTTTTAAGCAATTTCAGACCCCTAAACAAAATGGCTAATATGGTATGCATTTTTAAATACTAAGACAGCATTTCTTTTCAAGTATTCTATAATTCATACTTTAACTAATCTATAATGCTAGCCTTCTCACACATACCCGCACTCTCTTTGCTGATTTATTTACCTGTCTCTAAGATCCATCCAGCACCCTTCTTCTGCTCTGCATCACTAGAAGCTAATCCATGCTACTGTACTTCCCAGGCTCCTTTGACAACTTCTTGTTGTGTTTGCCAATGGAAGGCACTGGTGAGAGATTGGAAAATAAAAGATTGGAGGGTGAAAGGAGCAGAGAAAACAAGGTATCTCTCTCTCCTTCATTCTTTCACTCCTTCCCTCTTTCCTTCCCTCCCTTCCTCTCCCCCTTTCTGATTTGGATGGTATTTCCAGCAACAATTTGCCACTTTTGTGATCCCAGGTCCTACCAATTTGCCCTTACCACAGTGACCGCTCCCTCCAGGCTGCCGGGCCCCCGTAGTTCTGTATTAATACCATCTCCATTTGCCCCTCCAGGAGCAGGGTAACCCAGGATGTAGCTCCTATTTTTGCTAATCTCTAGGTTGCCTCTCTGTTCCCTTCACTGTGTGTGTGTGCATGTGTGTTAAAATAGATAGAACATAATATCCCCTTTATTCCTTAGCTTATCCTATACGTGATAACTAGTTCCTTATATTGAATTCTGTTAAACTACCTCTGTGTTTCTATTTTCCTAGCTGACCTGATTGATATCACCTCATTCTCTAATTTAAGAGAGGCTTTATATAATTCCAAAGTGTGGGTTTAAAAAGTACGTACAAATTACCAAAAGAAGCCGTATTAATTTAAAGAAAACCTGTTCTTTCACTTAGTCCAAATCTTAAGTGATGGCTTTTGTAACCCCCTTTCTTCCTCTCTTCCTTGCAATCTAGTTTAAAGTCCCTCTCCACAATACAAAAGTGGCCATGGCATCATCTTATACTTGAACACTCATTATACCTTGAAGTGTCGGAGATTGCATTTTGGATTCTCTATTAGACTTTAAATCCTATTGAATTAATATGAATCCTGCAATAACAAAATCTATTTGGAAAATCACTCACAGGAATCCCTTTACCTCTTTTATTTTCTATTCTTATTTTTTTCTTCCTACCTATTGCCTTTTTCTCTTTTCCCCCATGGAAATAAAAGACATGATTAGAGCAACATTTAAACAGCCCACCAACATGACCTCTGTCTTCCTTCATGTCATAAGAGGGAGATGTTGCCGTGGCAACTCTGGAGGAGACATTCTTGACTTCCTAGACTGCAATCTCCAAAAAGAATTGTTTTTCAGATCTTATCCACTCTCAGATGGGATGCCTACTATTGTTTTATATCGAATTTTTTTTCTTTAATATGAAGCCCATATTTAAAGGACAATGATTAAGAATTGTCCCCAGACCAGAAGCAATTTGTCAGATGGGCACTAATCACCTGCAGAGCATTTTGCACTCAGTTGTTTCCCATCCTGCTGTTGCAGTGGCTCAGAACCATGAATTTTGATAATCATCAGTCACCGAGCTTTTTCAATATGTAAAATTCTGACAAGGAATGACCTGTCCAAAGCCCTTCCCCTAAACGGATGTTTTTCTCTTACTATTTCCTTTTCTCTGACCATTGGTCTTTTCTGCTTTATTTTTCCACTTTATATATTTGTAATACTAGACCTTTGTTTCCATGATCTCACTCTTTGACCTGAGTTGAAGTATAGTCCATTGGTTCCTGTGTCAAGCACACTGTGTGCAGCAGAGAGGACTAGATATAGCTGAAGTCAAAGGTCACCAACTGTGGGAGTAGAGGAATCAAGAATAGGGGACAATACATGTCATGGCAGACAAATTATAGCAACTTCCATGTTGGATGTACCTGACCCTTCCTCTCAGACAATTTCAGAAGCCAGAAAGAAATAAGGATGAAAGGACAGAATCTTTCTTAATGCAACACTGTTTTTGGTCTCTCTAGCAAGTTACAAATTCTATACATACTATATGATGGCGCTATACCCCATAACCTGTCCAGCTCCTGCCCTGTCTTCTCTTTCTTCCTTGAGCTCTAAACTGGGAGCTGAAAGATGTACTGGCACTGTTCTCAGTCCTTTGCATACATTTTCTCCTCTCATCTTCATAAAGCCCACCATATTACTGATGAGGATAAGTAACTTGCCCAAAGTCTCTCGAGTACAAAGCTGCAGAGGCAGAATTTAAAACTCAGGCAGTCTGATACAAAGATTCTTTCATACATAACACATTATATCCCCAAAGGGGAAAATCTGAAAAACAGTATGAAGAGTCTGTTTAATGTCTAATTTTCCACTGGCCTCTTAGTAATGTGAGTGAAGTGTTAATTCATGTTCACGTCTATAGCCCCCATGTCTGGCACACTGTAAATACTCAACAAGCATTTGTTGGAAGATGGATAAAATTTGTTAATTAATACACATCTCTCTTCTTTATCCTGAACCTGAATTATTGCCAAACCTCTAAAATGGCCTTTACACCACTATTCTTGACCACTTGTAATTGAGTTTCCACAGAAAACATGATTAACTTGACACCATTACTTTAAAATTGCTCAATACCCTTCCATTGATAGGATAAAGTATGAATTTCTCTTCCCTTATATATCTTTAGAGATTTATCTCTTTCCCCTCTATCCTACATCATACAACCTACGCTTCACCCCTTTGCTGAATTATTCTGGAAATTTAAATTATTGGCAGCTTCCCTAATACAAAGCTCTGAGCTTTTGTGCATGCAATTTCTTCCACCTGGATGGCCTTAGTCTCCCCCACCACGCACACACTCCACACATACACTCCTCCCTTGCCTTATTTGTCTAACAAACTCCTCTCCCCCTATTATAAACAGAATGTATGTGTCCGCCAAAAATTCTTATGTTGAAACTACAACTAACTCCTATGTGATGGTATTAGGAGGTGGGGTCTTTGGGAGATAATTAGGATTAGGTGAGGTCACGAGAGTGGAGCCCTCACGAAAGGGATTAGTGCCCTTATAAGAGTCACAAGAGAGCTTGCTTCCTCTCTCTGCTCTCCATCAAGGAGAAGTTGGCCATCTGCAACTCAGAAGAAATCTTTCACTGGAACTCAGCCATGCTGTCACCCTGATCTCAGACTTCCAGCCTCCAAAATTGTGAGTAATTAATGCCTGTTTACAAGCCACCCAGTCTATGGTAGTTTTTTGTAGCAGCCCAAAAGAGAGTTAGTAACCCTCTTTCAAGAATTAGCCCAAACAAACCTCCTCGGAATTCACCAATTTACTGAGAACTCAGTGCTCTCTGCACCTTATACAGATGTCCACTATAGAAGCTACTATATTGTATTATCATTGTCCACTTCCCCAATTTTTTATGAGCTTGCTAAGACAGAAACTATGCCTATTCATCTCTATGCCCCCAGAACTAAGTAGAGTGTCTAGTTGTACGAGCCCAAATTACCTAAAGCAATATACACATTTAATGCAATCCCCATCAAAATCCCATCAGCACTCTTTAAAGAAATAAAACAAAAAATCATCAGATTTGTATGGAAGCACAAAAGACTCTGAATTGCCAAAGCCATCCTGAGAAAAAAGAACAAAGCTGGAGGCATCACTCTTCCTGACTTCAAATTATACTACAAAGTGACGGTAATCAAAACAGCATGGTATTGGCAGAAAAACAGACACACAGACCAGTGGAACAGAATCGAGAGGCCAGAAGTAAACCCATGTTTATATGAGCAAATAATTTTTGACAAAGGAGCCAAAAACATACAGTGGAGAAAGCAAAGCCTCTTCAATAAATGGTGCTGGGAAAACTAGAAAGCCATCTACAAACAAATGAAACAAGACTGTTGTCTATCACCACACACCAAAATTAACTCAAAATGGATTGAGGTCCTGAATATAAGACCTGAAACAATAAAATGCATAGAAGAAAACATAAGAACTAAACTCATGGACCTTGAACTTAAAGAGGATTTTATGAATTTGACCTCAAAAGCAAGGGAAGTAAACGTGAAAATAAATGAATGGGATTACATCAAACTAAAAAGCTTCTGCACAGCAAAAGAAACCTTTAAAAAGGTAAAAGACAACCATCGAAATGGGAAAAATGTATTTGCAGGCAATGCCTCTGATAAGGGCCTAATTTCCAAAATATACAAAGAACTCATACAACTCAATAACAACAACAACAAAAATCCAATTAAAAAATGGTCAGAGAACCTGAACAGACACTTCTCCCAAGAAGACATACAAATAGCCAATAAACATATGAAAAGAGCTCAACATCACTAGCTATTAGTGAAATGCAAATCAAAACCACAATGAGATACCTGTTAGAACAGGTATTTTCAACATCTCACACCTGTTAGAATAGATATTTTCAACAGGAAAAGTAATAACAAGTGTTGAAGAGGATGCGGAGAAAAAGGAACCCTCATACACTGCTGATGGGACTGCAAACTGGTATAGCCACTATGGAAAACAGTACGGAGGTTCTTCAAAAATCTAAGACTTGATCTAGAGCAAACCCTCTACCGGGTATTTACCCCAAAGACTGGAAAACATATATCCAAAAAGATACATAGCGGCATTATAAGATACAATAGCAGCATTATTCATGGTGGCCAGAACTTGGAAGCAACCAAAGTGCCCTACAATAGATGACTAGATAAAGAAGCTGTGGTACACGTATACGATGGAATATTACTCAGTTATAAGAAGAGATGAAATACTGCCATTTGCGACATCGACGGACCTTAAGATAATCATGCTAAGTAAAATAAGCCAAACAGAAAAAGTTGAAAACAACATGATGTCACTTTTATGTGGGTTATAAACCTAAAAACAACAAACAAACAGGACAAACAAACAGAGACTCATGAACATGGACAATAGACAAGCGGTTACCAGAGGGTAAAAAGAAGGGAGGGGAAAGGTTGATGGGGTAAAAAGAGTCAAATATCTGGTAATAGAAAGAAATCTCACTATGAGCAGTGAACATACAATGCGAAATGTATATGACTTACTGTTGAAAAAATAAAAAATAAAATAAAATAATTAAAAATAAATAAAAGATAAATCATAATAATAATAATAAAGAAATCAATATTTATCCAAATAGCAAGGAAAGAAGGGAGGAAGGGAGGA
>NW_024354875.1:17995126-18053622 GCF_902729225.1 Pteropus medius | reverse complement strand
GGGGAAAGGAGGGAAGGAGGGAGGAAAGGGGAGGCCTCAATTTGATTTCTGAAGAGGAACCTGTAGGAACAGTCATGCAATGAATGCATTTTGCTCTTTGAATCAGGGGTAGGCAAGAAAGTTGCAAGGCCTGGAACATTGTCTGACACAAGTAAGCCAAGAACTATGTGATAATAACAATGATTAGGGAGATAGAAAACCAGGGAAGGCAAGGTGCAGCAAGACAAATTATTATATACAACTTTATCTCAAATTGTCCCTGTGTGGAAGATTCATCTCCAAACCCAGTAGTGTGGCACCACTTTTGAAATCATTAAATGTATTGTTTTGTGTGTTTCTTTTGAAGTTAAAATAATTTGAGATATAAAGTCATGCCCGTTGCAAAGAGTGTGATATTTGTGATATTATCTTTTAAACAAGTTTTCCTTACTGCCACTAATCAAAGAACTCAAGTACATATTTCCCAGGACTTAAAGCACAAAATACATTAGATTTAAAGAAAATCAGAAATTAAAAATGTTTATACCTTCAGGTTCTAGGAGAAGAAGAATTATATTTTGCCAATTGTGAAAGGCCTGGCTTATTTTACTATCTCCCATTTGTAATGTTTAATATTAAAATAAAATGTAGATAACATTAGCAGAAATCTAGTTATATTGAGTAAATAAAAGACAAGAAACTTATAACAGTGTGTTATAAAGCAGCTTGCTATTGCGAAATCCAGGTTCTGAGACATTTTTCAAGACTGACATTTTTGAGACAAATAATAAAGGCTAGAACATGTCATAAATACACATTCCTCAACTCAGAAAAAGGTAGAAAGAATATTTTATGTCATGAGGATTTATAACTACTAGTTGAAAAATAAATATCCTTTGGTCTTTATCAATATTATAACTGGCATTTCTATATGGATAATATTTATTTTAGAGGCATTAACACCAGATTTTCCTTCCTGTAAGTGCTCTGGTGGTTTGGATTTTTTTATGGATTTATTAGAGCATTTAGTGTACAATTAGATGGTACAATTGTTGATTAAATATGATTACAGTCATCTATTAAACGTCTACCATATTCCAGTCACATTCCCAATACTATTTCTGATCTTCATAACAATTCTTGAAGGGAGGTATTATCTGTGTCTCTATGTTACAGATGAGAAAATCAAGAATTCAAATAGATTAAGTAATTTGTCCATGGTCCCACAGCTCACAAGAAAAGTCTTGAAACTTGAACTCCATGGAACTGCATTTGACTTTGTGAGACACTAAATCCCATACCTGTCCCACTGCCATTTACTTTGGGATGCCACTACTGTTCTGAATAGAATACAGAAGAATACAGCACCTGCAGAGCAAACTGTGTTTGAAGAGAAAAGACTCTTTCGTCAGAGAAATGGGCTGGAGAAGCCTGTTTTGAAAGTCCAAACAGGTTTTTGAGGAGGAAAAAGCACTAACATTAAAATATGTAACAAAATCTCTTTAGAAATATATATATTTTTATTGTTATGAATATGAACAAAAGAATAATGAAAGACTAAAGGGATTCTCTCACTGAGTGACCTTTGGTAGTGAGACCATGCAGGGAGCCTGGACAGGAATGATTGTCAACAAGCCTGCCTTGGCTACTCAAAACCAAGAAAAGACATGATGGTCTTTTTGATGTATCAACTTGGCTATGCTATAGTCCCCAGTTTTTCAATCAGTCACAAGTCTAGGTGTTGCTGTGACAGTGTTTTGTAGATGTGATTAAAGTCCATGATTAGCTGACTTTAAACAACGGATATTGTCCCAGATGATATGAGTGGGCCTGATTCAATCAGTAGAAGGTCCTAAGAGCAGGAATGCTTGTGGAACCACCTTAGGAAACAGACCCAAAGATATAATGCTTGGTAGTTTTCTTATACATTCTTCATACAAAAGTGACCATTGTCTACAAAATATTTTAGCCAGATAACATAATACTAAATACTACTAATTTCACTAATGAGGTACTTATCAGTAGATTCATTATACTGATTGAATAATAATTTCACCTGTGAAAACTGATTACTAACATTCATAATGCTGAGCAAAATGTCTAATGTGAACCACACATCGTTGCAGTGCTTGCGGTAGCCACCTACAGAAAGTGGCCATTGCGATTAAATGCTAACTCACCGCTCTACCCCTAGAACACAGCCTAAACTAACATAACCCAAAACCACACTGCTATGCAGAAGTATTTTGGAGTAAATTACAAACATCAATTACAAGTATTGTAACCATTTATCTAAAAAGGAAAGCAAGTTTTTCCCTAAGTTATTACACTGCTTTTGGTGTATTTCAAATTGTGAAACCCATTACTAACCAGTAAGCTGGAGTGTTTGCTTAAGCCTATCTACATCTAATTATTTCTTGACAAAGAAGAAAATTCCCACTTCTGGACCGTGAGAGGCTGAGATAAGCAAGGATGACACAACTGTCCCTCTGAACAAGTTCAGATTGTCATTTTTGTGGCATTTTTCTTATATCATTTTTAAAGTTTGTGAAAATTTAAATTTGCCCCCTTTGAGAGAATCCCTTAAAATAATAACTTTCACATGGAAATGCATAAACGACTGAAAAAATATTTATTAAATTAGATCCATTTCACATATTTAAGGAAATATATATTTAGGTGACTCAAAACATAGTTAATGTAACAACCCTCAACCATCATAAATATGACTACCTAGAAAAAAGAAAAGAAGTATAGAGGTGTCCATTTCGTTCCTGAATGTGAAAATGAAATAGACAAAGAAGTGCCAAGCTATCCTATGGTGGGTACTGGCAGTCTTTGCACAAATTCTCCATCAAACGCCTCATGTCTTATCTTTTCAAAAGCAAACCTCCGTAATTAAAGACTGGGGTTATTCATCAGGCAGAGAGCACACAATGTGTTTCATTTGTCCAAATGTCTACAAAGCATAATGTTAAATCATGAGCTTGGGCGCCAAGGAGTCAGACAGCTGGTCCTCCTCCATGCTCGCTTTTCACTTGATCATCAAGCACTTGATAGGAACCTATTTGCTTGTGGAATTCCGTGGGGAAAATGATGCAGACCCTGCTGGCCATTACTGTCAGCAGACTCAAGAAGATAATCACAATGTGCAAAGTCCCTTGAAGATTTGTTTGCTAATTTATTTAATTGACATTTATTGAGCATCTGCTATTCGGCAAACTCGGAACTAACAGGTGAGAGCTCAAGCATGTGGAAGACTAATTCTAGCCACCCTCAAGGATTTCACAGTCAATTGGGGAAGATAAACACAACTGGCATTAAACTAAATGAATAAGCACATTAGATGTACAAATACAAAGGATATGTTTGTGAAGATCAGGCAAAATAGGGCTGGAAATATAGGGCTGTGATACTTTGTTCCCTAGATTGAAGAACATGGCCCAAGGAATGTCATTATGAGTTACCATAACCTGTAAAAAACCTGTATTTGTCACCTTTTTTCTTTCTCACCCTCACACCAATGCCTTGAGGCAATTCTCTGGCATTACCTAGGCATTAACCATTCCATTTCTCAATTGCATCAAAACCCCCACGATCTTAGGAAAACTAATATCAACTAATTAAAATAAATCTTCTTAGACCAATTCTAACTAAGGAATAAATTAGTAATGTGGTACATTAATCTTCCCAGGAGATGAGGAAGTATTAAGGCAGAAACATTTTAAAAATAATGGAAATAAACTCAAAATTTAGAAAATACTGGTTACCCCACAGACCGATTATTTAAAATAAAATATATATTGCATACCTACAATTCAGTTTTTCCCTCTTGATTTTTATTTTAATAGTTATATGTATGTGTATATGTGTTTATGTTTCTTCAGTTACTTATATGTTAAAAATAAAAGTAACATACCATGATACTAGCATACATTTAAATGCATACTAATGATACTAGCTTTGTATTTTAGGGAAATAAAACTGAGAGACTGAATATATAAATGGATAATAGCCAGACCACATACAGAAGTAAAATTCTGAACCCACAACCGGCCCAGAAAGCCAACCCATTATCTGCAATAATTAGTCCAGGATGCCAACTTACTCTCCACAGGTCAGATCATCTCTATCAAACAGTCCAAGAAATCAAACAATAACTCTGTAAAATATAGGCCCCAAATGGCCAGGACTCGATTAATAACTGATAGCTTTACTATTTTTTGCCCCCATTTCAAACTTAGGACCAATAAAAGAAAGCTAAATATGTACCCCTAATCATCACAGAGAATGTTTCACCTCAGTTAGCCCACCTACAGCTTCCCCATGCCAACAGCCTCCAATCAAGGCATACCTGAAGCCTATCCTTTTTCCCATTATCCTATCCCCCACCTGCCTTTGAGTCTCTGTCAAATGCAAGTGATGGTGGCTGACAACCTTGCTATTTAGTAAGCCCTGAATAGTCTTTGCTTGTTCTCATTTAGGTGGTCTATATTTATTTCCATAAAACAAAAATCTCCTTCTAAAATAAAAGTACTTAGAAGTGAAAAGGGTATTTGATTAAATAAAATCTAATTAAATAATGGTATGTATGGTACATGAATATTACAAAACTTATCATAGTGGTACACAAATGAAGGAAGTTTGAAAACACTGCATTCTGTGTAAACTTTATGCTAGCATTACATTCTGCACAAAAACTTGCAGGGGAATGCTATGACAAGAAGACACTGGGTGTGCTCCCACCTCAGACCTTGGGACTGGCTGTTTCCTTAATCTGGAATGGTTTTTCACACATCCATATGACATGCCACCTCTCTTCTTTCATTCATCTCGTTCCGCGCTCAAATGTCTTCCTTGTGAGCCCTTCTCTGATTCTGTTTTTAACAGCCATACACTCTGTCCTGTCCTTCCCTCCTACACACATAGACCTCACTATCTTTCATGTTCTATTTTCACAATAGCATTTATCATCATCTCAAATAATATATATTTTATTACTTATTTTTACACCTGTCCCTCTACTCCCTCCCCTTTGGCAACAACCACCTTGTTCTCTGTATCTATGGGTCTTTTTCTATTTTGTTTATTCATTTGTTTTGTTTTGTTTAGTTAGATTCCACATATAAACGAAATCATACAGAATTTGTCTTTCTCTGTCTGACTTATTTCACTTAATATAATACCCTCTAGGTCCATCCATGTTGTCACGAATGGCAAGATTTCATTCTTTTTTATTGCTGAGTAATATTTAATTGTTTATACACACAAACACAGATATCTATTTATCTACCTTGGTTATCCATTTATCTATCAATGGACACCTAGATTGCTTTCATATCTTGGCTATTTGTATTTTACTTTTTTGTAACAATTTGTCACCTCCATACTAAATGGTAATTCTCTGAAGGAAAGGATTTTTCCCTTCTTTTTCTTTTTCCCTCAACACTGAATCCCCAACACATAAAACAGTGCCTGACACTAAGAAAGTCTTCAATAAGAATTCGTTAATTGAATGAAAGCAGGCAGGAATTTCGTCAGCTTTGGAATCTGTAGAATCCAAGCTCAATTTCAACCCTATCACTTACTAGCTGTGGTAGGTACAGAGATGTGCCGCCCAGATTTCCTACAAGGGGTGACACGCCCTAGCTGTCAGCTCCTTCAGGGTTTGTCTTATCTGCAAAGAGTCGCCTTACTCAAAGACACACCCTGAAAAGACAGCCAACGTTCTGTGACTGAGTATAAAGGTGCAGCAATTTCAGCCCATGAGATACTCTGATGGGGAGTGATATTGTGATATTCTCAGAGCACCCCCTGATGTTGGCTGTAGCTTAATCCAGCCTATATTACATTTCAACTTTCTCTGCCCGATCCTGCTTCCTTGCCACCACCATCACCCCGTCCCCCCTACCCCCCGTTTTCTTCCACAGGTGTTAATCCTTCATAAATAACCTCCACACCAAATTCTATCTCAGCATCTGCTTCCAGAGAACCAAACTGCAACACTAGTCAATTACCCAAGAATCCAACCCATGATGTCAACTAGGATCCTTACTTTCCTCAATTTTCTTCTCTAAATTCTTCAAGGAGGCTCTAAGTAGTTGTGGCATGTTGTTAGCAGCCACCCCAGAAGCAGCTTGTACCTCTCAGGGTATCTATACATTTCTGCAGATCTCTAGAGACAGGACCTAAGAATCACTCAGTGTTTCACAGATTCCAGAGATATAGTCTAAGCAGGCCCCCAGGGTCCCACCCTGCGGGGACTCTCATCAGAGCTTTCCTTCTATGCAGTAAAGGATCTTTGCCTTGCTGATATTTATCTTCCTTGCCTGCTGTCCACTCAATATAAAAACGTTTGTCTCCAGGTTATAAGCCCCACAGGCTCCCTCATGACTTTATAACTGATAGAGCTCAGAGGCTAGATTCAGGACTCTCTAAATAAACAATATTGATAATAGTAATTACAGCAAATAATCCTTGGCTTCCTAATGGATCCTACTCATTAATAATGCCATAGGCACCAGGCTATTACACTGTGGTTTCATGTTTCTTATAACTAGCTAGCCACACTGGGTTGAGAAACAAATTATTGAGCAACCATTGGGTAAGTGTGATATACATTCAGTACGGTCTTTTGCCAAGATCAGTCCAATGACCTAGGAACAAGAGACTTGAAATCCTATTAATGAATCCCCTAAGATATAAAAATATCATAAAAATACATAATTTTCTCTATCCAAGGAGATGATTAGATTTTAAAATATGTTTCAGTGGGTGTTAGGCTAAATAGAAAAAGGAAAGTGAAGAGAGCATTTTTTAATTAAAATCAAATTATATGGGTGATGACTTTACAGATAAATTAGTTACATGGCATATTATGGCTATTCTCTTGTCACTGACTTGGGAACGAATCTGAATGACTCACAAGAGTCCAAACAAATGAACCTATCTCACAGTAGAAGTAAAAAGAAAAAGAGGCCAAATTATTTGTGAAAAATCCATTGTGCCTTCTCAGGCCCCTTTTCTGTTTTATGCTCTGTGGAATGGCACTAACATCAGGTATGCCTGTCCAAGTACCTCTGAGCTGACACTGGTACATTTTCAGAGAACCTCATAATTACCTCTCATAGAATACTCAAAATGTTAAATATTCTATGAGTGAGAAACAGGAGATAGCATTTCTCCACAAACTCTGCAGAGAAGACAGCCACAGTGCCCAGCTAGGGACACCGAATGGCAATTAACTCACTGATATGAATAAACACAATTGCTTTGACATTGTCATCATTCTTTCTTCATTTGAGATCCTCTATCATCCATTCATCCCCAAGACAGAGAATCACCTTATCAGGTTCAATCCAAATGGCAGCAGCTGTGTGCCTAACACGGCTCTCATGTGACACACAGTCATGCAGCAGCAGCAGGTGACTGTTTCCATGAAGACGATGTGTCTTGACTTTCCAGGGAACTGCAGGAAAAGGAGTAGTACCCTGGTCCACAAAGGATAAGTCATGGCATCCTAACACAAGTGGCTCTTCTGTTCTGGGAGCAGTGAGATGGGCGGATTGGCATACAACGGCAAGGGACAAAAAGCTAAGGAGTCCACAGTCATGCCAAAGCGGATACAAACATCTGAAGAGCCACTCCCTACCTGAGACATAGAAGAACATACTTATTTAATAAAATGCAGTGTTAGAAAAAGCACAGACTCTTTGTGGAGGAAGTCATGGTAACCTTCTATATGCTTAGTTAAGACAGACAGATTGTAAAAAAGAGAACCTGAAGTCAATTGGAAAGGAGAAATACTGGATTCTTCATTCAGCTCCCTTTCCTCACATAGGACCAATAACTTTCATTGCATGAAAAGAAGATTATAGTGTTTTTGCAATGTAATACATTTAATTTTAGATCCTTGGAATCTATACTTTTCAAACTAAAGATGCCAACCTATTAGTGGAACATGAAATCAATTTAGCTTATTTTAATGACATAATAGAACAGAGCAGAGTAGAGTAGAATAGAATAATCAGAATGCATCACACTTAATAAGGTATCATCTTAGAATATTGTTTCAGTTACAAGTATGCATGTATGTATATGTGAGTATATGTGTGTATATGTGTATTGGGTAATGATGTAAAATGTATTTATTACTCTGAATCTTGATTAAAAAAAAAAAATTAAAAGCCCCTACTGCAAATCAATTAAGAGAAGCTACAAACCCTACTAACCACCACACAAATATCAGAGCCTGGATTTCATCTTCACAACTCTCACATACAGCCCATCCATAAGCTGTTGGAGAGCTCCTTGTGGGCTGCACAGCTTACAAGGCACCAAACACTCTCCAAGACACACCTTATATTTCAGATACATTCAATTACTCACTGTGTATCTGACATCCATTTTAATACCCAGCGCCTTTGTACAAACACCTTCTTCTATTTAAAGCACATTTGGAACTGAGACAATATCCAGACTTCCAAAGTTTGTCTGATTTTTGGCCATGTATCCATATGAAGGAGGTAAAAAACTTTTATGTTTTTTGATCAGAAAAGAGATCTTTAACTCCTTAAGAATTCAAAAGAGGTCCATGAAAATGGATGAAGAAAAATATTGCATCTCTATTTGCACAAATATCTGATTAATTATTTAGTATGTACTTCCATTATGAATGTAGGCCACAAACTACAGTAAAATTAAGAATACTTGTGATTTGTTAACAATAGAAATCATATTTTTATGGTATATTAGTTATCGTAGATATCCAGACACATTGTTTATATTTATTGCCACTTCCAAATTAGAGTAGTTATTAGATTTTCTGCTACATCTTATTATTTAATGTGTTAATAAAAAAGGACAGCAATTGCAATTTTTTTATTTTGGTAATTGTATTTCAATGTAATTGGTTTCCTTTGTAACCATAGGTATTTTATTTTATGCATTTTAAAGCATTATTCTGAGGAATCTATAGGCTTCTCCAGACTAACAAAGAGGTCTGTGGCATAAACATGGTTATGTGATTAGAGACTTATTAGAAAGAGCAGTGCAGAAAGAAACATAATTATAATCCAGAACAATCGGTCATGGAGTCTGAATGAATTGGAGTAAATTATTGGGGCTATTTACACTAGAAAACCTTGCACTGGCTAGAACCTCTTAAGAACACCTCTAAATTCTCCCTACTTGCAAGGCTAATGGGAGACCATGGAAAAGAAACCAACATTTAGAGTCACCTTGTCTACCTCAGACAAAGATCCTGGCACTTGGGCCCTGGGAGTGGGGACAAGTTGGTCCTGGAGAACAAGTTTACATACTGGTTGGCAACCACAGTAAATTTGCTACCTCTGCATGGCAAGGACAACAAACATAGTGGTTATGATCAACCTGTCAACTGCCCTTGACACCTAGCAAATACGGAGTGAAGATCCAGGAACTGCCAGGAATTCTTCTCATAAGGACATTAATTCTATCACAAGGGCCCCACTTTCATGACCTCATTAACTTCCAAAGGCCCTATTTCTAAATACCATTACATTGGGGGTTATGCTTTCAACATATGGTTGGCAGGGGATACAAACATTCAGTCCACAACATTCAACTAAGTAAATTTTGCCTGGGAAAGAGCAGAACACAGGACCAGGGAAGCAGACCCTATAAGTAAATGGGCTTAATTTACAAGTGGGCTTAGTTTCCAAGTCTGCACCTTCTCCTCAAAAGAGGCAGAGTTGAGAGAGAGAGAGGAACAAGAGGGAAAACAAGAATACAGTAGTCCCCCCTTATCCTCAGATCCCCAATGGATGCCTGAAATCAGGGACAGTACTGATCCCAATATATACAACGTTTTTTCCTATACATACATACCTATGGTAAAGTTTAATTTATAAATAAGCAGAGTAAGAGATTAACAACAATAAGTAATAATAAAGTATGACAATTAGAAAATATACCGTATTAAATGTTATATGAATGGGGTCTCTCGCTCTCAGAATATGTTATTATATTGTACTCACCCTTCTTCCTGTAATAATGTGAGATGATAAAATGCCTGATGAGATGAATTGGGGTGAATGACATAGGCATAGTAATGCAGCATTAGGCTACTATTGACCTTCATACATCAGAAGGAGGATCAAAACTATAGCAAATTACTTTTTCCTTCTTCACAATTTCATAGACAGAACATGTGTTCTTACTGTAGATCATAGCAACCTACAATTTTTTTTCTTAAGTTGAGAACTTTTACATTTTCAGTTAAAGAAAGAACTTTATGGCTTCTCTTTGGCATATGCAAGTTGCCAGCATCACTACTTTTGCACTTCGGGGTCATTATTAAGTAAAATAAAGGTGACTTGAACACAAGCATTCAGATGCCATGACAGTCAATCTGAAAACCCAAATGGCTACTAAATGACTAACTGGCAGGGAGAGTATGCAATGTGGAGACACTGGACAAATGGATGAGTTATATCCAGGCAAGACGGAGCTGGGACTTGGCACGACTTCATCACACTACCCAGAACAGCTGGCAGTTTAAAAGGTATGAATTGTTCAATTCTGAATTTTCCATTTAATATTTTCAGACCATGGTTGACTAAAACCGCAGAAAGCAAACTCGTGGATAAGGAGAGATTACTGTACTCTCTTGCAGCATGTGTTGGCAATGGAGAGGGGGATACAGAAATGTTGAAATGGGCCCTAACTAACACAGAGGGGCCCTGGCACTGTTGCCCTATAATCCTTTCGACGGTTCTTTCCCAGATTTCAGATAGTTTCCTCATACACAGACACTCATCAGTATTCTGTTCATCTCTATGTGGCTCTCTTTTCTGATACTCTCTCCTGGGAACTCTCACTTCCATTGTCTCCCTGGACTTTCAACTCCACTTCCTCAACTTGAGATGTCTGCCAGGCTCCACCTGGGTTCACCTTCTCAGTGCTGAAGCCTGGACATCTCTCAATACAGTAAGCCGAGGCAATCATAGGACTCACCATTCCCCACCCCCACCTCAGGAGTCAATTTTCTTCATTGCCTGGATGACCACTATCTTGAAAACTGTTGTTTCATATATTTTGTCTAGCTTATTTGGGTGGAAGGATAAATTTTACTCAAATTCTTTAGTCAAAATTTCTTACTGGATACCATTGAAATTGTTTCCTATGATTTTATTGTAATCTTTACTAAAGAGAATTTTCAAAACTGGGGTTAAAAAGATCTTCTTTCCTTACAAGTTATCCTTATGTGAAACCTGCTATTACTTAAAATAATCTAAAAGAATGTCAAACATAGTAGAAATTAAGAAACTATAGCAGGCTAGTAGGGAATATACACAGCAGGTAATTTTTGCATCTTTGAATCACACTAATTTGTGCACTGGGGTTAAAGTAGGATGACAAAAAAAGAAAAGAAGAAAAAAGAAAAGAAAAGAAAAACTAACTCTAGAAGGTGTATTCCAGTGGTCCCCTGTCCCTAACTACTAGCATATGCTAGGTCACACAGCCCCTCTTTCTCCTTTCAAGTCAGCGAGGCCCCATCAGTAGAACTGATACAGCTACTTACTTACAAGGGAGAAATTAATCAGGGTCAATTAATCCAGTGGTTTCAGAAAGTGTTATATCCTTGCTACGTTATAAAAATTACCCAGAAACCACACTAAGGACATGCTGCTGAATTCAGAAAATGAGAATGTCAACAAACAACATAAAAATGAAAGATATTGCTTTACAAAATGTATCGCACCGATTTATTCTGTCAGGCAAAGTTGGGTTCCTCTCATTTAGGACAGACTGCTTTGTATCATACCAGCAGAGTATATATTTTGTGGATAGCAATAAAGTCTTGTTAGTATAAAATCTCATTACTACTAATGATGCTTAAATCTCTCCTTTGAAGTAGGTGAGCCTGTCTTTCTTTGAAGGGAGTTGGCAGGTAGATAGATTGATTCAGAAAGGTAAATTGTATCATCAGGCCCTGCCTGGTTCCCAGTCTCTGCAGCCCGCTCTCCTCACAGCTGCAGCTAATTGACCCTCAGTCTCAGGTCCCTTTTCTCTCCAGCCCCTGAGAAAGTGGTTCACAAAGTGAGGCTTCCCAAACAGGAGCCTCAGCAGTATCTAGGAATTTGATAGAAATGCACATTCTCAGGCCCCATCCAAGACCTACAGAATCACAAACTCTGGGAGTGGGGCCCAGAAATCTGTGTTTTAACAAGTTCTCCAGGTGATTCTGATGCAAATTGGAAGTTTGAGTGCTGACGCTCTATCACATCATCTTCTTACTCATAACAGTTGTCACAATTTAGCTATCTTGTCTCTTGGTCTGTTTACTTGTTTATTATGTCTTAGTTCGTTTGGGCTTCCATAACAAAATACCACAGACTGGATAGTTTATAAACAACAAAATTTTATTTCTCATAGTTTTGGAGGCTGGAAGTCCAAGATAAGGGTGCTAGCATAGTTGGGTTCTGGAAAGGCCCTCTTATAGGTTGCAAATTGCCAACTTTTCACTGTGTCCTCACAAGGTGGAAGGGGCAAGAGAACCCTCTTGGGCCTTTTATTAGAACAATAACCATGTCCATGAGGGCAGAACCTCATAGCCTAATCACCTCCCAAAGGCCCCACCTTCTAACACCATCACCTTGGAGTTTCTATTATGTAGCCAACATATGAATTTGATGGGGACACATGTAGACCATAGGATTATCTTTCTTCTATGCTGGCTACATAATAGAAACATCTGTGGAGTAATTTAAAATCTCTATGCCCAGGATAAGAATGAGACCAAATAAATACAAATGAGGGAAAAGGACAGGCATTTGTATTTTTTCTCTTTCTAAGGGATTCCAGTATGCAGCCATTGTGGAGAACCACCGGGCGGATAAGCCTGACCTCCAGCAGGATGCAGTTAAACAAGTCTGCCCTGCTCTCTGGGCTAAGCCGTATGAAGTCCCTAAAAACAGGCTTTTAAGGTCCCAGGTTTGAAAACAGAATTCCTGCCCCCTTCCTCCGCCCAGACCCCAGTTTGTTCCCCTGTTGCAGTAAATGGGCTTCTGCTAATCCTCCTGTTTTGGTAATCAGACCAGAGCTGCAGTCCCACACGGACAGGTGTGCTCTGTGCGAAAGTGTGCTGGCTGTGGCTCTTCCACTTACTAGCTGTGTGACATTTGCCAAGAAACTAAAAGTAAAAATTACCTGAAATTCCACTACCTTGAATAAACACAAATTAATATTTTATGGCCAACTTTAATACATTTCTTGATGCATATATATATACAAGTGTATATACACACATAAAAATCCTACATAAATAAAATTCTGTAACATGTTATTTTTATTAGTATGGAAAACTTCCCTAGTCCTACTTTTTTTCTCACTCCATCCTTTACATTCCAATTCTTCCTTCTCCCTCGACCAGGAAACCATTGTTCATAACCTAGTGTGATCTTAATTCCTTTTTCATGTTTATATAACCATATGTAAATACATACACACATATGTAGGGGGTTAAACTCTCTTTATCTTTTAGGAAATATATATATACATATATATATATACACACACACACACACATGCATATACATATACATACATATAACATATATATGTATATATACACATATATATCTGCATCTTCCATTTCCTACTTAAAAATATATCATGTAACTCCCTCCAAGCGAGTAGTATAGATCCATATAGAATAAACACATTATTTTTTATTGGTTACACACTATTCCATCCTATGTATTGTGTGAGCACATGTGTGTGTGTAGATATTAATTTATTTCTAGAAAAAAATGTTGCAATAAATATTCAGGGTAGGGGGATATACACACATATATTCTTATACACTGAAGCTCTATTTCTATAGAATAAAATTTCTGAAGTAAAATTGCTTGGTCGAATCATATGTGTATTTTTGCTTATTGTAGGTCTGATAAAAAGCTCTCAGTCATAGAGATTCAGACCCTGGCAACTGGAAATCTGCCAGAGCACATGGAAAGTTTCTTAAGGACATAGGGGTGGGGAGAAGGTACTGGCAGCATCTGCTAGACACCTCTAACTTTATATAATACATAAAAATAAATACCAGCATCAAATACTAGTCAATATGTAGGTAAAACAAAATTATTTTTATCCTTTTTATTGAAATATAATTAACATGTAACATTGTGTAAGTTTAAGGTATACAACATGTTGATTTGATACATTTACATGTCATATTGCAATATATTTTTCTTATTTTTAAATTTTTTAAAAATCACTGACTTTAGTAGCAATAATAATAAAAAAGTATTGTGGGGTTTATAAACATGTAGAAAAGAAATGTACCAAAGCAATTTATACAAAGTATAGGAGAGGATAAGTTGAATTATATCTTTGTAAGATTCTTACATCACATGTAACATGGCATGATACTGTTTGTAAAATGTGATAAGTTAAAAGTGCATACTATATATTTTAGTAACCACTATTAAAAACAGAACAAAGAGGTATAGCTAATAAGCCAATATTGGAGATAAAATGGAATGCTAAAAAATAATTAATCCAAAAGAAGTTCTAAAAAGAGGATACATGAAACAAAGAGCAGAAGAGAAAATTGTAAAACAGTAACAAGATTATAGATGTAACCTTGACCATATTAATAAATATAAAAAAATGTAAATGATTAAACATTCCATTAAAGAGCAGAGATCATCCCGCAGGATTTTTTAAAGGATATTCAATTTTACATCGTCTATAATAAACTCACTTTAAATATAAAAACACAAGTTAAAAGTTAAAAGATCATAAATGATATACTATTTTACTCTAATCATGAGAAAATTTGAGTGACGCCATTAGCATCAGCAAATCTTTAGGACACAAAATATTGCCAGAGGTAAAGAGGGTTGTTCCATAATGATTAAAGGGCTAATTTATTAAGAAGACACAATAATGTTAAATGTGTCTGCACCTAATTATAGAACTTCAAAATACATGGGGCAAAACCGACAGAACTGAAAGGAGGTACAGACAAATCCATAATTAAAGTTGAAAATCTCAACACTCCCGTCTCATAGTTGATAAAATAAGTAGAAAGAAAATCAGCAAGCATACAGAAGACTAGAACAAGACTATCAATTAATTTGTTTTAATTGACAATTATAGAACATTACACCCAACAATGGTAGAACAGAAATTCTTTTAAGGTACACATGAAGCCTCACCAAAATGGTGATAGGTAGGTCATAAAACAAATCTCGATAAACTTAAAAGGTAATAAAAGTATGTTTCTGATCATAGCAGGATTAAATTTAAAAAATAATAGTACATAAAAACACCCAACAAACTGGGAATAGAAGGGAACTTCCTCAAAGCGATAGGGCATTTATGAAAAAGACACAGCTGATGTTATACTTAATGATGAAAGACTAAAACCTTTCCCCTCTGAGATTAAGAATGAGACAAGGATTCCCATTAAACGTCATACTAGAAGCTTTAACCACATAAATTTACCCCAAAAAAGAAATAAAAGGCATCCAATTTGGAAATTAATAAGTAAAATTGTTACAATTCACAGATGACATGATTTTAAAGAAAATCTTAAAGAATCTGCAAAAAACTTTAGAGTTTATAAACAATTTTATCAAAGTTGCGGGATATAAATCAACATGTAAAAATCAATTATATTTCTATAGGAATAAACAATCCAAAAAGGAAATTAAGAAAATAATTCCATTAACAATAGCATGAAAAAGATTAAAATACTTTAGAATAAGTTTGACCAAGACTATAAGACTTGTACACTGGAAACTACAAAACATTGCTAAAAGAAATTGAAGAAGACCTAAATAAATAGAAAGACATCCATGTTCATGGATTGGAAGACTTAACGTTGCTAAAACGGCCATACTCCCCAAAACTCTCTACAGATTCAGTGTAATCCCTATTGAAATCACAATGGCCTTTTTTGGAAAAAAATGGAAAGGGAAATACTAAAATTTATATGGGCTTTCAATGGACCCCATATACTCCAAACAATCTTGAAAAATAATAAAGTTGGAAGGCTCACACTTATGGATCTCAAAACTTAACACAAAGCTACAGTAATCAAAACACTATAATGCATAAAGACAGATATATAGGCCAACACAATAGAATTGAGTTCAGAAATAAACCCATATGGTCAATGGATTTTCAACATGGGTGCAAAGAACATAAAATGGGGAAAGAAAAGCCTCTTCAACAGAAAGAATATATGGTAAATTTTTGTATCCATAGATTTAGCAATGGATTCTTAGATACAACACTAAAAGTACAAGCGACAAAAGAGAAACTCAGATAGATTGAACAATAACAAAATTAAAAACTTTTGTGCATTCAAGGACACTATCAAGAAAGTGAAAAAACAACCCACAGAATGGGAGAAAATATTTACAAATTATATATTTCATAAGAGTTTAGTACCCAGAATATATAAAGGACTCTTAGAACTCAACAAAAGACAAAAAAAAAAAAAATTTATAAATGAACAAAAGATTTGAGTACACAACTTTCCCAAGAAGACATATAAGTGGCCAATGAAAGCACAAAAAGATGCTCAACATCCTTAGGCATTAGGGAAATGCAAATTAAAACCATAAGGAGATACCACTTCACACATCCACTGGGATGGCTATAATAAAAAAAATAGAGAGAGAGAAAATAAATATCAGCAAAGATATGAAAAAATTGGAACCCGCATACACTGCTGATAGAAATGCAACATGGTGCAGCCACTGTGGAAAACAGTTTTGTGGGGCCTCAAAAATGTTAAACATAGAATTACCATATGACCCAGCATTTCCATTCCTAGGTATATATCCACAAAAATTAAAAACAGATATTCGAATAAAACTTTCACACAAATAGCCAAAAGTGGGAAACAACCCAACTATTCTTTAACTGATGAATAGATAAACAAAATTATATTCATACAGTGGAATATTATTTAGCCATAAAAAGAAATGGAGTAATGATACATGCTACAATATGGATGAATCTTGAAAACATTATGCAAAGTGAAAGTAGCCAGAAACGAGAGGCTGTATATTATATGATTCAATTTTCATATGAAAAATCCAGAATAGGCAAATCCACAGAGACAGAAAAAATTACCAGTTTCAGAAAGAGGGGAAAATGGGGAGGTATGGCTTAAAGGGTATAAGGTTTCCTTTTGGGATGACGAAAATGTTTTGGAACTAGAGAGCAGTGATGGTTACACAACATTCGGAATATGCTAAATGTCAGTGAATTGTGCACTTAAAAATGATTTGATTTTATGATTGATTTTACCTCAATGATAAAACAAATCAATAACAAAAAGAAAAGTGGAAAATCCTCGACTGTTTGAAAATTAGATAAAACACTTATAAATAACCTTTGAGTCAAAGAATAAAAAGAGAAGTTAGAAAATATTTTAACTGAGTGATAATAAAGCACAGCATATCAGAATTTATGAGATGCATCTATAGAAGTGCTTTGAATAATATTTATAATTTTAAATGCTTATATCGAAAAAGAATAAAAGTCTAAACCAATTACCTAAGCTTTACAAGCTAAAATAAGAGGAACATAGTGAGCCCAGAGTAAGAATAATAAAAGAAATTATAAAGATAAGAATTATACACTTAAAAATGATTGATTTTATGTTATATGAAATCCATAAATACATTTTTAAGAGAAAATCGGTGAGATCATAAGTTGGTTCTTTAAAAAAAATCAATAAATTTTATAAACCTCTAGCTAGCTTAATCAAGAAAAAAGAGAGAAGACACAAATTAACATTAAGAAAGAAAGGAGATTATTACAAATTCTACTAACATCAAAAGTATACTAAAAGATTATGAACACTTTCATGCTAATAACTTGTCTATTTAGATGAAATAAACTAAGTTTTTAAAGGTGCTAGCAAATTGTATTTTACAGTAATAATTCTCATTTCACACGCTCTATCATAACTTCCCTTCTCTCAAGAGATGGAGTCTCTTTCTCATATTCCTAAACCTCCTAGGGGATGTACAACTGCTTCTATTAATAGAATACAATTGAAGTGATGCTATGTAACTGCAGAAGGTAAAATACAGCTTCAACCTGACCCCATCGAAATTTTATAGCTCTGTTCTTTGAAACATACTATTAATAAAAAGGCAAGATACTGGGGGAGGGGGGGAATATTTGCAATACGTGTATTTGACAAAGGACTTGTATCCAGAATATTTAGAGAACTCTTACAACTCAATAAGAATACAATTAATTCCATTAAAAAGTAGGCAAAAGATTAGAACAAATACTATAAAATAAGATATATAAATGATCATTAAGCTCATGAAACCATACTTAAAAAACAATACTGTTTTGTTCCATTTTATTCCACGAAATTCTAGAACTCACAAAACTAAAATCTATAATTTTAGAAAACAAATATATTGCCTGGGGTCAGGAGTTGCAAAGGAAGTTGACTGCAAAGTGACAGGAGTTTACTTTTTCAGAGGATAAACACTTTCTATATCTTAAATGCAAACACACTTAAATACACTTAAAAATGGTATCTTACTGTTCTATTATTATATTCTATTGTTATGTTAAATTTACCTTTAAAAATTGTTTGAACGTTTATATTATTAAAGTGGTTAAAACGATAAATTTAGGGATTTGAGGTTTAACTTTTAAAACCGAATAAACTGTTATAATGTTAACATATAGCATTTACTACATATGAATGAAGTTTCAGACTATCTAAAGTATTTTTTCCTAGTGTGAAATCTATATTTTCCCATAAAATGAAGCAGAAAATAATTATTTACAAAGAAATTAAACACCTTAACTGTGTTTTTATATGTCCCCAATTCTTCCTTTAGATTTAAAAAATATATATATTGGCACATGATCTAAAAAAAGAGATGAAGAGAAAGAATAACTTTCTACACCAAGCCATAAAGCATCTTTGATGTCTTCCGCCGACACTGCAGTACTTCAACTCTCAGAGAAACTGAAGAAACAGCAGGCAGTGTGATTTTTCATTAGGTTCGTGCCTCCCAAACTACCAGTACTACTTAAAATCTACTCTTTTCCCTCTTCTTCCACTTTCTTAGAATTTTCCGAGTGGAGCTGACCATGAAACAAGATGGCCTAACATCAAACCCAGTAGTGAAAGAGAACGGTACAATGATTTCAGAACAGCAGCTTCTGAATAGATGATTAAGTCATTAAGTAGAGGGACACCCCAAAATGGATATCACTAAACATGTTTTTATTTGAATACTGAAAAGATCAGTGTATTACATTATTGTAATAATAATAATAGCTAACTCTAATGTGGCAATTATTAGGAAGAAGGCATTATTCTAAGTAATTTATATACATTAACTTATGTTAATTCTCACAATAACCACAGAAGACAGGTACACTCTTCTTATCTCCATTTTATAGACAAGCAAACTGAGGCCCAGAGAGATTAAGTAACTTGTCCAAGGTTATACAGCTAATAAATAGCATAGCTGGGATTTAAACCCAGACAGCTAGTCCAAGGTCTGAGCCCTTAATCTCTACTCTATATCACCTCTTGATGTTTATTGTACCAGCACTTGACATCTATTAAAAGCAAGGATCTAGATTCTGACTTGTGAGATTCTGAGATAAGAGTTCTGGATTATTGTCCTGGCCCTTTCTGTATATGTAGGTATATATAAACAAATATATCGTGATCTATATCTATACACACATACATATTTGGGGTGTGTGTGTGTGTGTGTGTGTGTATGTGTGTGTGTGTGTGTGTGTGTGTATCAGCATGTCAACCAGAGATCTGAAACATAGGAAGAAAGCAAGGTAAAAGGTGAAAGCCAGTGACCACACAGTTCACCCAGGAGTTCATGCCACACATCCTAAAATATCTCTTTTTCTTTTATCTTCTATAGCAGGGGCCCCAACCATCAGGCCGCAGATCATCTGGTCCTGTTAGAATCCAGGCTATACAGCAGAAGGTGAGTGGAGGCAGAGCAGAGCAAAGCTCCATCTGTATTTGCAGCTGCTCCCCAGAGCTAGCATCACTGCCTCAGCTCCACCTCAGATCATCGGGCATTAGATTCTTATAGGAGCACAGATCTCTGGTGCTAAAAAGGTTAGGGACCACTGTTCTATAGCATTTTCTTTCTACCATATTCATGATGCATCCCATACCTGCATTTAGTATTGTAGTTATTTGTGTATTTCTCTTAATGCCTTTACTCCGATATAAACTGGAACTATGTTTAAGACATGTAATCTAGTTTATTACCTTTCATGTAAAAACCGTTAATACACATTTGTTTATTTGTTTCCTCTGATATTCATAGATCTGATACAACAGAAAGATATCTGAAAACAAAACTCACTGTCGATAGCAGTCAGAACAAGAGTGCAAGAGTCAGGGGACATTACTTTAACTCCAGTTAAGATCATACAATAGCAGAAAGACCCAAAACAGATCTCGATTTGATCCTGCCTCTTCCAAAAGCTGTGTGACATTGGTAGAATTACTTATCCTCCCTGAATCTCAGTATTCTCTTCTAGTAAACACGGTTTGACAGTTTTTAATAAAATAAGAAGTATAGACGTCTTAGCATAGTACCAAGCATAGAATAAGGATGTGATAAATTCATCGTTCCCATATCTCACTTTTTTATTTTATCCCTCCAGAATAGGCACCACAAAATAGATGCAGGTAAAACAGCCTGAGCATGAGACAATATAAGTGAGTTGTAGGAATAAAGGTCAAATGTTGTTATACCTCTCCATGATGGAAGTAAAACAGAAATCTGGAATTTCGTGTGGAATTTCTCCACATTTAAATGTCGATAGTGAAATTAAAATTATTAAAACAGTACTTGCCAATATTGTGAGATCAAAAAAAAACTTGTCTGCTGTCCTGCACCATCCAATAGGCCACAAGTTTTCTACCGTTACTCATCTAAAAGGACAAAAAAAAAAAAAAAATGCTACCCCCTGCAACCAACCTGAATGTAGGTATACATAAATAATTCTATATCTGTACATATACACATTGTGTGGCGTACACATAGTTCCTGAGACATGTTGTCAAAAACCATCTGGCTCACTTTATTTCTCTTCAAACTGATGATTTCCCAGCATGATGACATGTATTTAGCCAATCCCAGAGGGGGGAATTATTATATTAAGTTTCTCTTTCATTTAGTTAGATAACAATTCTTGAATACAAGGTCAAATTCCTTCTGCCTTAACTATTCTCCTGTGTTTGTAACAACTGCCTTTGTGCCCAGATGGTCTGAGTCATGGCCTTCTTTGACACAAACATGCTTTGCCATTTCTTCTGCCTCCTTTCTTCTTAAGAGTTGAAGTCACAAGATAAGTGACAATTTTTTAAAGGCTAATTAAGAACCTTTCTGCATATGTCCTACTTAATTATCTTCTGTCAACCTTGATTATACTCAAATTTTTTAAATTACTCTTTGCTTATATTTATTCTACTTGCATGAATAATGTAAAATAACAGAGGACAGGTATTGTTCTGAGCTTTTCCAATGAATGACTACTATATTGTAATAAAGGAATTACTGAAATAATATAAATGCTAACCCAGAGATTCTTTAATGTGAATATATTTCATACTGATGAACTCCTGTAATTACTGTTCATGTTTAAGGGTAGAAGGGCAATTTTTCTCTGGCAAAATAGTTCCTGGCGACTGCTTAGGAATTTCTTAGTATGAATTCAGGTTGACCAACTGGGAGGAAAGCTTCTCTGTTCTGTACTACTGCTTCTCAAATTCTGGTTGTGTACACAACTCATGTGTAGAGCTTGTTAACAATTCGGATTCTCTGTCCCCACCTGCACCTGTGTGACCCTTATCCTGAATGGCCCTTATCCTCTCTGACCCATGGCGTTCTCTCATAAAAATGAGAATTATGTCTACACTAAAGGTATTTTAGAGTTTAAAATAAAATAATGAGCCTTAGCCCAGTACCAAATGTAGAGAACCAACATAGTCCCAAGATTCTGATTCAATGAGCCCCTTCTCCCTGGTATTCTTGTTGTAGGTCATCCAGGAACTGAACATATTTTGAAAAACTACCCTTGTCTCTAGACTGTGATTCCCAGCTGTGGCTCTACATCAGAATTACCTTTGCAGCTTTTCAAACTATTAATCCTTGGGCTTCACTCCCAGAAATTCTAACACTGCACATCTGGCAAGGAGCCCAAGTATTATGTAAGTCTTGAAAAAGTGATTCCCAGACTAGCCAGAGTTGAGAATCTTTACTTCACAGTAGTGGTCTCCAAATACTTTTATCCATATGCACAGTGGAAATAAATCCAGCATGTATCTGTAGTATAGTATATACTTAGAAAATATATAAAAGTGAAAAATTTTTAAATAACAAAACAAAAATATTTTATACTGTTCTACTTATTAATGGCATCAAAACTTTTGTCATCAGTTAAAAAATTATTTTTAATAAGATTCCATAAGCTTAGTTCTTAGACGTTTGCTAACCACGATAGCTTCCTCATGCCACTAGCTACGATCTCATGCCATAATCTACACTCTTTATATCTCAGAATAGCTCAAGGTTTATACAACCACAGTTGTATAAACAAATACTTTGTTCTGTGAGGCTTTGACACACATTGTTGTATAAACAAATACTTTGTTCTGTGAGGCTTTGACACACATTGTAAGACATCCACCTCACTAAAACCAGTAGTATCCTACCTCTATTAAACAATCAAAAAACATGGTGGATACAATTTTCTTATCTTTTGTGGTTAAAAAGACAGATGATAAATGATGGATGGATGGATAAATAGACAGACAGACAGACAGACAAATATTTTGTTTCTGAACTCCAATAAGCTGTCTGTCACACTCACTGGATTACATCATCTCCTCTTTGAAGACACTATTCTTGTCCCTACATGATCTGAGCTCTGCTAACTCCACCCAGTGCTTCTTTAACTGTAATGTATATATATATATACATTGTCTATACATATATGAATGTATATATGTATATCTGAAATGTATATATGTATGAAACATCTGGGGATTTTGTTGTATAGATTTTGATCGAGTCTCAGGGAAGGCCTTACAAGCTCCTGGTGGTGTTGCTCCTGGTGGTGTTGATGTTGCGGGGATGAAGACCATATTTTGAGTTGAAAGGCTCCAGCCTAGTGGTTCACATCCCTGCATCCACATCAGAATCACCTGAGGAGTCTGCAAACCAGCTTATGCCTAGGTTCCACCTTCAGCAAGGCTATCCTCTTTCTCCTCTGAAAACTTCATATACTCTTCCTTTTCCTCTAAGGCACTTTACCCAATGCTCCCACCCCACTCCTTCAAATCACAGATTAACGTCACTTCCTCAGAGCTCTCGGCTCAGATAAGACCCCTGTCTTGTTCTATTTGGCCCACTGTAACAAAAATACCATAGACTAGGTGGCTTATAAATAACATAAATTTATGTCTTACAGTTATGGAGTCTGGGAAGTCCAAGATTAAGGTCCCAGCAGATTCGGTAACTGGCGAGAGCCCATTTCATTGTAACCTCATTTGGTTGAAGGGACGAGAGACCTCTGCTGGGCCTCTTTTATAAGAGCCTAATCATGACGCAGTCACCATTCATGACCTAATCACCGCCAAAGGCCGCACCTCCAATATCATCACATTGGACATTTGGTTTCAACATATGAATTTTGGGGGACACAAATATTCAGTCTATAGCAGCCCCTCGGTCACAGTCTCTCTTAGGACCTTAATCATTTCCTCATGATACTTATCAGCAGTACAGTTACATAATAAAATGTGTAAATAAATCTGTTTGCTTTCTGCTCCAATTACCTTTACAGCAGGGATCGTGCCTGCCCACTTTGATCATTTTTATATCCCCAGTACCTAGCACTGCACCCTACACACGATAAGAACTGAATTAGAATTCGTTAAGTAAACAAATCAGTCTTTTTTATATATATTTGAGTTTGCCAGTGTAATTCCAAGCAAATTAAAGAAATGTGATCCCTACATTTCGTAACTATATAAGGAATATATATTCTTTTTTAATCTCAAAGATGACATCATTAACATTAGTACTATATTAGTCGAAAGTCAAATATTAAGCACCTATTTTTATTAGTCAATAGAAGATGGTACAGAAGATAGAAAGGATCCTAGACCTAACAAAGCTTGCAGTCTTGTAGGGAAGACAGATATTCAAGAGTTTAGGGTTCAAACAAACTCCAGAAGACTAAGGTCAAGCATCCCTTTCTCCTCCACAGAGGGGAGGAGGCTGAAAATAACAAACACTGCACACTGCTCTAATTCATATAAATAATTACATGCATTCAGTCAAATAATTTTGAATGGATTAAAAAGTGTGGCTATAAAGCATATAATGAGGGCCCTTAATCTAGTCTAGGGGAAGTAGGAAGCTTCCCTGGGGCAATATAGTTAGACTGAGACCTGAACAATAGCTTATACAGGTGAAAGGTAAGAGGTACAGAGGCTTCAGACAGAGGGAATTATACATTCAAAGACCTTAGGGCAGAAGCCTAAGGAAAAAGGCCTGAGGGAGCAGAGTTCAGTGGGGCTGGTGCAGACGTGTGAAATGAAGCTGGAGAAGGAAGCAGGAAATAGGTTATGCAGGAGCGTGTAGAGAATTTTGAACTTGACTTTGAGTTCAGTGCAAAGTCCCTACTGAGTTTTAAGCAAGGGAATAATGTACTCTATCTAATAGCAGTGCTGGAAGATCTTGCTGGTTCCAGTACAATTACATCAGAATAAACCAGATAAGCCTTTCCTTCTCCTAATGATTATTATGTTATTTTTATTTGTTTATTAATTCTTCAGCAGTTTTCTGAACCATAATATATCTCTGCCTTTTGTAAATTACTTGGTGATTCATCCTGAACCTTATGAAGCTTAGCTGGAGGCATTCTGATGTACATGGTCTTCAGATTTTCCCTGAATCCAATCAAAAAGTCATAATTCAATCTTTGATTGTTCTCAGTAGGGCATATTACCTTAAAATATTATTTAACCCATTTTGGTAGCAATATTTTAATCAAATATTAAAGTTAAATTAAAACTATACTTCTATTTCAAAAGATATAGGAAAGATTTCTTGGTGTCTGGGAAACAATATAAATGACTGTTAGGCTTGAGGAGAAAAATTTCACTGATTAATATCAACACCTGAAATTGTTTCCAGGTGTTTTAGGTCCACAATGTTGTACACTCCCTCCTCTCCATACAAAGAACATGTACTTTGATTAAATCTGGACTTAGATGTAACAAAATAAAGAAAAAAAATCTATTTCTTAGAAGTACAATTCTTACTAAGGAAGATACTTTTTTAAATGAGAGAATATTTGTTTAACTATTTGAGCAGGTAGGGATGAGAGTGGTAAGTGCGAGACCCTCTAACAAAGGAGGATGCTATAGACAATAGGTAGTCACTCCTTTGCTACATCTGTTTTGCACTAAACCATGGTTTTAAATACTATCTAGCTCCACTTATCCTAATGATAGATATCAGTTAATACCCCCTTTAACCTCCACAAATTGAATTATTAGACAGTATTTCCTATCCTCACATGTTTCAAGCAATTCAATAAAATTCCCTAAATGTATTCTATATACAGTTGCCAGATAAATATTTAAGACATATTTATACTAAATAATTATTCATTGTTTATCTGAAATTTAAATTTAACTGGGCTACCTACATTTTATTTGCTAAATGTGGCAATCCTAATTATGGAAGAGACAATAATATAATAGGTATTGGAATGTATAACTGCTCAGTCTTGATTACACTATAACACATTGCTATACAGACAAAAAAAAGAGGATTTAGCATCAGAGAACTTGTGTTCAAATCCCTATTCACTACTGATTAGTTCTGTGACCTTAGTATCATTTCGTCTGAGTTTATCCTCTTAAAAATGAGCAATATTTACCATACCAAGTTGTCTGAAGATTAAGAGATATAAAAACACATAACAAAATTTTAATATATATAATATATATTTTATATATATTATATATATATATAATATATATATAAATGTATTTTGTAGATGATTAAGTAGTGGCACAAAGAAATTTTGTATGTTGTCTAAAGTAGTCTACCACTTAGGAAAAAAATCCAGGTCTTCTAACTGGAATAATGATAACTGGCATTGATTGCTAACAGTGTTTCAGGCATTGTGCTACGTCAAACAGAGAAAGACAAATGCCATGCCTTAGGAGGAATCAACAGTAGGTCAGAAGAAGCAGAAGATCGAATCAGCTATTCAGAAGATAAAGTAGCAGAAAACACCCAATCAGAACAGCAACAAGAAAAAAAAAATCCATTCTACTTATATGTGGAATCTAAAGAACAAAATAAACAAAACAGAAACAAACTCATAAATACAGAGAATATTTTGATGATTGCCAGAGGGGAAGGAGTTTAGGGGTGTGGGTGAAAAAGGGAAAGGGATTAAGAAGTATAAACTGGTAGTTACAAAATAGTTATGAGGGTGCAAAGTATAGCATAAGAAATATAGTCAATAATATTGTAATAACTATGTACTAGACTTACAGGGCGATTGCTTTGTAAGGTATATAAATGTCTAATCACCATGTTGTACACCTGAAACATACAATGTAATATTGTATGCCAACTGTAACTTAAAAATAAAAAACAAATTATTTTTTAAAAGGATATAAGAATTGTAAAGGAGGAAAAAAATAAAACATTTCTAGGTTCCTTGCTTTACAGTGAGGGATATGAGAAAACTAATAAATCCTTTTCCCAACATTGGCAAATAACACAAATGATAGGACCTCTGATCTTAATTAACTGAAGTAGCTCACCCCAGGAATGGCCTGCTTTCTCTTCCAATGTGACAGCATTTCTCACTTCACACATGAAGGGACTGCGGGATACTGTCCCCGAGACAGCATTTCTTTGGCTAAGTTGGTACAGCTGTTTTCTTCTGAGGGATTTTCAGTCAGCTACATGTGTTTCTGAAATAATGGAATAAGTGGCCTCTAGGGTGAAGAACCTTTCTTTATACCATTCTCCAAATCGACACCTAATGAGGAACATATTTCTCCTATAGAAATCGTCAATCTCAGAAAAGGCATCCTGGTTATGCAACCTCCCTCAAATGAGCAAGGGACTGTGTGTCTCTAGATTGAAGAAATAAAGGGAGGAGGTGCTTTTACTAGAGCTGGGGACCAGGGTCATCCCAAAAGAACTGGAAGCATGGTGGACCTGTCTCGTGGGAGCAGGATTCATGCAGGAGACATAGCTGCTGCCAAAGAAGCTGTAGGAGGCCAAAAACAAGTGAGAAAAAAAATACCTCGCCTTCTCCATTCTCCTTCTCTCTAATGCCTTCCACCTATTGGATTTAGCTGGACACCAGCTGAAGAGAAAGCATGGGAAATAGCCTGCAGGGTTTGGCCCATCTATGATACAGAGCAAAGCATCTGTATCATAGAGTCAGAGACCAAGATACCTTCCTGACTAGACAAAATTTTGTTTAAAGCAACTTTCGGCAGTTGAGTCAAGAAGGAAAGATAGCATGATCATAGAAGAACTTGAAAAGTCATAAATGCTTTACCCCTTATAAAAGCATCAAACACCAGATTTTAAGTGGGAGTTCTTCCAAACATTAAAGACTGGGAAAACTTTATATTATATACACAGGACATAGAAAAGATGGAATGAGTCTTAATACATTCTCAAATCTAGCAGGATACTCTAGGGTCATAACACCTGTGAACATAGATCTCAAAGTCCTAAACAAGATGTGAACAATTATGGCACTTTATTAAAAAGCATAATACGCTATGACAAAGTAAGGTTTTTCCCAACAATGGAAGGCTGATTCACCATTAGCAAATCTATTAGTGCAATTCATTACATTAATATAGTAAATTAATATATACATATATATTTATATTTATAATCATCTCAGTAAATGCTAAATAAGATTCAATTTTTTTAAATTGTTAAATAGTAATTATAAACAACAGGAAGCATCCTATTTAAGATTGAAACATTAGGAATAATCCTACTAAAATCAAGAATAAGCTCAGAGGCTTCCTATCTCCAGCACTCTTTGGTTTTGAGCCACAGTTCATCACTAATGCAATAAAACAAGAAAAAGACTTTAAAGGCATAATTATTAGAAAATGGGACAATCTTAGGCTACCTGTGCTCAGATCCACTCCTGAAAGACCTCATGTTTTGCTCTGTACCATAGATGGGCCAAACCCTGCAGGCTATTTCCCATGCTTTCTCTTCAGCTGGTGTCCAGCTAAATCCAGTAGGTGGAAGGCATTAGAGGGAAGGAGAATGGAGAAGGCAAGGTATTTTTTTTTCTCACTTGTTTTTGGCCTCCTACAGCTTCTTTGGCAGCAGCTATGTCTCCTGCATGAATCCTGCTCCCACGAGACAGGTCCACCATGCTTCCAGTTCTTTTGGGATGACCCTGGTTCCCAGCTCTAGTAAAAGCACCTCCTCCCTTTATTTCTTCAGTCTAGTGGTTGTGGCTTCCCGCTGTTATTAATCCCTGGGTTATCTCCTTATTACTGGTGTGGTGTTTCAAGAGCCCCTCACCTCTGTAACTGCTTTGCTGTTTAAAATTTCCTTTGTAGTAAAGACTTAAAGGGGTTTCTATTTCCCCAGTAAGATTGACTACACAGAAAACTGTTGGTATTTGTAAATTCTAAAATATTTTCATAGACTATCCAAATGAATTAAATGAAAAACTGTTAAAATCAATGTTAACATTTAGTAAGCCAGTGATATGACATTAACGACAAAGTTTATATATCAGCAATGTTAAATCAGAAAATGAAATGAAAACATTTATTCCATTCAAAATGCTAGTGACTAAGTTACAATACCTGGGAATAATACTTAAAAGAAATATGAAAGACTTACACAAGCAAACTACAACATTTTACTTCAGGACACAAAAGTAGACCTAAGTAAATAAAAGATAAATCATGTTCCTGAATGTAAAAATTCAATAGTTATAAAGTTGTCAGTTCTTTCCCAAATTAATATATTTGCGATGATTCCAACAGAGTACTTTATGGAGCATAAAATCGGATTCTAAAGTTCATAGTGAAAAAATACACTAAAAATAGTCAAAAATATTTTTAAAAAGAACAATGAGAGGCTTCAGTCCTAACTGCTATTAAGACATATGATAAAGCTATGGTTATTAAAGTGTACCAATGCCAATGAGAAAATAGTCTAGAAAAATATGTTTGTGTGTGTGTGACAAAGGTAGAATTTCCAAATCAATAATTGGATTTGGAACAATTGATTACTCTTGTCAGAAAAGATAAAATTAGATCCCACCTCAGATCCTATGCAAAAATTAATTCCACCTGGTCTAAAAAACTGTGAAAAGAAACAATTAAAAGAACAAACAGAAAGGATTATTTTTATCTAGATGGGGAAAATATTCCTAATTGACGTACAAAATCTAGAAGCCATAACAAAAGTCTACCAATTTGAATACATATAAGATTTTAAATTCCTTATTAGTAAAAGATATCACATGTAATATTAAAGAGAAGCAAGAGACTTAGAGAAAATACTTGCAACGTATACAACAAATGATTGCTATTACATTTAAAGAGCTCCTGCAAATCAGTAAGAAAGATATCAATTCAATAGGAAAATGGTCAAAGATATGATTAGTTCACAAAAAGAATGTACAAATGGTCAATAAACATAAGAATCCATTCTCTGCTTCACCAATAAACAGGGAAATACACACTGAAGCAGCAATAAAAAAAATCTTATTTATTTTCCTTAGATTAACAACTGTTAAAATTGATAACAGGAAGTTATAAAGAGGATGCAAAGGAACATGCATTATTATATACTGTCATCAAAGTAAAAATTGGTAAAGCCCTTTTAAAAGGCAATTATTAATGTCTACAAAATTTTATAAATAAACATACCAGCAATTCAACTTCTTATATCCAGCAATTCAACCTCTAAGATTCTAATCTAAATAAATATTCTCATATGTACTAAAACCTATTCTCCAAAGCACCATTTATAAGAAAAATAGTTTTGAAGAAAAAAACTAAACATTCACAGGGAGTGATGAAAAAATTGTGTTATACTCATAAAATGGACTAGATCTACATGTTTCCAGTGCATTAATCTCCAATGCATACACTTAAGTGAAACTAAAGTAAAAAGCTCACAATATATAGTGTGCAGAATGGTTTCTTTCTCTTAAGATATAGATGTGTGTGTATATATACACATGCATACATATCCATATTTGGAAATGCAGAGAAAGAGGATGGGAAGTATAAACTATAAACTGTTAACACTGAGCCCTCTGGAGTAGAGTGAGATCTGGGCACAATTGATAGCAAATAGAACAGACAGTGGCTTCAATATTACATTCTAAATGCTTCTTTATAGTTCGATATATTTACAATGAGGAAAATTAATAAACTGTAAATATACCAGTTTAAACCACATATGTGACTTTGTTATCACATATTTCCTTTCTCCTGCTATATAACAACTGAGCGCTAGTGAACAGCTGGACTCAGAGTCAGTTCCTAGGATGAGAGTTGTATGGGAGCAAAGAGGACACTGGCATTGTTCACACAGTTAATGCTCAAGAAATGCCTGAGTTAGATTCCCAGCTGTTAGAGGAGCTACAGCTTTCAAGTGCTTGTCAGTATTCTAAGTGTTTTACACAAGTCATTGTCATACCCACATTATCACTGAAGAAACTGATGTTCAGAGCTCATCTCATACAAGTACAGAGTAGCAAACAGCTAACTCTGGCTCCAGAGTCTGGATTCAATCACTACCCTGTACTGCTTGCCTACTTACACACATTTATTACTACAATGCCTCCATGTCATCCTAACTCTAAATTGGGCAGGAGAAACAGGAAAGGCAACTTCACAACAATTTCTTGGTTAGCCTGCTCTCTCCAAGAAGCAATGTGTTTCTGTCGCTGAGTCCCGAAGGAGTCCAAGGCCAAGGTCCAGTGGATGGGAGCAGATAGTTTTAATTGGCTTAAAACTTTAGGCAGGAGAGAATTCTACGTATGGGATGGGCACCTACAACAAATTCTTCTGGGCTAATGGAAAAGCCCTCATGTCTTTTTAGGGACAAAGTAGCACCCAGACCCAGAGATTACAGAAGGAACCAGTTATTTTTACTTACTTCAACTGCACTTTCACATTACCAATTAAATCCATTGACTTGAACGAAAACTAACAATAGCTAACATTTTTGAGTGTTTATTGTATGGATAGTATTATTTTATAAGCTTAGAACTGTTATCATATTACTTCTCAAAAAGATCCAATGAAATGGTAACTATTATTAGCCCATTTTTATGCTGAGAAGATTGAATAACAAACAATTCATACCAATACCAATTTAAACCCACAATTAAAACAATTTATTCATGTCTACCAAACCTACTAATTTCATCCCCACCCTAGCCCCCAAATATCATCCAGCGAGTAGTAGCATCTCAGTCTTCAGAGCATTTTCTAGTATTGTCCCCAGGACACCAGTCTGACCTTTACTTGCAGTGTGACTTTGTGTCAGTCGCATAATCCTCCTAGGCTTCAATCCCCTCCTTTGTGAACTGGTATAAATAATAATTATAGAATGACGGGAGGGTTAAATGAGACACTTTCGAACACTGATCTAACCCACTTGCCTTATGACCAGTTAACAAAATGAATTTTTTAATTTTTTCATTCAAAGTAACCGGCAATAGCTCTTTTCAGTCACAGCCTTCTAACTCCTTGCCAGGGCTGGAGTTTCACAGCCTCTGGATTCCTAGCACCTAGCTCAGTGCTTGGAATATAGTAGGTGCTTAATAGTAATAATGTACTAGAATAATAAAAAATGCTATTATTGAGTCTCTACCATGTTCCTGCCAGTCATTGTATCAGGAGATATATATATCTCCCCATATTCCCTCATGAAATCCTTTTTTGTATCTTGTAGAAGGGTATCTTTGATAGTCCTTGTGTTTTTCACCAGGTCTTTCCAGCTCTCCATGGTAGTATTGCAATTTCTGGCTCCCTTATGGTTGGGTGGGGTCAATGACTGCTTCCGGATGATGAGTTATGAGCAGAAATATTTCCACACTCAAGCATTGATTACTGAAAAATGCCCCTCCAAGAGCTCTTTTCCCTTCTTCCATAATGATGGAAAATGTTCTAAATATTGGCTGCTCTGTCATTTGGCAAAGCAGAATGTGGTGTTGAGAACTCAGCCAACAAGGATAGTATGTAACATGAGCAAGAAACAAACTTTTGTTGCTTTAAGCTACTGAGATCTGGGGGTTTTTACCCATAAATGTATAATGTAATCCTTCCTTAGAGTGTTATTATTCCAAATATACACATATAAGAAAACCGAAGTTCAAAAACATCAAACAGAAATATTAAGATATTTTCCAAGGTCATATAATTAGTTAATAATAGAATCTAGATTGTAACTCATACATATCTGATCCCCAAGCCCTTGGCATTAATCCTTACTTTACAGAGGTTCTCAATGGTTGTTCAATGGGTGGCTGAATGAATAAAAGTGAAATTTATTTCATAAACTTGACTTATCATTTTAGTGTTACATTCTGGATGTAGTTCTGCATGTATCATCACTGTCTGATTACAATCTGGAAAAATCAAATAGACTATTGGAAGCACAGCAAAGTGACATCTCTGCCTAGGTCTGATTCTAAACACAGCAACTATCAAACTTCCACTTAGAGAAGGAGGGAGATAGAGGGAGAGAGAAGAAAACAGAGAACCTGTACCCAACATCTTGCCTTCTGATGTTGCCCTTGTGCACCCAAAGCAATCTTTGATTTCAACATCCCCAGTCTGGCATGATTGGAGCTACTCTGATGATATTGACACAATTCTTCTCATGGACATACTCTATATGACACATTAAGTGCCTAGCTGTGAGGCAATCCACTTCTCTTCACCACTGTTCCAGGAATTTTGAAGAAACTGGCTCTCATTTTTATTACCAAAGGAAAATGCTGTGATGTCAGGGCATAATAGTTTTAGAATATGTGCAATTAATTTGCAACATCAATAATCCACATAGGAATCATCAGAAATCACTTGTATTTGATAATAAGAACATAAGGCTTTTTCTGACACTGAGTAAAGAACTCAGTAAATTTTCAGATTTTATAATCATGCTACTGGTCTGATACTGTGAAAAACTTCTAAAAAGAAAAATCTTCTAGTCATTATGTGCTTATGTTTTGACCAAATCACATTAAAAGTGTCAGTAAATGACACTGTTACAGACTGAATTGTTTCCCCCGAAAATTCATGTGTTAAAATCCTAGCCCCTCATACCTCAGGATGTGACATTTTTTGGAAATATGGTCATCACACTAGTATTTAATTTAGTTAAGGTCCGCCCTAATACAATATGACTGATGTCCTTATAGAAAGGGGAAATTTGGACACAAACATGCACGCAAGGAGAATGCCATGTGGATTCGAAGGCAGAGATTGGCGTGATGCATCCACAAGCTGAGTAATGCCAAAGACTGCCAGCAAACCACCAGAAACAGAGAGGCAAAGAAGAGATTCTCCTTCACAGCCATCAGGAAGAACTACTTTGCCAACACCTTATCTCATACTTCTATCTACTAAACTTGAGACAATAAATTTCTGCTATTTTAAGCCACCTTGGTTGTGATACTTTATAATGACAGCCCTAAAAAACTAAGGCAGATATTATTATATAGAATTTCACACTATATTAGTTTTTTATTATAACTGAGAAAAGAAAAAAGACAGCATTTTACCAGTCTAACATTGAAAAGATAAAACATTTATTACAGTCTATCATCTTTAAAATACTATGTACACTTCCAAGGACAGCTCTATACACATCAATTGCAAACATTCTTTAATTTACTCAAATTGCCTGCCTTTAACACAAGGAAAACACAGCTGGCACCCTCAGAAATTATGATAGAGTGAAAGTAATTGGGTAAAGAGTTCTAAGTAATGGATTCTATTTTTTCACATCCTTTTTAAAATAGAAATTTGCATCTTATTTAAGATTTCTGTATTATTGAACTTGTCTTTAAATTAGACACAAAATTTTAACGAAAAAGGAATAATAAAGGAGATGTAGAAAATAAAGAGAAACAATATGTTACAGATTACCCAAGATCGCTTACCTTCATGTCCCTTTGTTTTCAACAGGAGAAAGAGAGAGAGAGCAGTAGGAAAGTATAAGCATGCCCAAGTTTGAGAAGAGAAAATCTAACATGTTTTAATTTATCAGATTTACCTATTTTCTAGAAACGCAGTTTTCCAATGTAAGAGCAGAAACTATACTACTTTTACACATGTCAGAAGACAATTATAAATAGAGAAAGTTGGAGGAAAATGGCTTATCTCTGGCTGCTGCTGGCAGGAATGTGTTTAGCCTCTTTATTCTACCTATCAATGCTCAATCACACTGCATGTCAGAGACTGCTTGCTCTCTGGTGTTTCATTACTATTAGTGTTGAGATGACATTAACTGTAATATTTTGTCATTTCCTGGGATAAGACCAAGATCGAAGGTTCCTTGTTCCTGAATATACGATTTTAAGTGAAGTTCTTTACTTTTGAGTGGTCACAGACCCCTTAGAGAAGCTGATATGGACCCACTCATGAGAAAAATGCACAAGCATGAATATGCCCGAAATTTGAGAAACAATTTCAGGGATTTCCTGACTCAAGCATGGCTCTCAGGCTAAAAATTCTTGTTTAAAATGTTAAACGGTGTCTTCAGCCACGCCACTCTGAACGTACCTGATCCCATCTGATCTTATGGAAGCTAAGCAGGGTCGGGCCTGGTTAGTACTTAGGTGGGAGACCACATTGGAAGACCAGGTGCTATGGGCATTAAAAAAAAAAATGTTAAACAGATTTTTAATTTCAGTTCCTCTTTCAATATCAACTTAAGTATCACCTCCTCCAGGAATCCTGCCCTTAATACTCTGGTCCATGCTGACTACTCCTTTCTCTGAACTTTATTGCATTGTTAATATTTACCAATGTAGCCTTTTATTGATTTCTATTTCCTTGCTCCTTAATCTTCTCTTTTGAAATGGATTATAAATTCATTTAGGAAAACTGTCTTATATATTATAGCATCTTGCAGAAACCTCAGCATATACTAGGTGCTTAATAAAAGCTTATTGAATGATGACTTAGTTACTTGACTAATATACATCATAATTCTTTCCATAATTCAGGAAAGGGCTGTACTATTATGATATAGTAAGAAATGTATATTTAGCCCTCCATGTTCCCCGCCAAAGCTCCTAAAACCCCTGTGATTTCCTAAGTGATAAGAACTGAAGGAACATTTTTTTATAATATTTGGGTTTTGTCCCCAGTTCTTGAAATAGCTCTAAAGTGATAAAGGTAATAGAATTGTCTTTTATTATTCATAGCAAGCCCCTTTCCACTACATTTGAATTTATCTTAAAGTGCTGGCTTTTGGAAAGCCTGTAAGAATAGGGGGCTGATTGTCAGGGGAGCCAACCATGTGATTAGAGAATTGGAACTCTCAGCCCTACCCTAACCTCTGGATAGGGGAAAGGGGCTGGAGAAAGACTTAATCTCCAATGGCCAGTGATTTAATTAATCATACCTACATAATGGGAACCTTCATAGAAACCATAAACAAAGGGATTCAGAGAGCTTCGGGGTTGCTGAACACACCTAGGTGATAGGAGGAGGAGGATGTGCTCAAAGAGAACATGGAAGCTCCACATCTCTTCTCCCTTCCCTGCCTGCCTTATGCACCTCTTCCATCTGGCTGTTCCTGAGTTGTATAATTTACAATAAACCAGTAATCTAGTGAGTACACTGTTTTTCTGAGTTCTGTGAGCCACTCTAGCAAATTCTCAAACCTGAACAGAAAGTCATGTGAATCTCTAATTTATAACCAGTCAATCAGAAACATGTGACAACCTGGACTTTTCATTGGTGTCTGAAGTCGGGGGAGGCAGTTCTGTGGAACTGAGTCTTTAATCTGTGAGGTCTGCACTAACTTCAGGTAGTTAGTGTCATCATTGAATAAAATTATAGGACACCCAGTTGGTGTCCACAGAGAACTGAAGAATTGGTTGATGTGGATAAAAGCCTCACACATTTGGTGTCAGAAGTATTGTGAGATTAGACAAAACAAAGGTTTTATTTTAGGGGCCTTCATAATTCTACATAAAATATAACCTCGCAGTCAGCAGCTATAAGATCAATAGAAAACTCAGTTCTGTACTTCACAGAATAATATCTGCATAGCAGTCCACATGCAGAAAGAATAGTTGGCATTTAGTTACAGAGATTTCACTTGGGTAAACCCTACTTTCCTGTACTCTCTATAGAGAAGAAAATCAGATTGAAAATGATTGATTAGTGAGCAGAAATTTCTTCAACATATTCACTAAGCAGAAAATATGTTTAATTAGTGTGAGAGAAGTTACAGCATGCCATAGAAATAGACGTTCTGGTCACTTATTTCAACTAATTGTAGAGGAAGCTTATTTCCTAAGTAATGTTAAAGGAATTTTTTTTTTCAAGTAAAATTGTAACTCTCATACAAATATAAAAATGAACGCATATTAAAGATCTTCTTAACTCATTAATTAGGGAATGGATAAGATGTTACAATCAATTCAAAAGAGAATTCAAAGAACAGACACATTTATAGATGAGGAATGTTGAAATGAATGCGCAAATAGAGGCAAAACTAGATTAATTCCTCAGTAAGGGGAGGAAAGTCAATTGAACTTCTACAAGACACGGTTTATATGTCTATAGACAAGAATTATTTTGCATTGTTATTGATTATCTACAAATTTAGGAGTTATAAAATAATTCTCAAAGAATTAATATCAAATAACTTGGAAGGATGTGCTTCAAGGACAGTCTGAGTAACAATAGATAGTCCCTGAAACTGAATTGATGTCCTAGGGGCAAAAAGCTGGCTGGCCAGCATGCTTCATTTTGCAAAGTGAGGTGTAAACAGAGCTGAAGGGCTCCAGAAAATTGATGAGGTTTTGGAGGCTGTGGGAGAGATTAGGGTGTGGACATAAGGATACTGTCAACCAGAAAGGACATTTGGGAGTAGCTCAGACATGTAATATAGAGATTTTACTAAGTATTACTATGATATATGTAATCTAAACTCTATTCTCCATTCCCCCATTAAATTTTCAGTAAAAACTTACATTATTCTTGGGAGCAGGCCCATTTTTTGTAATGTGACATCTTGCTAAAAAGGACAATTAAACAAGTGTGGACAATAGCTATGAGTCTTACCAAGGTTATATACCAGCGATAACCTACACTGGGAGGAGACGTGCAGGAGGAGTGATGCTCTGCAGACTTTCCTGAAACACTGGCAAAGCTGACAGTGCACGTTGATGAGAACCTGATGTCTTTTTGATCAGGTCCTTTGTTATATCCATTTTGCCTACTTAAAGAGATTAATAAGAGACTGATTAATCTCACTCTCCAATAACTCTACAGTCTATTGAATAATCACAGTGCTTCTTCCATTCAAAAAGTACTTTATAAATATTAATCCCCATATCACTCCCATAAATTCCACTTTTTAAATAAAAGAGAAGACAGCTGCTTCTCATTAATTATCATATTAGGAAATTGATTAGACATCTTTTGAAAAGTTTAATTATGTAAAAGAAAAAATGTAATTTTTCCTCTACACTTCTGCATCCTTTGCTAAGACCCCTGTAATAAAAGATTAACTAGAGAAAAATAGACAGAACTTTATTAACATGTACACTCATGTATACACAGAGATACCCAGGAAAAAGTGAGTTACTCCTCTAGGTGCTTTTAGAATTCAGAATTAAATATCATCTTAATAGGGAAAGGGGAAAAGGAATATAGTCCTCTTAGGGGGAAGTAAATGATTTTTAGGAAAGATGGAAAGATGAATGGGTCCTTACAAGAATAGATGGGAGATATGATAACTTGTGACAAAGTTTGTCTGGGCATGGTGTCAACTCCTCATATCCTGTCCTGTGATAACAGTCAATCTTCCCTGGTTGATGAAACTCTCAGAGAGGGGATCTATAACAAATGATTTCTTTTTGCAGGATCTGTCTTTAGCAGATAAGGGGAGTTAGGAGAAACTCTCTTCCTGCATTTGATGTTTCCCAAGTTTGTACAGCTCAAAATAATCAATATACCAAAGCAGCATATTTTGGGGTGGCAAGTCCTGAACCCCTACAGTCATATTCTGCTACCCTTTAACTATAAATACAACGTCTACCTCTGGATGTCAGGAGCCGAAATGCTGCAAAGCCCCAAAACTCTGCACCTTAAGTCACAGTAGTGGACTCCATTTGGCATGTGGAATGTGAACGAGTCATGGATTCTAGCTCTGCTTCAGGCTTTTGCCTAGTTATGTAATCCTGGGGATGTCTATTTACTTCTCTAGATATCACTTCCCTCATTTTAAAGGGCATAAAATCTTTTTCTCAACTAATCTGAGGTTCTCCAGCTGAGGCACCATAAATCAGAACAGCCAAAACAGATTAACAAGAAAAAAACAAATAAAAGTTTATTAACATGTGCATTGAGCATATACAAATGGAGCTCTCAGCAATGAATAGCCCGAAGTGGTAGTTAGAACTTGGATTTAAATACCAGTAAAGGAGTCTGGGGCTTCTGGGTGGTGGAGGTTAAGTATTGGGAAGGTGGCCAGGAAAAGTATGGTCAACAAGGGTAGTTCAGTAAGGTTCGTTGTGTAGATTTAAGTCTGCACGTTCTCCACTTAAAAGAGTTGGGAAGAGTCTTCCTCTTCTCTATGTGGGAACGACACCTCTATAAATAGAAATCTTATAAATGTGTATGCCCTTTACAAAAGAAAATTTGTGCCCTGTTTTTAGAGTTTTTCCTGAGCCTGCTGGTTCTCAACGGCCTTTAGCTCAAAGTAATCCATATGCCAAAGAGGCATGTTTGGAGGTAGCGTATTCTGGTGCACTTCACTACCCCTTTCTTGTGACAGAGACCTTCCTACCTTCCTTTGTATCCACTGTAGTTAAAGAACAGAATGTAGAACAGTTCACTCAGAGAGAGAAAAATTTTAATGAGAATCTAAGGTAGGGAATTAGGAGATTTCCTCTTCGGGAAACAGAGCAAGGAAGTTCCCTGAAGAAAATTCAAGGAATTCCCCAGAGGAAGGAGACAGAAGCCAAAGAGTTTGAATGTTCTTGAGGGAATGGAAGGCAGAAAAGCAAAAGACTATTATAGTGAAATAAGTAAATAAGTCTGGGTTAAAGCCCAGCTTTGCCCGTTACTAGCTGTGTGATCTTGGAGAAACTGTTTTCCCTTTCTGGGCCTCAGTTTCCTTATCTATAAAATGGGAACAATAATAGTATTATTCAAATAGAGTGAATTAAATTAGTTAAAATAGACAAAGTTCTAAATAAGTACTATATAATCCCTTTACTATAAACCTTCCTCTTGAAGCCAGAATATTGATGAGTCTTGAGAACTCAAAATTTTGAAAACAAATTTTAAACTTACTAGCTAAGAGGATACCAAATAAACCTTATCTGTCTTTACTGTGCAATTTTCAGTAGAGTCTACATAATTCACTGATTTTGTGTGTGTGTGTGAATGCTTGCTTTATTATGTTTGTTTAGAAAAGAACATCTATAGTATTGGTACTTACCGTAGGGGCCTCATTATTTAATCTAAAAGTAATCGCTGTGGATAATAACTTCTTTACTGCAGATAAAAATATAATAAAGTCCAAGAGATGACTATGGGGATGAGTTTCATAGGGTGTCTGTCATTCGCTTTTAAAGTAAAATAAATAAGTAAGTAAGTAAATAAATAAATAAATAAATAAAAATATTGTATTTAAAAAGCCATGACTGGGTAGAGCAAATGATTCATACTAACTAAATTTATAAGAGGTTAATTTAAAAGTTGACCAAAGGAAGTATGTCTGTCAGAAAAGTGAGCAGTCATATCCACAAAGCCCAGGTTTACTCAGCAAAACTCATTATAGGTCAGAAACCAATTTACTGATTGAGAGTCCAGAACTAAAGACAAGAGAACTGAATGACCAAAAGTGATAGTTTCAGAAAAGTCCAGTTATCTGCTTAATGAATTGCTTTGTAGGCTCAAGGAATACTTCTTTCTCCAGAAACAGGACTGGTCACCAAAAGGTCACCCTTCTCCCAGAACCATACTAGAGACACAAGAATGGACATGTCTTCTTTGACTCTCAAGAATCCAGGTTAGAGAAGTATAGGGCAGTGAAAAATAATTCACTGCAGTCAGGCAAAACCTAACTGAATCCTGACTCAGCTACGTACTAGCTTTGTAAATGAGAAAATGAATAACCACTCTGCCTCTCTGGTTTTTCTATGCATCAAATGGGAAAAGTATAGAAACCAATTTATATAGGGATTAAATGAGACAGTAAATGTAGTGTCTAGCACAGTGTAAGGCACATTTGTTCAAAAAATGTTTGTTGCTATCAATCCACTACACTTCTATTATGACATATCCTTGGTCATAATAAAATTAATTGTATCATGGCCTTTACTGCATTATTTATACTTCACTCTTCTTGGTGGAATTTTAAAGGCTCCCTAAGTCCTTGATGAGCATTGGGCAGAAAGTGGCATATTTGCATTTCGTCTCAGTCAGATAACTTTAAAGAGATGAACAATCTCATTCATTTTAGTTTTTTCTTTCTTATAAGCTTTATTCTATTTTAAATTTTAATCATACTCATTATCATGTCACTTTTTCAGAATGGCCTTCCCTTTTGTCATTCTCAAGTCTTTTAGCTCCAGAGAGTCAAAGCCATGATATTCTTATTGCCACTTATTTCTAGCACTTAGTGTAGTGCCAGGCATCTAGTAGATGCTCGATATATATTTTTCAAGTGAAAATATAAGTGTATCATTTTTTCTTAGTTATATAAATAACTGTCCTCTCCTGCAAAGCCCCATATTTAATTTTTTATTTGGATTTTTTTTTATGTGTGTGTGTTTTTTTCCCTAGGAAGTCTAATTTGTGCTTTACTTGAAAACCGAAGAGTTCTAATTATTGTTTGTTCAAGTTGTTCTCTCTCTCATCCAACATCTCCATTTCATTAGAGGTTAATTCTAATTGTTCCCTTTGTTTATCTCTTTCTACTATTGGGCCTGCTTAGCTGCATTGCAGTTTTTCTTCATCTGCCCATTGGGACGCTGGGGATTTTGGTGTGGCTAATACCTTAAGTGAGGATGGTCATGAAAGGTGAAAGTTCCTGTGGGCTGGTAAACTTATTCCAAATTAAATATTCTCACTTATTTGGTTATCTTGAGAACAAGGGAAAAGAAAATTATATAAGCTAGAATAAGAACATAAGAACATAACCTTGCAAATTGTCTATTTATTTTCTCTCACTAAGCACAAACTACTGCATCCAGATCAGCCAGCTCTTGGTGCTCTTGAGGACAAGGGCTTCTCTCTAAAATCTAAGTTAGTATTTAGAACACGTATTTATTCAACATTTGCTGAAAAAATGAGTAAATAGATGGGTGAATAAATGAATGATGAAGCAATTGAGAACTAAGAAGACTTTGGTCATATTCATGCAATTGATCGGTAGTCTTCAAAATTCATTTTTAGCCTAAAAACCTTTTGTTCAAACAACACTTAATGGGGAATCTAGTAAGTGAAAGAGAAGCACTACTCTGGTTGAAATGAATATAGATTACCCAGTGCATACCTCTTTGGGTGTATCTGATCACAGAGAGGTCTCCCCACAAATCCTTTTATTCTGGGGTCACAACACTGCAGTAGACAAATAAGGCTCTTGAATAATTGTCATATTTATTTCAGCTACACTTACTATCAATATCAATCAAAACAGCTGAACCACTGGATTCAATAAACTGCATCAATTATTGAGATGGATTAAGTAAATGAATGGGTCATTACTTTTATGAGCAGCCAAAGCTAGTAGTCATTAAGACAAAATGATAAAAATTTAGATCTAATGTAAAGTTGGGCAACAATTTCAAAAGAAATTTATTATATGTTTAATGCACAATTTTTAAAAGTTAATCAATTATTAAAACTTAACCAACCAGAATCCTTGACAAACTAAATTTTTCCCCACATTAATTCATTAGGAAAAATATAGATGGTAAGAAGATATGCTAAAATCAGTCAAAAATATGTATACATTGTCTATCTGTCCAACACAATTCCTAGCATTATGAGGGATAGAAAGATGTATAAAACATGGTCCTTAGAGTTAAGCTGCTTACAATTTAGCTGGGCAGAAAAAACTTATGTGTATTAAATCATCTGGAAAGAATTAAGTGTTAAATTCTATGTAATTAATTTTTTAAGCAGGTAATTTAATTATTTTAGGGCTATTCTTTGTAATACAAGCACCATTAAATAAATAAAAATTTCAAAGTGAATTTTTAGAATATACTCTGGTATTAGTTAAGATTGAGTTCAATGCCTTATGGTTTTACTTATGGCTTATTACTATAAAGTAATATAACTGTACCACAAAGTATAAGTTTGAGAGCAATAACCTTGAGTCCTTATTGAATCCACAAACATCAAAGTTCATATCAATCAAGAGTTTTGGGCAAAAGCAATAGAGTGAGGCCAAATCCTAAGCACCACAACTAAAAGGTTTTATAATCAGCTCTTAACAAAACTTCAAGGAAAGAATAACTCCTACTGTAAACAAAAACATGGAATGAAAAAAGGTGTTTCTTAACTAATTTCATGAGACCTAATGATACTGATACCAAAACTATTCATGGACAATAAAAAAATTTTAGGAGAACCTCACTTATAAAATGAGGTACAAATATACCAAGTTAAATATTATCTAACTAACCTTACAATATCATGATCAAGCAGAGATTATCCCAGGAATGTAAGGTAGCTGTTCATCATTAGGAATTATATCAATAGGTTCTAGGTAAAGATGATGGATTAAACAAATGCGTTTACTTTTGTTATTTCCCGAAATCCCATTGAAATGACAATAAAGATTTTTTTTAATTTGTTTGTTTGTCACTTTTTTTTTAATGCATTTACTCAGACAAGAACAGAAGGGGAGATGTAGCAACAAAATTATAGAAATTAGGAAGCAGAGGGACAAGCAGTAATTAACTTAGCATACTAGAGAATGGTAAGTTTTAAGCAAACAGTAGAAAGCTGAGAGGCAACCAGACTTATACAGAATTGCCAAAAGCCTCAGAATTAGGGGAACCAGGATCCTTTGAAGGTAGGATGCAAGTGAAACTAAGAACCAAAAGATTATTTAAGAATCCATTTAAGAATTCTCTCCAATCACACAACCAAACCACTCACTCCCTAAACTGGGCATAAAACTGAAATCTTATTCTCTAAAAAGAGGAAAGAAAAGGGTTTCTAGATTGGGGAACATCATCAGGCAGAGTGAGGGCAGAATTATAGTACGGAAAAAAAAATGATTAATTGAAGTCTTATATATTCAATGTTGAAATTTCTAGCCTTTTTCTTTCATTTGGGCCCAAATGTTAGTGGATAAGCCTATATTCTTTAAGCAAGAAATGGAACAATTCTTTTCTTCAGAATTTGACTAGCCCAAGAAGAAAGATCTAAAAATATTGATTTGGGGGTTAATTATTGAAATGGCCCAGCCAGATTACTGTAGAGAAAACCTATATTTGACAAACTACACACAGACACACACAGACACACACACACACACACACACACACACACACACACACACACACTCAGAGCTCCTGGGCAGCCACTTTTTTTAAAGTACAATTCAGTGGTTTTTAGTATATTCGCAATGTTGTCCCAACACAACCGCTATTTGCAAAAAATTTTCTTTACTTCAAAAAGAAATTCTATTTCCATCATGAGCCACTCCCCAGTGCCCTTTCTTCAAGCCTCTGGCAACCATTAATTTACTCTGTCTTTATGGTCTAGTTCTGGATGTTTCATATGAATAGAATCATACAAATTTAAAAAGTCATGGTCTTTTTATCTGGATTATTTCACTTGTAAACTGTTTTCAAAATCCATCCATGTTATAGCATTTATCAGTATTTCTTTTTCTTTCTTTTTCTTTTTTTTATGGCTGAATAATACTCTATTATATAGGTATACCGCATTTGCTTATCCATTCATCAGTTGATGGACATTTGGCTATTATTTGGCTATTATTAATAAGGCTATGAATATTTGTGTATGAGTTTTTGTGTGGGCATATGTCTACAATTCTCTTAGTTATATACTCTAGGTGGCTTTTTACTGCCTTACTCTTTAATATGAAAAGAAAGCCAAGGGGCATCTAACATCTGAAGAAAGCTTCTAACAGAAAAGCAATAAGACAAAATAAGCAAAGGAAAAAAGCAACTTTGATGAAACAGAAGTAGAAGAAAAAGAGAAAAGAAAAAAAAACTCTTATGGAGAGCTTAAGGGAGAAAAGAGAAAACAACATTACATATATTTGATAAAAACAGGATGCTATTTAAAGAAAAAACAGATAATTTAAAAAAACTGAACATTAAAATTATGATGGGAAAATTTTTTTAAAGCTTAATTGGAGTTTTGGAAGATAAAATAAGGAAATTTTCCCAAACATAGAGCCAAAAGACAAAGAGATGCTAAACAGAAAATATAAGATAATTGGAGAACGGAACCAGAAGAGATAATATGCAAATAATAAGGATTCTAATCCTTCTAATAAAGATCAGAGAACACAGAAGCAAGAAGTCAACCATGACATTATTCAAGAAGGTTTTCCAGAACTAAAAGATACATTTGCAGATTGAAAAGTCCTACTTAGTACTCAGCAAAATGGGAGGAATTAAAAAAAAAAGCAGTTTAACACTAAACACATACCAGGAAATTTCAGAACACTGGCAACAAGAAGAAAACCCTATATGCTTTTAGAATGGAGAGTGGGGCACTGATAAAATGTAAAGGTGCAGGACTCGGAATGGCTTTAAAGTTTTTCATATCAACACTAGAATCTAGAAAATAAAGGAACAAAACCTTCAAAGTTCTGAGAAAAAGAAATGATCTTCTCTCTTTAGTCAGGTTATTAATTGGTGTGAGAGTAGAATGTAGACCTTTTTATACATGCATGTTCTAAAATATAATTACCTCCAAGCATCCTTTCTCAAGAAGTTACTAGAAAATGCGGTCTACCAAAGTGATGGAATAAAAAAGGGGCGGGGGGGGCAGAAATGGGGAAATTCAACCAGAGACATGCAAAGGGAATCCCCACAATGATGAGGAGGAGAGATTCCAAGATGACAATTGTATCCCAGGCAAAGAGAATACCCAGTAGAGACTGAAGCAAGTCCGACGGCTCCAGGAGATATTTCTTTACAAAGACAGACAGAATGTCTGCTGAATCAGAATATGTTGAGAGACTGAAGTTGAATTAGAGATAAATACATAGAAACTAAGCAAAAAAATTAAGGTACTTATGAGCTCTGGGGAATAATTATGTTTCTCTGGTGGAGCTATGACTGATATAGATTTTGGTACCTATAATGCTTCTAGAGAAACAGAACCTTAAGGATGAGTTTTCTGAATTGGTTCCAGGTTTTTTTTTAATTGGGTCTCTAATCTGATTAGGTTTAAAATACCAAAGAATATCCAGTAGTAAAGAGGGTATTTGTAGTTTTAATGTGCTGTGGCACTAGAGATATGCAAAATATCACCGTTGGCTACTCCTAATCGAATATCTATAAAAGTTGAGATTCTAGGTGACTATGTAGTTGATACCTTAGAACATGTTAATCGAACTAAAGAGAATACTAATATTTGTTCATTGCTCCTATCTTCACAGGAGAAAGTGGGCAAAGAAAAGAATGAGCTCAGAGCTTTAAATTCCCAGCTCAAGCTCTGTATAAATGACCTGAAAGTCTCTATATATCTGACTTCAAAGAAACCTTTATTTCTTTTAGCTACAAGACTAAGATTTCTGAAAACCAAACCCAGAATTTCATCCTACAGGTGGCTTAATTACAAATGCAAATTGAACTTCCAACCTCACCACGTATTTTATGTTAAAGTGAAGGCATCATTTGGGAAGGAAGAGGATCCTGATAATTGTAATGGGGACATTTGGGAAGATTCCAATGAAACTAGAGAAATAGAACCTGTAAATCTGCCAGTAGAAGCAGTCCTTCCACCCTGTCTGTGTAGGTTCACCCTGGTTTGCCTGAAGAACCTATAATGGCCTCTCCTGAAGTAGTTGCCTTGCCAGACACTTCTGATGTTCTCTCCAGGACCTACCATTGTCGCTCCCTTTGCTTCTAAAACAAGACTGAAGACTCAACAAGCCTTAAAGAGTGATATATAAATATAATCCAAAAGTAATTTCTCTACACCAGAAAAGAAGTGCATGAATTTTCCAGTTCATAAAGACAAAAATCTGGAATGTGAATATAAAGGGTGAGGAAGAATGGTGGAGGGAGTATGAAGCTAGATTAGGCCAAATTTATTCATATGGGCCCCTTAAGTAGAGATTCTAGATTCAATGATTTAGTTTGAGGGGTCAGAAAGAGCTCTGACAGTTGCTTCATTGACTGAAACATGAACCAAATATATACTAACAGAAGTCAAAATGCCAGAACCGCCCTGGTATACTATAGAGAAAGGAATCAAAAGGCTTAGGGAGATTGGGATGGTTGAGTGGATTTGTCATATAAAACCTGCTCATCCACACTGGGAGAGTCCAAAATAAAATTTAAATAATCCAGTGGATAGAATGACCCGTTTTGTGCCTACTAGTCATCCTCTTTCCCCAGCCACTGCTGTCATTGTCAATGGGTTCATGAACAAAGTGACCATTCTGACAGGGTTGGAGGTTAGGCACAAGCTCAGCAGTATGAACTTTCCACTCACCAAAGCTGACTTGGCTATAACCACTGCTGAGTCCCTAATCTGCCAGCAGCAGACACTAACACCAAGTCCTTAATATGGCATCATTCCCTAAGGTGATTAGTTAGTTAACTGTTGGCAGATTGATTACATTTAACCACTTCCATCATTAAAGGGGCAGCATTTTGTTCTTACTGGAATAGACACTTAGTTTTGATACAAACTTGTCTTCCCTGTACAGATTGCTTTTTCCAAAACTACTTATAGAATGTCTTATCCACCATCATGGTATCCTGCACAGCATTATTTCTAATCAAGATGCTCAATCCACAGCAAATAAAATGGGTCATTGGGCCCATACTCGTGTAATTCACTAGCCCTGCCCCATTTTCCAACACCCTGAAGCAGCTGTCTTGATAGAATAGTGGAATGGCTTTTTAAAGACTCAGTTACAGTGTGCTAGTGAGGTGGCAATACTTTGCAAGGCAGGAGCAAAAAGATTCTCCTGGAGGCTGTATATGCTCTGAATCAGCAGGTAACATATGGTGCTGTTTCTCCCATAGCCAAGATTCATGGGTCCAGGAATCAAGGGATGGAAATGGGAGTGGCACCACTCACTATTATCCCTAGTGGTCCACATCTATAATCAGTTTTTACTTCCTGTTCCTGTGACCTTATGTACTCCTGGCCTAAAGATCTTAGTCTCAATGAAAAGAATGCTTCTATCAGGAGACCTAAAAATGATTTCATTGAACTAGAAGTTAAGACTGCCACCCAGCCACTTTAGCTCCCCATGCTTCTCAATCAACAGGCAAAGAAAGTTGTTAACTATACTAGCTGTTATGATTGATCCAGGTACCAAAGGGTTACTAGGCTGCTACCATACAAAGAGGTAAGAAAGAATCTGGCTAGATAGAATACAGGAGATCCCTTAGGGAATCTCATAGTACTAATGTCAATGGAAAAACTACAACAACCCAATTCAAACAGGACTTTTAATGGCCCAAACCTTCAGGAGTGAATGTTCAGGTCACCTGACCAGGCAAAGAAGCACAACTACCTGAGGTGCTTGCTGAGGACAAAATGAATATAGAATGGATAGTGGAAGGAGGTAATTATAAATTTCAGCCCAAACCATGTGACTACTGCTGAAATAAGGACTGTAATAATTAAGAGTATTATACATACTCTTAATAATTAAGAGTATATACACACATATATGTATATATGTGTGTATATATGTATATACATCTATATCATATCATTTTAGTCCCTCTGTTATCCCTTTATTGTCTAACATAATATGTGTTAATACTAGTTAACTATATCATAATTATATTTAAGTTACAGAATATCAAGGAGAAGAATGAGTTCAGTCAAGGACTTTGCATCCTCATCTAGGGATAAAGTCAGTACATTTTAACTTGTATGCAGGATAGCTGAATCATGTTAGGCAGAAGTGTGGCCCTGTTGTTGTCTATATTTGGAGATTAAGTATCATTTAAGGAGATGTGTATGGGTGCCAGATTGAGAAAGGGTGGACCGTGATATCAGTTTAATGTGTCAACTTGTCTAGACTACAGTAGTACCCAGTTATTTAAACAAACATTAATCTAGGTATTTCTGTAAAGGTATTTGGTAGATGTGATTAACATCTCTAATCAGTTGATTTTAAATAAAGGAGATTATCTTTGACAATTTGAGTGGGCCTAATCCAATCAGTTGAAAGTCCTGAAGAGCAGCACTGAGGTTTCCCTGAGAAGAAATTTCATTTATGAAATGCAGTGTCAGCTTCTGCCTAAGAGTTTATAGCTTGCCCTTCCTGATACCTTGCCCAATGGATTTGAACTTGCCTAGTCAGCTTCCACAGTGGCATAAACCAATCACTTACAATAAATATCAATCTCTTTCTTGATAGATAGATAGATAGATAGATGATAGATAGATAGAGCTAGAGATAGATAGATATAAATTATAGATAAATAATATATTTATATAATTCTGTAATAGTATAGAATAATATATATAGATTTATTACAAGGAATAATATATTCCTTGTAATAAATCTATATATATTATTCTATACTATTATTCTATACTACAATAGAATATTGTAGGATATCTCTATATCTATTTATATCTATCATCTTAGAAATAGAATATTGCAAGATATCTTTATATCTATTTCTGTCTGCCTGCCTGCCTGCCTGCCTGCCTGTCTGTCTGTCTGTCTGTCTACCTATCTATCTATCCATTCGTCTATCTTCTACTGGTTTTGTTTCTATCTCCTATTTGCTCTTTCTCTGTTGGTATCCAGATACAGTGTCTTTTAAAGAGATTTTCGCTGTCTTTGAGATCAATTTGCAGGTAGTGATCTGAGAGAAATGTTTGTTCTTTGATTGCTACAAGTTTGCTTCATATGTTCGTGTTATAAAAAAGGTAACTTTTTTTTTTTTAAGTGCAGGGCCACTGTTTCAAAACAAAGGAGGGCTACCAGTAAATGACAAGGCTATTAAATTATATATTTTTTCAGCCTCTTTTATTACTGAGAAGACAGGAAAACATTTTAAATTTATTGGCAAAGTCCTTTTAAAACACATAGAAATTATTTCTCAATTCCTTGAAGAAATACTTCTTTATGTTATAGATATCTTTTTAATTTCAAAAATACCAGAAAACCCCATAACTATGGGCACTTAAAATCCCACTGTTCTTAAAAAAAAAAAAAAAAATGCTATGTAGGGTTATGAGAGACTCCTTCAGCTTGCTCCAATATACTCTCCACTGATACCCCATTTTGCAGAAATTCTTCTAAATGTTTAATGTGCTTATATGTACACACACACATTCATTTTAAAATAAAATACATTAAAATAAATTACAAACACCTAATGGCATTTTCATGAATAACTTCTTAAGTATGTAAATATATATTTAATCTACTCTTTGAAAGTTAGACCCATATGCCTTATAAGGATATTACATAAATTAACCATTTCCACATTAATAGAACCAATCTCTTTTATTCATTTTTATATCACTGAACCAAAGCGCAGTACCCAATACATAGTAAGCCCACAATAAATACCTGTTTACTAAATGGAGAGCAATAAATATGTGTCTCTTTTCTGACAGTGGTAATCCTGTGCAGTCTCATTTAAAACTGTCCGATGTTGCTGAAAAACATTCCTAACTCAGCTCTTCTATCATGGCTATGACCCCCAACCTCATAAAAGCATTACAAAAATCAAGTCTGTCTCAATGGGATCAATTTTTTTTTTCATTGTTATTAAAGCATAACTTCCCCTAGAACACAAAACAGTAGGGATAATTTAATGGAGGTAAAAAGACAAGAATTGAACTATGAATATGTTGTATGGCAGACTGAAATGATGAATAGTGGGGATGGTTCATATAAACTTTGTGTTGCCTTTATTGAATAAAATTGATATCCCTTATCTTTAATTCAAAAAGCAAATAAAAGAAACAGTTATGTGTCTCTTAAAAAAAAAGAAAAAGAAAAGAAATACTACCACCAGAATGTTTTATTAATTTAGCTTTTGCTTCTTATTTCCCCTGGGCTATGAGCCTCTGCAGCAGTGCTTCTAACCTCCTCCGCTCATTGGATCACCTGGAGAGACTTAAAACACATTTATGTCTGGTTCTACCCCTAGAGATTCTGATTTAGTTGACCTGAGGCATGCCTTTAGCTTTGGACATTTTTGAAGGTCCCCAGATGATTCCAATGTAGAGCCAAGGTTGAGAAGCACTCCTCTACAAAAGAGAAGCTGAAGTAGTGCTGCCAGCCCTCGGAGGATTGCCTAACCACCATATCTCTAGTAGAAGGGACGTTTCAAAGAAGACAGAGGAGCATGAAGGAGAAGAAAATTAAATCTGTCTCACACAGTAGGAATGAAACAAGCAGGGACACTCAACACAACTTAAACCTGGCCTATGGCTCTCAAATGGAGTGAGAATCATTGACACTGAGGAATATTCTCACATTCTCATATTCTCTCTCCTCTCTCTCCTTTTCTCTCTGTCTCTCTGTCTCTCTCATGAAAATAAGGAATTGTGCTTGTTTTAAGCTGCTCTAACAAATACCGTAGACTGGGTATTTAAACAAGATCAGGGGGCTGGCAGATTCATCGTCTAGGGAGAGCTCTCTTTTTCATTTGCAGACCATCTTCGCCTTGTATTCTCTCACATGACCAAGAGAGTTCTGATCTTTCTCTTCTTATAAAGACACATTAATCCCATCATGGGGGCCACACCCTCATGACCTAAGCCTAATTACCTCCCAAAGACCCTACCTCCTAAAACTATCATGTTGGGGATTCGGGCTTCCAAATGCGAAGTTGGGGACACAACATGCAGTCTATATTAGCCATAATCTCAGAGTTTTATATATTGGCATTGTAGCAGTCCTAAAGGTATGCCATTCAGATCTTCCTTCAAGATAGAACCTGCTATAAGAGTTGCAGTTAGCTGATTCCCACCAGTTAACTTTGGGGTCCACAGCACAGATTACGCTGACACTATGCTCTTCCTGGGCTGCTCCTAACTAATGACACAGCGAGGGTACTAGTCAGGCTGTTGGTAGGTACTATTCAGGCCATTCATCACCACGCAGGACTCTTCTAATGGGCAATCTTTGTTTTGGGCATCCCTGAGACTTTGTCAGAGCTGTGCTACATTCTACAACACAGGATGGTTCCTCAAAAATCACCTAGGCTTACAAATATTCTTCCTAGCTCAGAAACTTCCGATTCAAATGATTTGCTGAATGTCACATGGCTCCTATTGACAGACCAGAATTAGCAACAGGTTTCACAACCAATGATCAAATGCTTTTTCTACCAAAATAGTAGAGTCAAAATAATGGTGACTTCATTAGAAAATAAAAAAGTAAAAGTAATAAAAACAAAAATACAATAATTTACACTGGGTAAGAACATTGAAAGCTCTCAGGGGACTCTCTAACAAGGTATACTCACAAAATATTTATAACAGGCAAAGCAAACAAAGCGTCAGGAGCAAGAAAGCAAAGGAAAACACTAGGACTGTCCAGAACATGCAGGTACAGTTCAGGTCCTCTCTCAGTCAGGCAGACATACTCCATCTTCAGAATGTGTGTGTGAGAGATCTCAGTCTCAGGAAGGCCAACTTGAGTGGTTTAAACAGTGTCCCCACAAAATTCATGTCCACCCATAACCTCAGAATGTAACCTTATTTGGAAATAGAGTTTCTGCAGGTATAATTAAGGTGAAGATGAGATGAGATCATTCTGTATTAGGGCGGATCCAATATCCAGTGAAAATATCTTTATAAGAGACAGAAAAGGACACATAGAAGTGAAGAGATTGTAGTGATGCATCTACAAGCCAAAGAATGCCAGGAACCACTAGATGCTGGAGGAGGAAAGGAAGAACTTTCTCCATGAGCCTTCGGAGGCAGTGCAGCCTTGACAAGACTTTGATTTTGGACTTCTGGCCTTCAGAGCTGTGAGAGAATAGATTTCTGTTATTGTAAGCCATCTAATTTTTGGTAAGTTGTTACACTAGCCCTAGGAAACTAATATATTATATACTTAAAATCTTTTACACTGGTCACAGGGCAAATACCAGGCTGTGTAAATAAGTATAAAAATCAAAACCTTCAATATGTATGTTTGGAGTAAACAATATAGAGAAGCTGATATAGAACACGCCTAGGACTTTTTTGAGCTCCAAAGAGCACTTTACATTATAAATCACTAGCCAGTACATTCTATTCCCATGCTGGTCAAGGGTCAGTACCATAGCTCCAGGTGGCTGGAGAGATAAGCACAGAGCTACCACAGAACGGTTGCATGTACTCAATTACCTAGCCAGAGAATTATTCTAGGCTCCTATGGTGAGAACATAAAGGAAGAATCAATCTAACCTCAACCTGGGTTTATACTCTGTTGTTTAGTGATTATCAAATAAAATTTCTTCTCATCTTTAATTTCTTCCTCCATAGAATGAGATTAAATTAAATTACCTTCCAGTGCTAGCATTTTCTAATTAAGGACTTGTGGGCAGGTGTATATGGGTCAAGCAGAGCTTGTCACTTGGGGGAAAAGTGGTTTAACACTTATGTAGGTCCCAGGAAGAGGAGAGTAACTGTATCTTTTGACAAATTTTCAGTTAATTCTTGTATCAGCATCCCTAAGACCACCCTCAGGCTTGGTGATTTGCTAGAAAGACTCGTGGGACTCAAATGCTATCATACACACAGTTACAGCTTATTACAGTGAAAAGATACAGGTAGAAATCAATAAAAGGAAAAGGTATAAGTGGTCAAGTCCAAGAGAAATTAGGCATAAGCTTCCAGGTGTCCCCTCCCAATGGATCACATGCTTAATTCTCTCAACACATATGACAATATATGTGAAGTGTTGCCAACCAGGAAAGCTTATTTTAGCCTTGGTGCCCAGAGTCTTATTGGGGATCAGTTATACATGCATGCAGTGCCTGTGTGAGTGACCTCAACTACTCAGATTCCAGCCCTTACCACTCCTGAACAAAAATAAGTATTTACCATAAATTGCATCATCAGGATGAATTTATCTTGTCAGACTAGTACAACATGGTCCAAGGCCTCAGGCATACAAAACATTCTTATCGGGGAATATTCCAAGGGCTTTAAGGTATTTTAGCCTTTGTTTCTGAGAGATTCCATAGCATCCAATATAATAAAGTAGCCTAAGTGTATTTCTTTTACCTGCACCTTAAGTTAACAGATACTTTAATGTTTTTAATAAATTACTGGTGTCTTGCAATCTAGAAGTAAAGATACCTAAATTATGTTGTTTTTAAAGGTAAAATCTTAAATATAATTGAGCACTTTTAACTAGAAGTGTTTTTTGTTTCTTTTTCTTAGATCAGGAATTCAGTCATGTCACCTGTTCAGCCCCTTAAGAGTATTGTATCAAACCCATAAAATATAAGATTTTTCCTGTTTTATTTCGTCTTTGATAAAACCAGGATTATACAGTATAGTTTTGTAATTTAGCTTTCACTTAGAGCTATATCATAGATATTTTCATCTTCCATGCCTATAGATCTACCTCATTCTTCTTAACAACTAATATTCCACTGTGTGGATCAACAAAACATATTTAATCTTCTGTGGTCATTTAGGTTGTTTTCTACTGTTTGTTATTTAAAATTTTTTTTCAATTAATATCCCTGGAAACATGTGTAAGTAGAGCCATAGAATTTGATTCTATGTATCTTTCAGAGATACATACTATTTTCTGACAATATACGAGCAACCCTGATTGCTATATAGGAAAGACACCCTTTCTCTTATTTGTGTCCCTAAGGAAATATTTAGTATGTGCTAAAGAATTTAACATAGAATATCTTATTTAATCCTCACAAGAACTATAAATAGCTAATTACTATACCTGTTTTTTTAATCTTGTTGTTTTTCTAATTATGAAATAATATACATCTATAGGATATTTAGAAAAGGTAGAAATCCATAAAAAATAAAACACACACCTATAATTTAACTGCTCCAAGTCAACCTCTGAAAATATTTCAATGATTCTCCTTCATATTCTCTCTCTCTGCAGTTATTTTACATAGCTGAAATGCATCTTTATACAATTCCGTATCCTGCTTTTTAAGATTATAACATTTCTTATGTTACTCTTCTTGACAGTTAACTTTCGAAAAGTGCTTCATAATATTCCATTATGTTTCTGTACATATGCTATTAGTCTTTCAAATAGCTATGCTATTTGCTTCCATTATTTCCTGTTATAACAAATTATTTGCTGCGAGGGACATCTTTGATATATAGATGTTTTTTTCTGTATTTTACATTACTTTTTCATGATGAAGGCCAAGAAATAAAATTAGAAGTTCAATTGTATTAACCAATGTTACCCCAATAAACTTAATTTAAAAAAATTTAAAAAATTAGAAGTTCAAAGTTCTTAATGCATATTGACAATTCAATGTTTCATTAGTCATTAAATTGTCCTTATCAAGCTTTCAGGTATTCAACCAGGAAGGATCATGTCCTCAACTATAGTTTTAGAACTCCTATACCTGCCTCTAGGTTCATTGTATCAACATCGGCCATTTACTACACATTTTTCCTTCTTCCTATATTATCAGAAAAAATCTTTAATATAGAAATATATGAATAAATATAATACTTTATAATAAGAGTTTTTCTATAATATACTTTAAAAATTTGTCCTTTAGTTTCTGTTTGTATGCCATAGGGAAGGGTCATATTCTTATACCTACATCTTAAAGATTTCTTTTTTATTTTATTATTTTATTTGTTTTGTTTTTTTTTTTTTAGGCAAGGCAACCCTTGGTTGACCTCACAGATTGCAAGGACCTTGTCAGTTCACAATCTCTTATTTTTTTATTTCTTATGCCTACAGCACGTGGTCTTCCCTAGGTGCTCTCCCATCCAAGTACTAACCAGGCCTGACCCTGCTTAGCTTCTGAGATCAGACGGACTCGGCTTTGTTCAGGGTAGCATGGCCATAGACAAGATTTTTTTTTAAACACTAAGAAATTTCTAATTGTTTAAGATTTTTATTTTAGGGTTGGAGGTCTATTGATCTGCTTGTTTTGGGCAGCAATAAGTCACCAAAATTCTTCAAATTTCGTTTTGAGGATTTTTTTTTCTGAAAAACTGCTTTATGCATGTTTATCATACTAAAATAAGCTTTTAAAAAAACTGACCCTATTTCTGATACACTTCAACAAAGTAAAAATTCATTTCTTTTGAAGAAAGAGAAATAGGAACTAGTAATGATTTTTATTTACAAAATGCACTTCCACGATTCTTTTCGTTTGTGGACTTCTACCTGCCATTAGAATAGGTATAAAAATTTATCAAGAAAGGTTTTTAAGAAACATTTTCTGAGACTCACTCTAGTAGATCCTTCAGTTTAAAACAATTTATTCTATCAATTTTCTAAAATGTTTCTTTCTGGATGCCTATGTGATACTGAAAAGCATGATTCTCATTTTTGTTTTTCCAAACCTGAGTACAAATAGAAATTTGCTCAATCTGAAAGTTCAATTTTATATAAAAACTGATATAGAATAAGTGTCATGCACTCTATATTTTATATCAATAGGAACTTGTAACATCCAGCATTGCAAGCATTAGTTGTATTTAATGCAAAATAGAAAATTATACTCTCATTACACTTTTATATACAGCATACTGACTTTCATCTTAAGCAGATTTGTACAGTACTAAGAATTATAAATGATTATACCTGGCCTAGTGTACTTATAAGATACACAAGATTTGAAGTCATTTATTCCAACATTATTATTCATTTTTTCTCATACCACTTTGTAAATCTGCACATAGATTAAGTGTTCAATAAATGTCATAAACAATTACTGAGTGCCTGCTGTAAGCTTCGGCCTAGGTATTGTGAGCATTAATAAAAGAATCTAAAAAGACTCTTTAGGAAGACAAGTCATTATAAAATAATAAGGCTGGATAGCATCTGACATTTTCAGAAATTAGTAGTAAAGAAATAAGTCCAAGTGGCAGAAATCACAGTGGAACAAAGTCTTTTCAAGTGTGTGGACAGGTAGAGGTGGAAAGTTGATAAATGCTGAATTCTTGGTTCTTTGTTTTAAATATCAAAATCTAACTTTAGCTAGCTAAAAAGAAAATAATTGTATTATAAGGTTAGGGAGTAGCTCACAAAATTGAAGAAAATGTCAGAAAACCAAGATCATAAAATGACAGAAAGCTTAGTAGCAGAGATTATAGCTAAGGTTATGATTCAGTCTGATTAGGATTCTATTACTGGCCCAATCATCGCTGAACACTCCTAGAAACCATTGCCACTGCCATGGAATGGCACAGCTATAAATGAATTTTAAGCTTTCTGTTAGCTATTGCCATTCATTCATAGCTCAAAACTTGAGGAGAAGTATACAATTGGTGGCACCAAGTTTACATACTACCAATAGGTCTGGGAGAAAGAAAGTATCTAACCTCTTAGCCTTCTCTAATGCTACATAGAGGCTTGCCACCCACACTCACTCACATAACAAGGAAGACTCACAAAATAAAAATACATTTTAGGATCCGAGCACTCAAAAAATGACAAAATATCCACTAGACCCCACTCCTTTGCCCACCCAATATACACATATACATTACTTCCCATGATTACACTATTTTAAAAAAATCATCCCACCTATGATAGCACAACCATTTCTCATTCAGTTGAGAATACACAGACCCTTACGCACAGACAATCTAAAGTCTCATAGGTTACTGTATTCAGTTCCATAACCAGGATTTCAGAGAAATGTCAATTCTCCCCAAATTACATAGTAATCCAATCATAATATTCTGCAATCTATACACTACACTGTAGTTAGCCAATGTAAAAAAACCAAAATGAAATGAAAGACAAAACAGAGGAAAAAAATAAAAAGGAATTAAAATATACACCTGTCATAGAAAGGAAATAAATATGTGGAGGCTATAGCTCTTTATTTTTAAAACTGGTCACAAGACCTTAGCTAGTACGTATGACTTATTTTGTCCAATATCTATTCCACGTTCCCTCGACTTTCAGGTAGAACTCTTAACAGGTATAGATTTTTTTACCCAGTGAGGTAACCAAAGCCTCATTCCTGAGGGCTCTGAGCCCCTGCCAGCATAAGGTTGTAATATTCCACTAGCAGAATATGAGAGTCTAACAAGGAAGCAACTCAAGGCCTCCCAGGTTTTGTTCACACTCCTGGCTCCCATCGTATAGCTATAATTCGATTTCCCCTTGGTGCATTACCAATTACTCCAGTCAGTACCTTAATATTGATTTCGTCTCTGTGCCCAGTTCTCTAAGGAACTTGAAATGGCCAAATGTGGCCTCAGCTTCTAATTCCACAATAGCATTGTTGTATATACCTTTGTGGAAACATTTCTCCCTAGAGTACAAAAACAGGCAGCATAAGGAAACGGGAAGAAAGTGTTTCAAGAGTGGATTTTTCTCATGAACTGAATTCTTTGAGCAGAAGTAATATATTTAACGACATACAAGGCCACAGTAGTTAATGACTTATCTGTAACAGACCTTGCCACACAATGGCCACAGAGACAAGTCCTCTTAGACTAGTAACTTTCTCGTGAGAAAATGAACACCTGATCTTGGAACTCCAGGTAACCCCGTGCCCCCAGCTGTCCATTCTGAACAAGATTTACCTTATTCATCTACTCATGAATATACAGGGTTTCTCAACCTTGGCACTATTACCGTTTGGCTGTTATTCTTTCTTGCGGGAGGAGATGTTCTGGGCATTGTAGATGTTTAGCAGCATCCCCGGCCTCTACCAACTAGTTGCTGGTAGACTCTCCCAATTGTGACAATCGAAAATATCTCTAAACAGTGCTACATATTTAGTTGAATTGCTAAAATTTGCCTCTGGGAGGCAAAGCTGCCCTTAGTTGAGCACCACTGGCAGGCACGTCCTTTGAATTC
>NW_024354875.1:17949813-17995115 GCF_902729225.1 Pteropus medius | reverse complement strand
AAAAAAAAAAAAAATCCAACATGAAATGAGACAAAACAGAGGAAAAAAATAAAAAGGAATTAAAATATACACCTGTCATAGAAAGGAAATAAATATGTGGAGGCTATAGCTCTTTATTTTTAAAACTGGTCACAAGACCTTAGCTAGTACGTATGACTTATTTTGTCCAATATCTATTCCACGTTCCCTCGACTTTCAGGTAGAACTCTTAACAGGTATAGATTTTTTTACCCAGTGAGGTAACCAAAGCCTCATTCCTGAGGGCTCTGAGCCCCTGCCAGCATAAGGTTGTAATATTCCACTAGCAGAATATGAGAGTCTAACAAGGAAGCAACTCAAGGCCTCCCAGGTTTTGTTCACACTCCCGGCTCCCATCGTATAGCTATAATTCGATTTCCCCTTGGTGCATTACCAATTACTCCAGTCAATACCTTAATATTGATTTCGTCTCTGTGCCCAGTTCTCTAAGGAACTTGAAATGGCCAAATGTGGCCTCAGCTTCTAATTCCACAATAGCATTGTTGTATATACCTTTGTGGAAACATTTCTCCCTAGAGTACAAAAACAGGCAGCATAAGGAAACGGGAAGAAAGTGTTTCAAGAGTGGATTTTTCTCATGAACTGAATTCTTTGAGCAGAAGTAATATATTTAACGACATACAAGGCCATTGTAGTTAATGACTTATCTGTAACAGACCTTGCCACACAATGGCCACAGAGACAAGTCCTCTTAGACTAGTAACTTTCTCGTGAGAAAATGAACACCTGATCTTGGAACTCCAGGTAACCCCGTGCCCCCAGCTGTCCATTCTGAACAAGATTTACCTTATTCATCTACTCATGAATATACAGGGTTTCTCAACCTTGGCACTATTACCGTTTGGCTGTTATTCTTTCTTGCGGGAGGAGATGTTCTGGGCATTGTAGATGTTTAGCAGCATCCCCGGCCTCTACCAACTAGTTGCTGGTAGACTCTCCCAATTGTGACAATCGAAAATATCTCTAAACAGTGCTACATATTTAGTTGAATTGCTAAAATTTGCCTCTGGGAGGCAAAGCTGCCCTTAGTTGAGCACCACTGGCAGGCATGTCCTTTGAATTCCATCATCCAGAAGTGACCTGAGTCAGTCTTAAAGTCTTGAGTAAATTGTACGATAACATTCCCAGTATGGTTTCTTCTGTCACGCTGCCTTTTTTCATTCAACCTACAACTATTGCCTCATGAGAGTTCCCTATGAATAACTGACTGATGTTGGAGGAAAAAACTCAAGCTTGACTTATAGGTGTTCTGTGTATTATGTTACTACTAGCCCGGAATGAGGTGGTGGGGGCATTAAACCTCCTGTTTATGGGTGGCAGTGAGGGACAGGAAAGGAAAATCTTCCTAGGGAGGAATTCAGGCAGTTCATATTGTTGTCTCCTTGGCCTGAAGAGATATGTATGAAATAAGGGTTATGTATATTCATGGAGAGTGAACTAGCAGTTGGCTGGATTGTCAGGGGCTTGGGAAAGGATTGATGCTAATTTAAGAAAGGTTAGGAAGGGGTGTCTACCTGAGCCTCTTAAAATGGATCCAGAATGTGAAAGCATTTCTGAGCTATGTTAATACTCACAGCAAAGTCCTCAGTATGAAAGAAGTTCTGAATAATCAGGTAGACAAGGTAACCTATTTTGTAGATGTTAGTCTCCTTCTGTCAAGACAGTGCTTAATGGGAGCATAAAGAAAGTTCCAGGATGGCAAGGATGGCATCTGTCTCCCCTCCCCCATCCTCTCTGGCTTTTCCCTCTCTCTTTGCCAAGAGCTCTACTTATAGTATTATATCTTGGGGGTTCAGCCAGCTACCAACCACTTGCATTAGAAGGGGTAACATTTTAGCAGTTTTGTTCTCATTGGCTGACATATTATAATCTTAGATTTGCTTTTCTTGTCTGTGATACTTCTAACAGCACCACTATTTATGGATTTACTGAATAATTTATAATACACTATCAGAGATTCCCATACAACATTTCTCTGGCCAAGGAACTTACTACACATAAGTTAGATAATGTGCTTAATTCTTGTTTTATTAACATCTCTCTCTTATGCACCTCTCTCTTATCTACTGCTGTTTTCGAATGCTGAAATCTACTAAAAACTTAGTTATGAAGCTAGCTGAGAGAAAACACAGTTGGGGTCTCTCTGGATGCAGTGTATATTTTTATCCCAACTGATTTTTGATGCTATTTCTCCCATTCTGATATCACATAGGTCCAAGAACAAAGAGGCCTCTCACTATTACACCCAATTACTCATTCATAAAGTTTTTGCTCTTTGTTCCTATGACTCTGGGCTCTGTTTTTAAAGGTTTTACTACTTAAGGAAGGAGTACAAAAGAAATTAGTTCAAAAGAATTGGAAGTTCAAACTACTACCTGGTAATTTTAGATTCTTATGCCACCAGGTAATCAGACAAAAAAAAAAAAAAAAAAAGAGGGCTGCTATGTTAATTGGGGTGTTTTAACCTTTTAATACAGTTGCTATAATGAGAGCATGGAAGAGTATACAGGGAAAACTGAAGATTCTCTGGAGTGTATTCTTGTACTACCACGTATGGTGGCAAAAGAATCAACAAGAGCTTAGACCTATCAGAAATAAATTTGGTCACTATCACGAAGAAAACTAATTTGGCGAGGTACAGCCAGAAGAAAAATAAAAGAATAGATGCAGAGGAAGGAGGGTCTCATGACCAGGCACTTAAATAAGACAGTATCTTCTACCTGTATTCTCTTGCTGTTACATATAACATGCACTTTAACCAATTTTCCATCTCTTCCCTGTCATTTGTTAATAAGTATGAAAATAACTATTTAGTGTAATTTGCAGACTATCAGTAAGAGAATGTGGCAAAACTATAAGAATGGACATAATCTGAAGGTCTTGGCCTTGGCAATGGATATAATAATAAACAGATGTGTTGTTAGGTATAAGTATTTTTTGAAGTTTAAATATGAATAGTGTATTTGTGAAAACTAAATAGCCAAGAATGAATTATAGTGAGTATCTATCTTTGCTGGTTGCTTGATATACATTCACCCATCCCAAAAGAATTCCAGATGTTGCTTTCAATTACAGAAGCCAAAAGGAGTAGGTACATGACCTAATCTTGGCCACTCTATCCAAGGACTCAACCTTCAACTGATCTTGCAAAGAACAAAAACAAATGACCGAACAAATGACCGGAAGGATTCATTATATCATCCCACTATCAATCCCTTTGCTTCCTCCTCTTTGACCCTCTAGTATTTTGGTTCCTGCCTACCAGTTCTAAAAGACACTGGATATCCTTTCAATCAATTCCCTTTTCCTGAAGTTAGACCTGTTCTGTTGCTTGCAAAATAGGGCCATGATGTAATTAAGAAAATGGGCAGAAATGGGAGGACAAATATAGAAAATCTCTTTTAAAATCTGTTTTTACAGCTGTCTTATATTTTCAAAGAACTCACTTTTGGTATTGGATATTGTTACAGACTGCATGTCTGTGTTGCACCACCCCCTTAATTAATTTGTTGAAACTCTTAACTCCTAATAGGATAGTATTTGGAGGTAAGGCCTTTGGGAGGTAATTAGAACAAGAGGGTGGAGCCCCCATGATGGGATTAGAATCTTTATAAGGGGAAGCAGCCTTCTCTCTCCCCACCAAGTGAGGATCCGATGAGAAGACAGCTGTGAGTTAACCAGGTAGAGGGTCTTCACTGGAACCCAACCCTGATCTTGGACTTCCAGCCTTCAAAACTGAGAAATAAATGTTTTTTAAGGCACTTAGGCTGTGGTAACTTGTTATTATAACCACAGAGCCAGCTCAGAATGGTCCTATCTTGTTTAACAAGATACTAAATTGATTTTCAGAGACAAAAGAACAAAATCTCAAGTCATGAAGCAAAAGCATGTACAGAGAACTTTGATCTCCAGCTGAAAACGGAACCAAAGTCTCACCACCCCCCCACCTCACCCCCACAATCCCACTCCCTCACCCCCCATACACAAAGAACTAAAGAACCCAGACATAATGGTAACTTGAACACTGGAACCCTTTCAGAAGCAGAGATCGTCTGATGTGCAGGAAGATCCTGTGTTTACAACCCTTACCATATACGGCAAAGCTCCAAGTTCCTCCAAAAATGCTCGCCCCACCAACACTTCCGAATTCCCTATATCTTTAAAAACCCAGCCCGAACCCTGGATCAAGGAATTTGGGCTTTGAGCATTAGCTTCCCGTTCTCCTGAGTGCGCTGTTCATAAAAAAATAGCCGATCTTTCTCCGTAATTCTGTTTAGCTTTTTGATCTGTTGGCGGTAGCTGGATGAACTCTATTCTGTAATGTTATCGTAGCCCCAGCTAAGACAGATATTACCTCTTTTTAGTTGTTCTCCACTGATTGTGTCCTTATATTTCCTATTTCCAATCTGTTTTGGGGTTTATTCTGCTGCTTTTCCTAACCATCGATTTGTACTCAGCTTATTTTCAATCTTCCTTGTGTGATGATAAATTTGAAGTTATGAATTTGCTTTACAGTGTTTTATCTACGTCCTACAAATTTTGACATGTGGTATTTTCATTGTAGTTTAAATCTAAGTATTTTGTTAAGTATTATTCTTCCTGTTTTACAGATAAGGAAACTGATAAACATTTTTATTAAGTAGCAGTAGTGTATTTAAAACTTATTATCTTATTAACTAAAGACTCATACAGTAGTCCCCCTTTATCTTTGGGGAATATACTCCAAGATTCCCAGTGGATGCCTGAAGCCACGGAATGTACTGAACCCTATAAATACTATTTTCCTATATATACATATGATAAATTTAATTTATAAATTAGGTACAGTGAGATTAACAATTAATAATAAAATAGAACAATTAGAACAATATACTGTAATAAAAGTTATGTGAATGTGATCACTTGTTTCAGGGCATCCCTTGCATAAGTCTTTGGATAGGTTCAATGTTTTCTAGTGCAACATGCTGTCATCAATCAGAACACATTTTCTGTTAATGTCTTCTACCCAATTTAATGCCTTTCCATCTTAACTATTTATCATACACTGTAGCCGTAACTTTTGCAGTTTGAAATGCAACAACAAAATTAGCATGAATTTTTTTCCTTCTTCACAATTCCAGATTTGTTTTTACAGTGGATCTTAGCAATCTCAGCAGATGATTTTTTTCTTATTGAGAAGTTTTCCTTTTTCATTTAAAGCACTTTAGGGTTTCTCTTTAGCACATCCAAATTGCCAGCATCAATACTATTGTGCTTAGGGGCCATTATTAAGCAAAATAAGGGTCATGTGGGCACAAGCATTATGACAGTCAATCTGATAACCAAGATGACTACTAAATGACTAAGGGGTAGCTAGCATACAAAGATATAATTCATGACCAGGTAGGATGGCACGTGATTTCATCATGCTACTCAAAATGGCATGTAATTTTAAACTTATGTATTTCTTATTTAATATTTCTTGAATTTTCCATTTAACATTTTTTTGGACCTCAGTTGACTGAGGGTAACTGAAACTGTAGAAATCAAAACCTTGGAAAGTAAAAACCACAGATAAGGGGGGAAAGGACACCTGTATGCTGATAACGAAAGTAATATTCTGGTAATACTTAAGGCAGAATTGAATTTGGGGATATAAACAATGAATTCCTGATGAAATGGCAAATAGATTAGTAACTAGTTTTACTCCAAAACTCTTTTGAAGTCACTAAGACTAATTCAACACGGGCATACTTATACCCAATGTATCCTTCACAAGTAACTGAATGGAATGTTGTAAACTACACAAAAAGAGATTATCTGAGTCAGTTTCATAACAGATGGATTCCAGCTGCTAGGTAAACTCATCTTGATTCCTTTTGTTTAAAATGACAAAAACCAGTATGAACAGCAGAGGCCAAAGGATTCCTCAAAGGATTTGGTTCATGTTACCAAATTCCAAGAATGGCAGAGTCACCACTGGGCTTCAGATACTACAGAAATGTCATTAGCAGTGTCCTTATTCTTTCCCAATGAGCTTGGCTGAACACTGGCTGTGAGGATCTCTTGGGCTTGTATCTTCCCAGCTTCATCATACCTTAATTTCAAGTTGAAAACTCCTGGGAAAAAGACTGGCCTGATTTGAGTCATGTCTCTATTCCTGTTGCAATCACTGTGACCAAAAGAGATGAGAAACTAGGATTGGCCCAGCTTTGGTTAGGTACCTATCCTTAGTCAATCACTCTGCTATGGAAGTAGGATGATTTATATTTGGATCCCATGTTAAACTAGAGGAGAGTAATTTCTCAAGAAAGAGGAGTGATAGTCCCAAAAAAATAGGGTACCAGAAAAAAATCTTACATATATTTATATATATATGTATATATATAAAAACCTATATATGTACCTACATTTTATAGATATCTTATTAGATATCTACATATAGGTCTACTGCAATATTTTCTATAGTCATAAGACAAGGAATCTGGAAGAAGCTATCCAAATTTGTGGGGTAGGGGGATTAGGAGGGGTGGAGAGAAGAAAAACTGATGTTACTTGTAAATTCCTTTGCAAAAGAAGAGCCCTTTACAAGCCACAGTGGGAGAGGTTGCAGGAAGGAAGACAGGGAGTGAAAATAGATTCACTCCAACAATCATAGAGTGGATTTGTATATATGTATTATGTCTCTATGTACACACACACACAATATTAATCTAAACAGATCATTTAAATTGGAACATCCTTTGTCATTTCCAACTAATGTTTTTGAGGAGTAAAAAAATGTTAAGACTTAGAAACATCATTAAATCATTTATTCAGTAACAACACTCAGCAGATAACATAAACACACACTGCATATTCATTTCCCATTTAGCCTGAATAAGCAGTTTCACTCTACAGCGCTTTCCAAAATGTAAGTTTTTCTACAACTAGGAAAAAACAGCATTTTAAACAGTTCATCTTTTTAAAATTGAAGTGACTTTCTAAACAGGTATTTAAAAAGGAAGTGAGAAAAACTAAGGTTTAATTACTATAAAAACAAAACTAACATTGCAATTATAGAACATTTAAATAGGAAAATTATGAAACTATATATAAAAAAATTATACATATATACATTGTATCAAAATACCTTTTCTATTTTGGTAACTAAATTTTTGAGATTTAAGAATAAACTAGTTCAAGCATTTCTAAATATAAAAATGTCAGGTTTGTAATTATTAAAAACAAAATAACAGTTCTGTTGAAGTAACAACATATACACCAGGATAAATATTTGAAATTGTAGAAACAAATAACGAACAGCTTCAAATTTCTCATTATTTTAACAGCTTAAATAAGTTACCCCTTTTTAGTCATTTTTTGTTAAAAATAAGTTTATTTAATTTTAAAGTAAGGTCAATGTGCTTTTGTTGCTTGTTTTAAAAGACAAAATACTTATTAAAAATGGCAGTTATTACTTTGCACCAGCTAAGGAATAACATTTACATTTGCCTAGATGCAACAATTTTTAAAACATACAAATTCAATATGAAGTAGGAAAACATGTAAAAAAAAACATATAAGGAGCTATGCTCCATTAAAAATATAAATGCACCTTGTATTGATTATATGAATATCAAAAACTAAATATCCTGATTTAAAAGTAGCTTCTATAAAATGTAATGGGCATTCTTTGCTTTGCTGATATAATAATAATTAAGAAATAGTTCTAGCTCAGTTAACAGTAATATCAGGTTTTTCTTAGCAAAAATGTAGTACATATATGGAAAGGTGGGTATTGACCTATATTCAAGTTTTCCAGTTTGATTTCCATTAAAATGTTTTCTACAACTTAGAAAAATAACACACAAAAGAAAAAAGATGAGGTAAACATTTTACAATTTTAAGAAATTACATGAAACTTAATTCTCATACCCAATGCCTACGTTCTAGAACGATGCTTAAGAAGGTCCTCCATAATGATGATAAGATACGTATCTGAATCATATAATGAATAGTAGGTTTCTTGGTCTTCTCAGTAGGTAATGATGTTCTTCCCTGTTATTACAAAGCCATCATGACTAAGTTTTGCCAAGAATATTGCTTCAATGTTGGGTTTACATGAGGCACCATGCAACAGTAAGAGCAGCTACAATGCCATTCAAAATTGCCATGCTATAGCCCATGTGGAAAGAATGTCCAGTAAGTTTCCTGGTGGGGGAGAAACAAATGAAAAAAAAGGAAAATGTAACTGGGTATAACAGAAACACCGGCAGTTATCATTGAAAATGCTTACAACCTGGAAATGTGTTATACACTAACACAAATTAAAAAAGAATATTGGACATCTGCAGGATTAGTAATATATCTTAAGTTCTCTGTCAAAAACTGTCCTGGTTCTCAAATATAATTTTTCAATTTCATTATTTAGAGCAAAATGCTCAGTTTGATACCTATCTTTACTGTGCTTCATAGTCACTGGGTATATCTTAACCTAATTCTAAGGTATACATTTTACAATACAAGCATTTCTTTCATTCATTAGCATTGTATTTCCCTGTTCTCTTATTCTCATTTTGAACTTAAAATACATATTATTTCAAGTATTTGTTCTGTTTGTACTCTTTTTAGATTATGTGAAGGACCTCTATTATTTCTTTGAGCACTTGCCCATGTTTGAGTCATAAATCAGATTATGTCTTTTACAGACGTTTCAGTTCTCAACCTAATAAGTTACTTAACTGAAGTGGCTTTTAGTGAGTTCCTAAGTATCAGTAAAGACACATCTCTTGTTTTATGGTTACTATGAATGCCAACTATCTTACATGCACAGATTTCCCCTGACATTTGTTCCCTCTCTTTTGTAGCAAATTTACTACATTTTCTTTCTTAACATTCCTCTCACTAACTATATTGCAAAAATACTCTTTGCTTATCCTAATTTGGATCAGATATGCTAAAAAGAAAAAGTAGTATCTAATTGGTGTCCGAAGCAGAACAGAATCTTCTCACTGAAGCAATCCAAATAGATGACATATAGGAAAATGCACTAGCAGCAGTTAAGAGCTGAAAGTCATTAGAAATAAAGGCCCCTGGACTGAGAGGGTCATTGTGCCTATGTCCTCTCCTCCTTTCCTAAGGATAGGTCAAAGTCAGGAGGTACTTAGATTTGAATTAACATTTGAAGAGCACCGCACTATAATGATCCCAGGCCCACAAGATCTGTGGCAGAGAGTAAAGAAGATATACTCTTTGAAGAACCATCTCTTTGTATCCCCTCCGTCCTCCACCGCCCACCCCGCCACCCCCTCATTCACCTGAGAAGATCCTGCTTTCTGACAGCTCCCTGTTCTGGTCCATGGGAGTTAATATTTGCCCTCTCTACTCAACCTGACTCACCTAGGGAATAGTTTAAGATACTCCTCATGTGCCACTAAGGGTTAATCTACCTATATGTATTATCTACTATATGGTAAAAAAGGATGTACTAAATGCTTTGCTCCTTTAAAAAAGAAATTCCTCAAACATATGTTGATTAGTGAACAGAAACTTAATTGAACTATCAGTGTTATCAGTCAAAAAAACAAACAAACAAAAACCCAGAAATGACCTGAGCACATTTAAATTCATATTAACAAAATAAAGTTAATCATGGAATAGAATTTCAGGGATTAATTGTTCTCTTTACTAGTTGTGACCTAGCACTTTCATAAAAATAGAAAAACCTCTAAAGTACAGTTTACTTAACTTTAGGAAATTACAATAACTACAATGTTGGTATAATTGAATTGCACGGAGATGTACATGCTGAAATGCTCAGTGACCCTTATAACAGGCAAAGCAAGGAATTTTAATGGCAATGAAGTTATGCTCCAGATCAGTGATTCTTAGTCTTTTTACCATCTCCAATGTACCATATTTCCACTTCAGGGATAGCAGTTGTCACAAATGTACTGCTTAGGCAAGAGACTTAAAAACTTTGAGCAATCATTTGCTTTAATGCTCCTTTTCAAACACCATGATTTTCTTCTTTGGGGGAAGACACAGACAACCCCTCACAGGTTTTCTCTCCTATGACTCTTATTTGTGATCTCTGAAATCCTGTTAAAAAACTGAAGGTATCTTGGTTCCCCTTGTCAAACCCTTCATTTATCTCACATGTAAGAGTCATGTTTTGAATTGAAAAATGATGACTAACTATGATGCCTCTTTTACTCAATCTCTCTCTCTCTCTATATATATATGTATTTTACTTTTAAAATTAAAGTATACACAGTGCAGTGCTAATGCCTATCATGTATCAATGAAATCTTTATAATGGTTCACCCTTATGGACTCATCATCCAGATCAAATAAAGAACGTTTCTAGCACCACAGAAAACTTCTTTGTTCCTTTTGCCTGTCAATATCCACCTTCCCTCCTCCAAATCCTGAGATAACCACGATACTGTCAGCTATCACAATGACTGCTCTTGAAACTCCATCTACATGGCATCACATAGTATACTTCTGTGTCTATACTTTCACCCGGTACTGTCTGTGAGATTCACTCATGTTGCGTACAGCATTAGTATATTCATCTGTACGCAGTTTAGTACTCTGTTGTATAGAAATACTGAAATTTATCAATCCATTCTACTATTCATGAGTTTCTTCCGATTTCAGGCTACTATAGAGGTACTATGAACATAATACTATGTACATATCTTTTGTGGATGGTAGGCTTTTGCACTCATTTTTATTGGGTATATTCTAGGAGCGGAATTGCTGGGTTATAAGGTAAATGTAAATTTGGCTTTAGTAGAAAGCATTAAATATTTTCCCAAAATAGTTGACTACTTTATACTTCCCACTAGCAATTTATGAGTTTCAGTTTCTCCATATAGTCACCAACATTTTATATTATCAGTCTTTTTAATTTTAGTGAGTCTGTAGAGTATGTTGCTGTGCTTTTGATATTATTTTCCTGATGACTAATGTACTTATTGCCCATTCAGATATCTTCTTTTTTGAAATTCCTGTTCATCTTTTCCTTGTTTTGCAATTGGTTTAGAGTTCTTTACATATTATATATACAAATCCTTTCTCAGAAATGTCTCGTGAATATTTTGTTTATGGCTTGTCTTTTCACTCTCTTAATATCTTTTGATAAACATAAGTTCTTAATTAAATAAGGTCCAACTTATTTTTTAATGGTAATAGTACTTTTTTGTGGCCTTTACAATAAATCTTTGACTACTCCAAGGTTATAAAGATATTCTACTATTTATAAAGCTTTATTGTTCCTCCTTTGACATTTAGGTCTACAATTCATCTCAAATTATTTTTTGTATATGGTGTAAGGTAGAGGCCAAGGTTCATTTTATTCCTATGGATAGCCAATTGTTTCAGGGCAATTTACTGAATAGATCATCTTTTTCCCTTATTGAACTGCTGTGATACCTTTGTTCTAAGTAACATAACCTAGATGTGTGGGTCTGTTTTTGGACTATTTTATTCTTTTGGTCTATTTTTCTACTCCTGATAAAAAATCAACAGCTTTTCTATGTAGAAACAGTCAATTATGCTAAAAGATCTCTCAAAATATCAAAAGAAAAACTAAAAAATCCTAGAAATGCAACTAATAATAATGTGCAAGACTCACATGAAGATAACCAAAAAACTTTACTGAAGATCTAAATAAATAGGAAGACGTCCCATGTTCATGGAATTAAAAACAAAATTGTTAAGATGGCAATACTCCCTAAATTGACCTAGATGGTCAATGCAATTCCTCAAAATTCCAACTGCCTTTTTTTTCTTTTTTGCAAATATGGACAAGTTGATGCTAAAATTCACATAGAAATCAAGAGATTTCAAAGAGCTAAAACAATCTTGGAAAAAATTAAAAAGTTGAAGGACTCACACTTCTTAATTTCAAAACTTAATACAAAACTACAGTAATCAAATGGTGTGGTACTAGCTTATGACAGACATATAAGACCAATGGAACAGAATTAAGAATCCAGAAATAAACTCATTAATCTACAGTCTTAAAATTAAGTTTTGACAAGGGTACCAAGACCACTTAATAGGAAAAGAACAGTCTTTTCAGCAAATGGTACTGGGATAAAGGGATGTAAAAAAATGAATTTTGTCTTCTACCTCACACAAAATATAAAATTTAACTCAAAATAGACCCAAACTACATGTAAGAACTAACCCTATAAAGCTTAGAAACATAGTTGTAAATTTTCATGATCATAAATTAAGCAATGGTTTCTCAGATGTAATATTAACAGTATAAGCAACTAAAAAAATAAACTGAACTTCATCAAATTAAAAACTTTTGTGCTTCAAAGGACATTATCTAGAAAATGAAAAGACAATCCACAGAATGGAAGAAAATATTTGCAAATCACATATTTGATAAGGGTCTAACTATCTAAGACATAAACTCTTAACTCAAAAGACAAATAACCCAATTTAAAAAGGGGCAAAAGATCTGAACAGACAGTTCTGCAAAGAAGATATACGAATGGCCAACAGGCACATGAAGGTATACTCAACACTTTTAGTCATAGAAATGCAAACCAAAATCACAGTAAGACAGCACTTCATACTCACTAAGATGGTTATAATACAAAAAAAAAAGAAAACAAGTATTGGTGAGGATATGGAGAAATAGAACTTTCATACACTGCTGGTGGGAACATAAAATGGTGCAGTTACTATAGGAAAGTTTGATGGTTTCTCAAAAAGTTAAACAGAGTTACCATATCATTCAGTTCCATTCCAGGTACAAGAGAATTGAAAACATATGTTTATACGAAAATTTGTAACTGATTATTCATAACAGTATTATTCATAATAGCCAAAAAGTGGAAACAAACCAAATGTCCATCAACTGATACTAGGTAGACAAAATGTAGTATAGCCATACAATTAAATGTAATTCAGCCAGAACAGAAGTACTGATAAATGCTACAATATGAATGAATCATGAACACAGTTAAGTGAAAGAAGCCAGACATAAAAGACCACATTTTTGGGATTTGCATAATTCCATTTATTTGAAATGTCCAGAATAGGCAAATCCATAGAGACAAAAAGTAGATTAGGGGTTTCATAGAACTAAATATTGTTCAACGAGAATAAAAGATATTAGAAAAAATATGGTTGCCAAGAAAGGCTTATTATAATAGAACTATTTCCATATCCAGAACCTTGTTCTGGTTCTAAAGAATTCCTTTTCAATAATAGACTCCTACAATGAAGTACTTATGTGTTTCCTCTTAGTGGTTAAGAGTTTTAAGCTTTGTAGTTAGACATGGGTTTGAATGCCAGCTTTGCCACTTACAAGGGATATGACGCTAGAAAAACTAACCTCTCTGAGCCTCAATTTCCCAAAACAGAAATAAAAATAGAAATCTACCCTTATAAAGCTGTCATGAGGGTCAGATGGCTGGCACAAAGCAAATGATCAATAAATATTAGCTACTACATAGTAAAGAAAAAAAAGTCTGGCTACAGATTTTTAAAAATTCTTTCAACATTCTACCTCAGCTCTCCCTTCCTTCCAAGCAAAATGCCGAAACCTAAACCCCTTTCCCCATTCCAAATTCAAAACAAAGAAACAAACAACATACAGAGACTCAAGAGGTAGATGAAAGAGATGAAGAATAATAGGTTTGTTTATGTAAGTACATGTTTCTGCTTGGTATTACCCTCTTCATAATCACTCCTCCTTTTATAATTTACTTGAGAACTTAGACTTCTACTATTTATTTCCCGATTTTGTAGTCTGTAAGTATAATTTCTAGCAACATATTTATATTGATATATTTAACAGTTACCTGTAAAGTGAATATATAAGAGAATCATACCTTAATTATTTTCATTTTTCAGGAATGGAGTACATTTAAAATTTAAGATTCAAATGAATTCAATGATTCTGGCGATTACTTTTGAACCACAAATTAAAGCACTGAATAAGCCACTATCAAAGTTTCAAATAAATTGCCGTTTTTTTTAATGTGAGAGAGATCAACAGATTCAGATAGGTGTCTTTTCATGTTTCATGTTGTTTTTACTCTAGCACTGGTTGACTGCGGACTGAATTACTGTATAGTGGACTCCACTGTCTTGAAATCTTTATTCCTTTATCATATTACTCTCTATATTCCCTTTCCTTAACATGTATTGCCACATTTCAGACACACTTTTGTGACAAAATTCTTGCAATTGAAAACCGTAACTTCGTTGCCAACAGATTTTGCTCTAAGCAAAAAGCTCTCTATGCTTACCAGAATAATAAGTTATATTAAGGTCCTGCATTAAGAACCAACTGGCTATTTGTGTCTCAGTAGGAGACAGGATGAGCTAGTTGGTATTAATCTATTTCCCCCTCATACATCTGAGCTGGCTCTTATTTCTCATCCTATCTGTAGCCTATAAATCTCCAATTCCTTAAGAATTTTAAGCTATGTGAGCTGTGGTTGGAGTAACAGTTCTTTATCTGGAAGCAAAAGTTATTTTCTTCAAACTCAAAATTTTAAAGAAAATACTAAGAACCACTGTATTTCAATTACTTACCAAAGCAATTCCTTTTCTTTCTTTCTTTCGGAAATACAAAATGAAACAACTTAGTTTGTATTCTTTTGTCCTTGAAATTACTTATTAGAAATTGCTAACATGAAGTTGTGTGCATTCCAATGAACTTTATCAGTGTTATTTAAGAAATAAGCATTAGAATTTTAAAGGGAAAGCTTCCCTCCCTGAGAAAATTCTATGTCTCTTATTAGGGAAAAAAACATGCATTCACCCTTAATTTATACTCTAGAAGTTTTTTATTTACTAAATTCTCTTTCCATTCTTTTATTTCACCTAAATTTACAAAATGAATTGTTTGTATCAGGAATTATATAGGATAGAGAAATAAGCAGGAATCAGTATTGCCCTCAAAGATAAATCTAGTGACAGTGTGCTAAGTGTTAAAGTTCTGCAGATAGCATTACTGGAACATTGGGCCTTTGGGCTTACAAAAGAGGAGAGGTTTTAAATAAGAGTTAATACCTGAACTATAATTGACTATGAGGAATTTACAGTTAAACAAATAAAAATATGTGCAGAAAAGCAAAGGACAATGGAAGAGTGTGGGAAATGGTTAACAGCTTGGTATGATTAGAATGAAGGACCTAGAAAGCTCTTTCCACTGTGGTTTAATCGTGGCTCTACTATTTACAGGACTGCTGTACCTGAAAATCTAATTCTCCACCTTTCAAATGAGGATGGTAATTCCTCTCTTTAGTGTTCCTATGAATACTAAATACTAAACACTTAATATCATAATAAACATCAGCCATTATTTTTTATCCTTGACCAGTTAAGTACTGAGGGAGAAGGAAGAACTGAAGGAGATGCCATGTTTTTCACCTGAGTTACCAGCTGGATGAAATACTGTTCACCATGGGGAACCCACGAGAAGAAACATGTTGGTGGGAAATGAGAAATAATGAAGTCAATTTTAGGTATGATAAACTGAAAATGACTATGGGACACAAAAGTAAAAATTCCCAGCAAGCAACAGGAAATACAAATGAAAACCAAAATGGAGGTTCTCTGGAGAGAGGATTCTAGGCTAGATAGACTTGAAATCTTCAGCCAGTAAGTAGTAGCTGAAGAAAAGTGATCCACAAGTGAGAAGGAGTGATCCGAAAGCCAGAAAGAAAAATAGTGAGTGGTGTCATAAAAATTGAGAAAGAAAAGCTTTTTAAAAAAGAATGATAAACTAATTCAAAAACTGGATTGAAAAATGAACAATAAGTTTTTTAATTAAGAGGTCTGCAGTCATTTCCAAGAGAAAAATATTAGTGTAGCGGTGACAGCAAGACATCTGTGGCAGCAACTGCAGTCAATGTGGATACAGGGACTAACTCTTCTCTAGTCTTCTAAGATACTAGTTCTTAGATGTGGAGAGAATCAGAACTATGAAGATATTTTCTCTAAAGTGGAGAAACTTGAACATTTAAAAAATATGCTAACAAGAAGATTGAAGACTGGATACAAGGGGGAAGGTTAAAAGATATATGAAAAAGGGAACTGCAGGGGTGGGAAAGGGTGGAATCTAGAACCCAAGAAGTAAAGCTAAGTCTGGGCAGGTGGAAGCACATGTCATCCTCTAAGATAAGAGGACTGGACAGAATGATGAGTGTGGATATAAAATAAGTTTGTAATCACGAGAGGGGGAAGGATGGAGGAAGTTCCCTGAAAATGACCCTTCAGTGAAAGTGGAAGTGAAGTCCATTGAAAATGAGAGTGTGATGTGATGAAGATTTGGAATGGCCACAGAAAAAAATAGGAAAGGGAAGGAGATGGATGGATAGATAAATAATGCTAAGATTCTAATTCAGACTATGAAGTTGTGAACTCTGGTTACTCAGATCTTAGTTTGGATGATTCAGCTCTGCCTCGTTACCTTCTTTACATGGAACACCATGGGCACTGGCCTATTTTAGAATGGATTTGAGTTATTCTGCTATTTTAGCATTTCACTAGCTTTGCTCCAGGTCTCTCTCTTGACCTTTTGACCTCTATAATTTGGCAACTTTATAGCGGACGAATTTCATATTTATTTTTTGATGACTGGTTAAAGAAAACTAGTTTTTTAATAATTATGACAAAATATAATGTATTTATTTTGGTTTTCCTATTGTAAACTTCAGTTAAAATCATTTTCGTGACCCTAACATGTCTTCTACCTTATTTCTGAAACCTGAAAAAGATGTCCCAGACTTGGCAAAGAAGTCACTTATAGACTCACAATCTAAAAGTGAGTAAAATAAATACAATGGGTTTCTAACTCTCATTTATTTTGTTACAATTTTTAACATCCTGATGTTGTAAGCTTTCCTGCTTGTTCAAATAGATAGCTTTAAGCTGACCCTTCATTACTACTTTGCCCTCATTTATCCATTAAAATTCAGTCAATGTTATTAACTCAATAAATGTTATTAAGTTTATTAATTAGGTGTGATGTAATTATTTTTCAATAATAAAATGTGATTTTTAGAAATGTGTGTCATATCCTTAAGGCTATGACACTAACCAATTAGAATGGAACTAAATGAACAGCAAATACACACACACACAGAGACCAAAAATTAGAAACTTTTTGTAAGCAATATTTAATTTCAGAGTGCCCTCCTAAAGCAGGGTTGACAAACTATGATATACCTGTCCCGCCATCTGCTTCTTTTATTGGAACACAGCCTCAGTCTTCCTTTAGGTATTGTCTATGGCTGCTTTGGTGCTACAATGGCAGAGTTGAAGAGCTGGGACAAACCAAATGGCCCACAAAGATATAAATACTTAACCATTTGGCTCCTTACAGAAAAAGTATGTTGATTCTGTCCTAAACCCTTCTAGTCAAAGTGTAGTCCATAGATCAGCAATGCAGTAGCATCACCTGGGAATTTCTTAGGAATTCAGAATCTCAGACACCACCCCAGACATGCTGAATCAGAATCTCTAACTTCAGCTAGATCTTTTGGTCATTCTAAAAGCCTTAAAGAAAATACAGTTATATGTGGTTTAATGACAGGGATACATTCTGAGAAATGTGTCATTAGGTGATTTCATCGTTGCGCAAACATCACTTAAACTAACATAGAAGGTATAGCCTACTACACACCTATTATTCCTAGGCTACAAACATGTACAGTATGTTACTGTACTGAATACTGTAGGCAATTGTAACACAATATTTGTGTGTCAACATATCTAATCACAGAAAAAGTACAATAAAAATACATAAATTAATGTCATTTATTATCATGTATATACTACATATAATTGTATATGCTATGCTTTTATAGGACTGGCAGAGTAGGACTGTTTACATCACCACAAACCTGTAATGTGTTGCACTGTACCATTATGACACATACTACATGACTAGGTGATAGGAATTTATCCGCTCCATTATAATCTTATAGGACCACTGTTGTATATAGGCATACTTCGTTTTATTGAGCTTCACTTTATTGTGCTTCACAGATGTTGAGTTTTTTTTTTTACCAACTCTACCTCAAAATGGTTAGGACTTGTTTTTATTGAGATACTTGCTTTATTGGGGTGGTCTGGAACTGAACACATGATATCTCTGAGGTATGCCTGTAATATGGTCTGTTGTTGACAGAAATATGATTATGCAGTGTATGACTGTATGATGGTCACTATTTGGAAATATATAAATTTGCAAAACATTTCTACGTAGATTATCACTTTAGAAATCTATCTCAATTAACATGAACATGACAGTTACTGCAGTTTTAAATAACAAAAAGTTGAATACTTAATAAAACTTTTTTGTTTCATTGTATCATGTTCCTAAACAGATTTTATGATATCTTTAAATATGTATTTTAAAGTACCCTGTTCAGATGATATAAAATATTTTTAGAATGACGTGCCAGAGAATAAGATTAAAAGTATCGCATTCGCTAGTGTACCAGATTTTAAAGTAGTTTACACTTAGATGGAATGATGTATTTCAAATGCATACATACACAAACCATATACATACCTATGCATATAGATATATACAGACACAGGGTTTTATTACTCAAGGTAACTAATACATAAATAATTATGAAAATATGTGCTATGTGATTACTTTTGTAAAAATATAAATATCTGCATGTATATAGATTAAAAAAAAAAATCTAGCAGTATTACCCCCAGTCTGCTAACACTAGTTATTTATTTCAGTTATTTAAATTGAGACTTTGCAGCCTTTCACTTTCAACGTTATGTAATTCTGTGCTGCTTAATCGTGAGCATGTATTAATTCTATAATCATAGAAATATCGATAAGGAGAAATTTTAAACCACAGTGACTATCCTAGCTAATAAATTTCTAAATTATTAAAAAATAGAAAACGCTATTAAAATATAAAGTCATTAGTGATATGACCGTACTGACATCAAGATTTCATGATAAATCTGCGGTAAAGATTATCTGGATAAACATTTACTTTGATGTAAAAGGTGAGGAAAAAAGTGTAAATATGTATACTTAATGTTGAACTGTCATGTATTATTCTTAAAAATACATAGGAGCCGATGGTGAACATTTTGAGCATTTGCTCCACTGCCCCATTGGCCCTGTAATTTGTATTATGAATAAATATCAGTTAAAACACCCACTATTTTAATGAAACAAGTTGATTTATCAATCTACACGATAGTGAGCTTTGTAATAATGGAATTCAAAATTTCAACCTTAAGAGTTTCCTCAATTTAAAAAAGACTATTTTCCTTAGCATTGTATTTCATTTCCTAGCTATACATACTTCTCTGGTCCTACTTCCTTTTCTGCAGCATAAGGATGATGTACATGATCTGTTTAATCCCTCTGGATCTCAATTATGCAATTTATGCCTCCATATGTACACTAAAGTCTTTTACCTAAAATTGTTCCAACTAGAGATTTTAATTGAGTCACAATCCTGTGTTTTGCCAGTGCAACAGTAACTAACGTAATGACCTACGGGCACTGAAAGATCCTAAGGATAAGCAAAATTCTTTAAAATGAAATTACGTATCTATACATTTTAAATCTCTCTTATTGTACTACGATTCCCTGAAAACCAATCAGACAGAAATAAAGGGATATCTGGTTGGATGAAACTGCATATTAACCTATAGTTCTCTTTACTTACATATAGCAGTCACTTGGTTGCAAATTGAAGAATGTCAGACATGTTAATTTTTTATATACCAGCGTGTAGAGATAGAAAAATGTCTGAGGATATTCTACATGTGCTGGACACTACCTTGATTAAACAAAGTCCTTATTCACTAGGAAGTTAAAGCAAACAGTATAAAAGGTACAAGCAAAATGGAATTCCCAAACCTTTAAATTCCATAAGTCGGTTAAAAAAGGAATTTTTTTAAAAGAAAGTGACAGTTTTGTTGCCAAAAAGAAAGTCTGAAAACCACTACCATCTACTATCAGCATTATTTCACAAAAGAAAGAGCAACGGAATAAAATGTCAAGATAAATGACAGTTACCCAAGAAAAGATAACTGGCAAACAGTGGTAGGCCATGGTCAAAAGTCTAGCTTGAAAAAATCTCAATTAAGAAAAGAAAAGGAAAGAAAAGCTGTAGGACCATGTCTGCTTTATCATCTTATATATCTGTTGCTTTAACTAGTAAATTTAAACTTATTCCCTATGAGGGTACATATTGTTTTTATCCCAGTTTAGAAGGGAGGAAATTAAGGCTCAGAGAGATGCTGACTTGCTCAAAAGTTCTGCTGTACATAAAGTAGCCTGAATTCAGAAGCCACCTCTTATGATTTATAAGTCCTTTCTAATATACCATGCTGACTCTTATAAAGACAAAATAGCTGAATACACAGAAAGGGTTCCAAGCACAAAACTAGTAAGTGCTATCTTACAGGTATTTCTTATCAGTGCTGTTCTGTGCATATGGACACCTGCACCTTTTCAGAAGCCCACACATAACACATTGAAAATTAGCATAAGTAGACGTCATAGTGAACAGGTACAAACACTCACTAGCTGTGTTACTTTATAAAAACAACTCAGAAATCAAGAATAGTTAATAAGATTTCTTACAGTATTTTGTTACAACTATTTAAGTCTCCATTCTGAACAGTAATGGAATATATTTTATATGTATTTTAACCCTTAACTTCAAGAAGCCACAGTTTAGTTATTAACAGCGACAACATTGCAACTGATGGCTCCAGTCCCTAGATAATGAAACTTCATGATACTCAAATATAAAGGCCTAGTTCTTGACCTATCTCTTTTGTCAGTAGCTTTTCTCTTCTACTGCAATTAGCCATCTGGCCTCTGTTTCATTAGTCTTTGGCAAGAAAGAATCTGATCTGAACAAAAGGCAGCTTTCCAAAATCTGTATAAAAGAGTAGTAGAGACCATTTATTGCGTTGTATGTTAAATCTAGCATGCTTGGAAAAGAAACTTCTAATTTAAATACTAACTCGCCCACTTTTCTTGACCTCTGTGACTTATATTATTGCACAAGACCTTTAACTCCTTTTCCATAATATTACTATTCTATTTGTATTGTCTTCTTAATCTCCAATAATTAAAGCCCCCAATGTCAAGAACAAGTTAGAGAAAACCCTTTAATAGCAGAAAAATAAACTGAATGTTGAATAGAAAAATATCATAATACAGCAATGCCAATCCTAAATCCCGAATTTTCCAGAAAATTCATGTTAAATATTATCACTGTCTACTTCCTTTTTATAACACTCGTAACAACAAACACATTCACACACAAATGTAATGAAAATTTAAATATTTCAGCTTCTGATTACAACCAGAACACTTTACATGGGAAATAACACATCCAAGAGAATATCAGATCACATGTGTTAAATTTTAGTCTGTAAAATAGTTAACCAAAAACAGTTTACCTAAAAGCAATTCAAACAAAAACCAACTGTTCCCTTTTCTTTCTCACTTCTAATTTAGTTTGCAGATTTCAAACAGCATTGTAAGGCAATACAATTTTTTAAAAAACAAGCCTATATAGAAATAAATTTAAATTAGAAGCATGTGTTTTTTTAAATTGAGTGTTGCTATTTAGCAAATATCATTTGTTTGGAAGAAAGGAAGAAATGGAAAGGTGGATAACTCACAATAGTCCAGACTAAAAAGACCAAAAGCATGAGGAACGTAGCAGATAGCTCCTGATTAGTATATTAACTATGAAATACTATAGATTGCCAATCGAATTCTAAAGATTATGTATTATGCACGCTTTAGTGAAAAGATGCTACTCTTCACCCTACCACATTCTTAGAAATCATGACTTAACACCTGCATTTTGACAATGAACCCCACATCAAATAAGCCATAAATACATTTAAAAGCAGATACCAAATTTCTAACTTTTCTCACCATATAAAACAGTGAATTTATGCTTAGTTCTATAAATTGGCCACCCAACTATTCCTTCCTATTAGCTTCATTTTAGTAAATATACAAGTGTGATTATTTGAGGCACCTAAAACTAAAACTGACTTAAAACTAAAGAGTCGATTTATAATAAAAATGTAGTATTTTTGCTTGATTTCTGGTAATTCAAAATGGCTACTTGAGAGATGATTTTGAGGGCTTAGGTCTCTTTCAAATATTCCTATAGCAAAAACATATTCAAAATTGTTAAACTGAAAACAGAATTTGCTTAAGGTTGAGATAATTCTTTTTAAAATTCATCCTATCCTCAAAAAGACTCATCTTCAGCTGTAAAATTCAAGATGACAAATCTCTTACAACAGAAGTCAACAGAGGATTTATGAAGAAATAAAACATTCTCCAAAATTTACAACACTGTGACTGCAAGACATGCTATTTCTACAATATTTCTCAACAGGGCAAAACTATTTAAAATCGGTTTCTCAACAAGTGATTCAATAACCCAAGCTTTGAATTCAGATATCCATTCACCAGCAATCTTATTTTTACATAACCTTTGACCAGCATAAGATTAAAATTTGAAATTTCTAGTAGCACTTGATTTCTATAATATAGTTAACACCTATCTTTAATAACTGTAAATATAAGCACTGATTATTTTCCTCCTTGGAAATAAGTCACTGTGGGTATTTCCACTACAAAATAATAGTCCTAGCCCTACAAAGTTAACTTCTTGGCTTGAAAGTTATAGGAGAATATGCTATTAAATTTGAACTTTGATCTATATAATGAGCATTTTTTTACACCAGCAACAAGACTCTTATAATTACCACTATTGATTGAAATTAAGTGACATCTTTAATTTCTTTAAAAATGATGGTCCTTTACCTCTGAATCTACATAAAAGTACTATAAGATAGACAAATTTAATGACTTATTTCACTATTTTTCATACCATTGTTACTAAATATTTTGATTCTTAATTACAAGATTAATGAGCTTTTCTACACTTGCTTTTGCTAGACCCACCACTTATATTATCATTTTTTCACTAAATTTCTAGACTATAACACTTCTTCCCTAGGTGGAACCTATTAGAATCATTGAATGGAGGTTTTTTTAGCAAGCTGAGTAACTATAAAACCTGCAGCTACATCACTGCCCACTAGATGGGGCGTGTGCACAGGTAATGTGAAATGAGAGCGGTTTGAAGCAGAGAACAAAGACAAGATGTTAAGGTGAGATTTTGATTGGATTTGGCAAAATTGCATGGAGAAAACTGCCACATAGCAAAATCTCAGAGAGTGCCTTTAACTGTCAATAAAAAAGATGCTGTTTCAATTGGTGAAATTCCTCCTGCTGACTCATTTCATAATGCAGAGGAGATGGGTTAGATAGGAAAAATGAAGCTTCAAGGCACATCTCCTATCCATACCTAACTTTCCCCCCAATCAGGAGGACTTAAATAAAAGTTCTAGTACTGCCACGAGCCCAGCCAATAGAAAAAACTCCAAGATTCTTTCAAGTTCTGGGTTCTCTCTGAATGTAGTATCTTTGCATGAGTAAGTCACATACTTAGATGTATTAACTCTTAGAAACTATACTTAAAGGAGATCATCACAATGTGAAATACTGATTACATACACACTGGTATGTTTGCCTGCTTGGAAATCTTTGACCAAACCCAATGAATAACATGAGAAAACTAATGAGAAGTGAACTGGATATGCTGATTAAGTAGTGTAGCAGAGCAGGACAATAAATTTAAAGTAGTGAGAAGTGGAAAATACCTAGATAGGTACTCCAAGGACTCTAAAGTTGCTGCCTCTGCCTCTTGTTTTTTAACACTGCAACAGATTTTCAGAAACAACTAAGAAAATAATTTATAAGTATAAAGGATCCAAATATACACACAAAAAGAGTGCTTCCTAATAAAAGTTTGTATATGTGACTCTGCCGTGTACCTTTTAACTCAGCAAAGTTTGCAAAGTCAACATGACAACTATTTTTTCTTAAAAATCTGCTATGTGAAGTCCATTAAGTACTTGTCTGAAAACATACCTTGCAAAGTTCTTTAACTATCTTGTATTTCCTAAAGGTCTTGTACTTATGTAAATAAGTGTAAGTTTCTAAGTTATATCTGTTATGGATTATGTTTGCCTCCCTACCCCTCAATTCATGTCAAAACCTTACCTTCCAATGTGATAGTATTAGGAGGTGGGGTCTTTAGGAAGTAATTAGGATTAGATGAGGTCAGGAGAACAGAGCCCTCAGAATGAGAGCCTTGCTTCCTCTGTCTACTCTACGACTTGTGAAGATATAGTAAGAAGGCCATCTGCAATCCAGAAGATAATCCTCACCAGAACCTGACCATGGTTGCTCAATCCTGGACCTCTAGTCTTGAGAACTATAATAAATTTGTTGTTTATAAGCCACCTGGTACTTTGTTATGGCAGTCTGAATTAAGATAATATCTAACAAATATAGGAGAAATATGAAAACTAAAATGAACACATGGATTTTATTTCTAATCTCCACTCCTCTACTAAATTATTGATCCAAATTGCTGATTTCATTAAATGCTTCATCTAATATTCTCTAAATATTAATAAATGTTATTTTTTCTTCCCTTGGTAGTTTATGTTTCCAGAGAAACACAATTGATAGCCACAGTTAGCAGTCTTCTCAACTTTTTTCCATTTCTAATTAGTTTGTTAAAGTAGCCCACTATTTTAAAGGAAAGCATAAGATTGCTTTTTAAACAAACCAATTAAACATAATTATTTTACTCTTCATGTTTGATATTCATGAAGCCAGAATTAGGGAATATTTTTAATAACAATCCTAACCTTTGGAAAAATAAAGAGAAAACCTTCTTCATTTTATGATGTGCTAATTATCTTGCCGTTTTTTAGTTTCTAATTAGTTAAATAGATCCCTATTTAATACATTTGCTTAGAATGTAGCTATCATTTACATTAGATTTCCCTTTAAAAAATAAGTTTATATATATGATTGTATTTAAAGCATATTTAAAATATTAAAAATCCAAAAGAAACAATAGAAATATGTCTCAAAATAATGTTAAACAAAAATTAATTACAAAAAAAGAAAAAATGAAAAAAATGAATAAAAAATTACAAAACAATATGTCTATAGTGATTCCAATTTCACTTTTTAAAATATGCAAAGAATGGAAAACTATACATCAAGATGCTGGCAGTCATTATCTCTGACTATGAGTTTTTCTATTATTTTTCTGTTTTTTAAATTTTCAGCAAAGAGCTTACATTACTTTTATATAGTCAGGGAAAATATTTGTATTAAAATCAGTTTATTTTAGGTAATAAATGAATATATAACCTCTTATAAAAATATTTTTATAAAAGTGTGATGCTGTAGATTAATAAATATATCAATCTGATTTCTTAGAAAATAAAGCTTGAAGATTTCAACTTTCTCAAAAGGTTGAGAAGTTGTTTCCCTGTACAAGCACTCACTCTACTGGTGACATAGAGAATATACTTCTGACATTTCTGAAGTCATTGCATTATTTTCTACAAGCACTAGAGGGCACGGTTTTCACTATAAAAATTTCACCAATTATCACTATATTATATGCCATTTTTTGGTCTGGTTTCTGTTACTATGTAATCAACTATCATTCTATTTATCATATGCCTTTTTTGGACTGTGCTTATATAAACATAATAATTTTAAATTGCAGTTTGACTCCTGAGATATATAATAGCTAATTTATCATACAATTTATCACTACTTTTATTTTGAAAGGAATTCAAATATATATGTGCGTGCATACATATTTCAAAACTATTTTCTAGGATGTATTAACAAACATGTCATCTAAGTTTCTGATCTGACACTATCTCATATTAAAATTAAATGACTATTAAACACATTGAAAATTGAGGTTCATCATTACTGGTTCTAGTTTAATAAAAAGGGAAAAGATAATTTTAAGAAATTATTTAAATGCCCTCAGAATTCCACGTCTTTAAGAGAACACTGAAATGCTTTTCTCTAACTCCAAAAGCTTCCAACATCTATAAGGCTTACGAATTCTGGTGGTGATGGAAGAAAACTGAGAGGGAAAAGACATTACAGATGTAAGAGAAGCAACAGTAAAGTCATGACATCTCAAAACTAGATGGGATTTTTTAGGGTTGCCAAGGTAGTAATGTGATATGTGACTACAGTGTAGGGTACACCAGAGAAACAGCTGAAGCTGAAAAAGTAGAGTAGAGTAAAAGCTGGGGGAGGACTGTTGAGCTATACTTGGGAGATGGACTTTATTTTAAAAAACAGAAAAGTCACTGAAGACTTTTAAACAAGGTAGGACAGGAAGTATCATTAATATTAAACGTCGTTATTTACAGAGTTCCTCTCAACAGATTTTCTTATTTGATCTCCACAAGCTGTCTAGGTGGGCTAGAGCTGGTAGTTGACAACTATAATAGAATACATTAATCTGATAACATACATATCTTTAACAATTAATTTTCTACTCTTCATCTTTTCCCCACCCCACCTCAGTTTGTAGTATAATGCAGAGGTCTTAGATGCTTTTATTTGGAAACTTATATTTAAAACCTGAGCTTTCCTGGCATAAATAAACTAAATTAGAAAATTGCCTACTGAAACTTTTGAAACACAGATAATAGAGACTGCTATGAAATGAATCTCATCTGGTCTAGACATATAAATTGAGTACCATAAATGCTTGCTAATTATTACACAAACTTTAAATATGAGGGGAAAGTCCAATCCAATTATTAAGCTGTTATAAATCTCACCATTTATACATGACTCTAGTAAAACTTACACAATGCTGATATCGATTTAGCCTTCATAAACTGTTTTAAATGAAATTCCATCTCCAAAGGACAAATAGCCACCTTACTTCTTGGATCATTTCTGGAATTTCAATTTTTTAAAAACCATTACATTATCTATATATGAAGTTTAAAATATTCTTCTCCATATATCTAAAGGCTGAGCCAAGCTAAAAACCTTACGTCACTGTATTTTATAAAGACTGGGGCCTCAACATATCTCCTAAATAAGCAGCCTCTTGCTTCTATTTATTTTAGCATTTTTGTCAGTTAGAATGGGTTAAAAAAGAGACAAGAAGAAACAAGTATACTTACTTGAATCTGGCAGGTGAAAGGGGAGTAGGAGGAAACATTCCTGGTTCAAAAGAATCAAAGTAAGTCACTGTCCAAGAAAAGCTGCAGCAGGAGAATCCGGCAATTAGGGATATTATAAGTAGAGTCCAGAATCCTTAATGGGAAGAGGGGAAAAAACTCAAATTATTAACACCAAAGCAATTTAAATTAAACCAGTATCCTCATGTTCAGATCATGTGTATTTCTTAACTTCTGAATTATATATAAATGATAACAGATTTGAGCTTAGTATATGCTAGCCCATGTAGAAGTGTAAAGTAAAACTAGAAATCCTACCACTGAATATTTTAATTCAATTATAATTTAATATGTAGAAAAGAGATCAAATTCAACTTAAGAATCTAACTCATGTTCAGTTTTATAAAATCCAACTATAGAAAAAAATGGTTAAAAAACTTCACTGTTAAAAAGCCTTAACATCTTTCATTTGACTTTGTGAATTAGCCTTCTTTTATTACTTTGCACTAAGTGGTTCCTTTCTTTCCATACCTCGCACTTTTGACATATGAGTCAATTTTAGAGTGTCTACTCTTTACACCTTTTGTATGAACATGATAAACTTAATATGTTTCTTTAACATTGCTCAGTATATGAACAAAAGTTAACTCCTAATTTATAAATGGGTTAGGATCCAAAATTTTATTTTCAGTTAGGATCAAAAATTTTATTTTGATCTGCATTTTCTCAAATAAATCAAGCCAAAGCATGATACTATATGGAGGGAAAAGAAGGAGAAAGGGTTGACAAATGGAAGGATGAAGGAAATAGACACAGTTAACAACAGAGGGAATAAATTAATTTGAAGGTGTTTAAAAACACAAACTGCCTCCTTATGAGTTTACTAGGCCACCACTACTTGTCCCAGTAGCACAAGAAGGCAAGGTTGAGAAGACTACAGTAGAGAATAACTTATGAATTACCAAATTTCCTGGCTGCACAAAATTGCACAACCAAAGATGCATTTTAGCAAGAAGCACATAGGAAATAAATGCACTGGACTATTTATAAACCATTTGAAGCCCACTAACAGACTGATAAAACTGCTAGAAGAAAACTCAGCGCAATGAAGCATGAAGAAAAACTGTGGCAAAGTATTTTTTGAAAGATTAATTTTTTTTCTCCAGATAGTTCCTTTCCTTTACCCACTTTTAAAGAGATAATGTATTTCACATTCATTGCCCCAGAAGGATGTGGCAAAGAAGAAAGAAGAACTAGCCTGAATGCCTCTTCAGTTTTCATGTTACAAAATAATTAAGGGAACTAGGAGGATATATATATAAGCAGGAGGTTGATAAGCACAAAATGTTTTGAATAGACAGCAAGAACGAGTTGACTGGGTTATAGATAAAATGTGCAAAACAGTGAGAAAGAGAATAAGGGATTTCTCTAAAGGTGACAGAGTTCTCTGGTTTGAAGAATGCAGGTTATTTGTGTGTGTTTACACTTGTGTGTATATATAGGGAGAGGATAGTTCTGCTAGGTTTGCCTGGCAGCCATCAAGAAAAGGTACCCCAACACTAGACAGGGATAATAGCTGTGTACAGCATCTTGGCAGGTGGGCCCAGTGCCAAACTTGTAGATGCCTCTGTCCTGAGTGGGTCATAGAAACAGCAGATGGCTGGAAGGTGCTATATCTGAAAGGCCATCCTAACCAGGATGCAAGATGTTTTAGCAGTAACTCATTTCAGCAAATGAGTACTAGATTACAACCCTATCCCAGTATCCTGGCACAGTGCCAGCCTCTACAACTTTAACCCGACCTAGCACTGGGTAAACTGAAACTTTAAAGACTGAGGTACAACCTTCCTGCCAACTCAGTGAGACAGGGGACCATCATAGAAACTATAAGATTGCTTAGTGTACAACCACAACTTAAGGGTGACTACGGTGCCAAATAGCTATTATTTGTTATTATTTAGATGAATACCTCTAAAGAAGAAAAAGAACTGACAAGTCTACTTTGAGTTTAACGTAATACATAAGTCTGCAGAACAAAGATGGTAATTAAAAAATGAATATCTGTTTGAGTACTGTGGAATGAAGGAAACTTCTAAGTATCTAAAAATGAGAAAGACACAAAATAACATTAAAAAGTAACAAAACGTGAGGCTTTCTAAAGTCTATCAGGCTTTTTCACTCAGGTGCTTTAATACAACGTCTATCAAATTTAAGACAAAAGCATTATTGAGTTTTCAAAAATGACTACTATTATACAATCTAAGTGCTTGCCTCACTTTGGACATTTTATATTCATTTGAACTAATCAAGTCACACCACTGATAATAGTCAGGTCACAATGATAGGGCTAAAACAGTACATTGTAATGTACTAGAAGTGCTAATGCTTCTGAAAATAATTCAATTCATTTATGAACAAGCAAAAAGCCACAGAAGCTGACAACTCTCAATAATTAAACTGTAACAAGACTGTGAGCTAAAAATTCAACTAATGTTTTGTAAACCCTTTTATCAAGAGTTAACATAATTTTTAAAAGGTAAAAAAGCATGTAAAAATTAAAGTCTTCGTTCCCCAATTCACCAATTCCACTCCTAAAAGCAATCAGCTAAGCGTTTGTTGTACATCTTTTCTAACTTATAAATGTCTAAGTAACATAGAATATATGGAGCTAACTGTGAACAAATAATACATAAAGATGTATATATATATTTAGTTTATTTTCCACAAATGTGATTCTCATCAGAAAAATTGTCCTATTCTACACTTTGCTTTTTTCACACAATATTGGGGACCTTTAATATCAGTACATATAGCCACAATTCCATTGCATATTTTTATTATTTCAGTTTTTCACTATAAAAACAATGTAGCAAATAACATTTTTGTACTTAATTATGTGGTTGCATAAGGATATCTGTAACAAATTTCTGGAGAACTGCTATGTCCAAGAATATAAGCCTTTAAATAAGTGCATACATTCTTCTTTCTTCTCTATAGTTCGATTTTCATCAATTGATAAAGTGATGAAAATTCACATTTTCCACCAATTGAAGTCTCTTGGACTCAGTGTTTTCACCCAAAGCAAAGATGAGAGTAGGTGGGAAACTCCTACTCCAATTCTTTTGTTGGAGTTTTGTATTCTTTTATTTGGTATATTTTGTTTGGTATATTCCATTTTTCAAAATAAGTGATTTTGGTTTCAAAGTATAGTTAGTTTTCTAAAAATATGCTGGCAGCTTTCAGTATTTCTATAAAAGCTTCCAGCAAAGAGAGATTATTATGTGTTCTAAATATTTTCATTTTATTTAACAATTTCAAGTTTAAAGGGATGAGGTGACTTTCAGAAGTTTTATTAAGTCCACAATGTGGGGGCAGAAGCTTACATATAGCATATGTAAGCAGAAATAACCGGGAAAAGAAAACAAAAACAAAAACCTCCTATATTCCCATACTGGGAAAAATTTCTTATTAAAACATTGTTATACAACCAATTATACATCTTCATAAAAATTATTCCTACCATAATAATGGGACTAAATGTGACAGCACACTGATAATTTCCAAGTCTAATTTTAGAGTGACTGACATTTGAAATGTTTAAATAAACTAGTATACTATGAAATACAATGCAGTAATGAAAAAGAATGAGGTACATCTATGTATAGTAATACAGAATCAACTCTAAGACATTTCAGTGGAGCAGCAGAAAATGTATGATTCCAATTGTTTTTTCTACAACAGTGACTAAACTACATATTTTAAATCATCATGTCTATATGTAAATGAACACAAAAACATCTGAAAATATACACAAGTAGACTACTGGCAACCTTTAACTGTTGGATTTTTTTCCTAGTGAAACTATATTACTTATATAATTAATTTATGAAAATTACAAATGAAAATTAAATTAACATTTCACTAATTTTAAAAGCTGTAAAACCTATAACCAGCTGACTACTAACGAAAGTTTAGATGTACTCATGCATGAAACTGATCAGTAATTTTTGAATGTTTATGCAAGCAAATTTTTCTAACTTTATCAGATTCTAAAGTAGTCTAACTTAGGAGGATGATAGAAATATAAATAATTTAGTGTTCTCTCTAAACTAAATCACATTCTATCAATAGCCCAAGTCTTCAAATCCTTTGAGCACTGTGTTTCTCTACATGTCAACACAGAAAGCTGGACAGCCTTGGATCTTCAAACTTATTATCTCTAAGTGCAGAATCAGAGGAAAGGGGTCTTTCCTCCCCTGCCAGCCACCTGACCACACAGTGGGTGCATACTAGATACATTAGTAAAGGTCTCCACCCAACTGTCTGCAACCTGCAAGACAACATGTAGCAATTCTATACCCCTTTCTGCTGAAAAAAAAAAAATAAGTGGAAGAGGACATTCTGACAGATGAAGTTACTGAAACTTGAATAATAAATAACATCTGTAGTTTTCAACCATGTTAAATCATCAAATTCACATGGGAAACTTTTAAAAAACTTTTATTATGGCCAATTTCAAAAATACATGAAAGTAGAGGAAGAGTACAACAAAACCCCATGTACCCCATCACTCATGTTTGAATAATTAACTCACGGCAAATCTTATTAAACCTATATTCTCCTCTGAAGTTTATAATCTTCATTTTACTAGGGAAAACTGTCATCACTGTCATCTGGATCCAACTTAAGTCTGTGATGAATAATTTACAGAAGAATAAAAAGATGGTGAAAAAAACTTTGTTAGAAAGTTTAACAAGTAACAGCAAATGCAAATTTTTATTCTGAATTTCCCTTGTTTTAAAGCTATACTACTAGTAAGACTAAAGTAAAAAATATGACAAAATTTAGAAAAGGATATGTTCTTTGAGTGCAAATAATTGCTTGCTTCATGCTTACACATCAATCTGAAACATAATCATCTTATAAATACTGATAATTGGTTACAGCTTATCATTAGTTTTGCCTTTCCTTTTTGTACTTGCATTACCAAAACATAATACTTGAAGGAAGTTTTTAAATCTTTCATAACTTATTTTGATAAAGAGAGGGCAATCACCCGCTTTCCTCCATAATTTGCAAATCACTTTCATTTTTAGATTTATAAAAAATCTGAATGATCAAATGATTTTTTTTTCATTTCTTTTCGATCATCTGCCTTTAGCATCTATCCACTAACAAACAATAGCAAATTAATTAGGCCACACGGGCATCATAAAAGATGAAAATACTGTCATATATCCTTTGAGCATAAGGGGAAAGTTCGTGTTTCTGTCGTTAAGACCTTTGTGCTGAATGACTGACTGGAGGAAAATACTATATTTTTCCGAAAAGAGCCAGGTAGTAAATAATTTCAGCTTTGCTTGACATAAGGTCTCTGTCACAATTATTTTATTCCTTTTAGCATAATTGATGAGCAATATTAAAATGATTCCTAATACAATAAAATAGCAAAATGTTATGAAATGTTTAATTTGATAACAATAGTCTTAGACTAAGTATTTTCTGCTAAAGGCAATTCTATTTTCCTTATGTACTTATTTCGGGTTTGCCTTAAATAAAAGATCATTTTATTACATCTTATATTAAGACTAGGAAAAAAATGCAAAAATTGAAAATAGGACTAAAGCATAAAATGTGACAAAATTTAGAAAATGTGAAAGATGCAAAAGCCAATGTGTATAAATGAAGCAATACACTGTTGTATGTAATTAGTGTAATCAATTTGGCTAGAGAATAACCTTTATGAGGAATGACTGGAATGTGATTTTAACTAAATAAATTTGTTTTATTTTATGAATCTCTCTGAAAAACAGGCTTACGGTAGAGTTCTCAAACTAGCTGACAGTATCAATAATACCTCTCTGGTTAGACTGCCTCACTAGTAAATATAAGCATTACAATAGCCTAATTCTATTAGACATTAGGATCAATTAACCCCCCAAATGCACGGATACCATGTTCATTAAGAATCTTTGGGGGGAAAAAAACTATAAATAGGGCTTCCTCAAATATTTCCGTCAGAGAAACAAAAATGACAAGACAATGGCAGTCTTAGCACCTTTGGAAATTAGGTTTCTTAACCGGCCTTTCGGTTTATATATTGTTTCTTATTAGTATGTTGGCAATTAGTCAACTCTGAAGGATTTTTACTCTTAACCCATTTTTAAAAAATGAGATTCTGGCCCTACAAAGGTACTTCTCCAACTGTGGTGCATCAGCATTACCTAAAAAAAAGGAAGATTACTGGGCCCCACCCTGGGCTGAAAGGAAATCTAGAGGTGCTTTTCCTAAGAAAGTCTAAGTGATTCTTACACATACCAAGGAAAATCATTACTATAATCTGCTCTTACTGAGCTGTACCAATTTTAGACTAGAATTAAATTGTGATAAAAAAAAAAATTTGCAGTATGTAAAATTTTTATCTGTCTAGAGAGAACTCTTTCGTGGTAGAGTAGTTACTGTGCTCACATTATTTGTTTCTAAAGACTAACTACTTTCAAAGAATTGTGGCAGTTTGCAATAAAATTTAAACATGAGTCATTAAAATACAGAGATAACATGTATGGTGAATAGTTAATTGTGACAAAAAAAACAATGGATAATACACAAAACAATCAAATAATACATTTAGCTATGAGGTTTCCAGTAAATAAGGTAAAATTAATACAATAAAATACAACAAAGTCAGTATCATCTGCTAAAAGGCCACATTCTGCTTTTTCTGCACAATGAACAAATTCAAGTTTTTATTAAAGATTCTGGTTTCTTTATGTGAAAACTTTTATATTTACTATAAAAAGGTAAGGATATAATTTCACAGGCATTTCCTATGGTGTAAGCTAATGCACAATCTTTCTGATATCTAAGTTAATCAACCCAGGGCTGATTTGCATGCAAGTCAAAGATTTAGAAACAACTGGTCTATTCTTTACAACTATCAGCTGTCTCAAGTGCATTTTTAACCAGAGGCAAGTTGTCAATTCAAAACATTATTCTGTGAAGACATTAATTTGTATTTTTCTCCCAACAGGTGAGCATTCCAGCTTAGAACAATATAAGTGCAAGTGTTACCTCAGTCACCTCAACCTTGTAAAAGCTTAATCATTTTGGCACTGCATCTGTGAAACAGATTTTTAAGATTCCTATTATCTTGCTAGAGAAAAACATTCCCTATCACACCTGTTATAATGTGTATTTGCTATAAATTAAACTAACTTTAAAATTAACCCCCAGGACATTAATGCAACTGATTGAATTAGGCCATTAGGTAATGTTGAAGATATTCTCCATTTGGCCACTGGAGCATTGGTTCAAAAAAAAAAAAAGGATCTTTTTTGAGGCATTTGTTTAGTGATGCTTTTGATTTTTGCCCTAAAGATATAGCAGTTTCTCTTGACTCCTCAGAATGTTCCTGAATCTTGAAAGTGAATTCATGTCATTAGCAAAGACTTAAATAATGATCTTCCTGTTTGCTGTCAAGTAAGTACAACTAAAAGCAACACGACTAACTGGAAGTGGAAAACCAAGCAGGGCCATGACAAGTGCTATTCATTCTTTTCATAAATGTGAATTCGTGCCAACTTTTAAATAGCAAGTTAGAATTCATGCCTAGTTCATATGATTGTTTCTACTGCATCAAAGTTGACCTATCAATAAATGCTATAAAAGCCTCCAAATCTTGGCTGTTTTTAGAGATGAAACAGTATAATATACACTGATAAAATGAGTAACTAAAAAAATTCATATTTCCTTATGCAAGAAATTGAGAAGAGCACAGACAAGTTTTCAGGGAACTTTCTAATTTGTTTGTAACTTGAAGATAAAAGTTTCCCCTTCTGCAAAATCTGGTAGACTATACTTTGTATCATCATTAGGCCTTGAAGAGGTAGATTAAATAGTTCGCTAAGACTGGGGGAAGGGGTAACATGCAAGATAGGATCGCAACCATTTTTTTTCCAATTCAGAGTGAGTACTCAAATAACTTACAGCAAATAGGATAAATATACCAAAGATCCGAACTCTTTAAAATCATTTTGGCAGAGAGAAATAAATGCAGTTTAAATAACCCCTGGTTTTTCACTAGAAACCTGTAAATATAGCATTCAACATTCTACAGAAACTCAGGTCTGACTCTTTCTTAGTCATCATTAACCTGTGCAAGTATGTCCAATGCTTTTTGCATTTTTTAAAAACCAAGTGGATTATAAGGAGATGTGAACTTAGTTTTGAGGTCTGCTTAAGACATTATCTTTGCTAAGTTTGTAAGGAAGTCTTTTTGTTTTTAATTTCCGGGAAGAGGTACAGGGAGACTTTTCCAGAAGGTAACTAGAAAATGTTAAGTATTCTCTGGGTCTCTGTCACATAGAGTTGTGTTCAAAACACATTCACTCCTACTTATTGTGTGGTATACATACATACATATACACACATACCCTACACGTGTAAAAAAAAATCTAATAACTTACTACACATATTTAACTGAAAAGAATAAGACTGAATCAATTGTATAAGGAACTATGTCAAGTAATTTATCCAAAATTTTGTATAGTTTAAACCTGATCTGGAAAACAAGTAAGCTCAAAATCAAATCAAGTGACAATTAAATCCATACCTAATAGTCCAGTGTCTATATCATCTTCATTCTTCAAATTCTCAGCATGTAACTCTGTAAATACAAAAAAGGGCTTGGGTAAAAAAGATGATTTTGTAATTTGAATGGTAGCTCAAAGGCTGGCAAGACATTGTAGAGTTGTGGAGAGTAATCTAGAGCAGCAGTTCCCAACCTTTTTTGGCACCAGGGACTGGTGCTCCTATGAGAATGAAATGCCTGATGATCTGAGGGTTGTTGTGAAGACTTTTTATGTAATGCAAATTACAGGACATATGAGTTTTGAATTCAGTTCCTTTCTCCATTCTACTAAATAGCACAGCTCAACGTCTTCTGCAATGGGCTTTCGGGTTTTGTGACTTTATGATAAAAAGACAATCAGAGCAAAAGAGAAACTACCTACAAGACAGAACTCTTAGAGATGCACGGAAAAGAAGAGGAGAGGGGAGTGATAGAGGAATGAAGAATTGGCACCCGTGTATTTAACATTGAGAGTTTACCGTTGTATGAATAAGTTAAACTTGCCAGTCTGCTTTCTGCATGAAAATTAAGCATGGTGAGCTGTAATAGGCCACCCGAAGCCATTAGTGGCTTGGAAGCAATGACAAAATAATAAAAACTGTTAATTAAACAGCTTTAATCCTATTTAGTAAAGTAAAACTAATACTTGAATGACAATGTTATGGGTTTTTTTCATACAACAAAGGTAGTTTTGTTCTAATTTTTCTTTTCAGTAAGTTGGCCAAAGTCACACACGAGTGAGAACTGAGATTTAAACTCAGGTCTGATTCCATTGTAACAGAAAATACCCAACCATACAACACATCCAAACAAGCTTTGGAAAACCTTTCAAGGAACATCTCTTTCTATTCCAATCTGGCCAATATGTCAACTTCAGACACAGGGGAAAAAAACCTATTAACCAGAGAAAGAATTGACCAGATCCTGCAATAGAACTTACCGCTACACTCGGTTGCAAAACTAATACAAAGCACAAATAAAAGCCTAAGTTTGGGCTGTGGGATGGAAATCCTGACCTTTGGGAATTATGTGTACAGAAGAACTGGTGGATAACACACCTTTAACCATTTGTGGATTAGTTTTTGAACACGTATAGCCTATTCTAATTATACACACTTTGCACTGTCTTCTAATGGCTTTTGTGCGTTTGAATTTTGCCAACATTTCACTTCAAGTGTTCTTTGACATTAAGATAACTGTAACTCCAGATCCTTTCTTAAAATGGGTCACCAGGGCCCTCCAGCTTTGAGAAAAGTGAGGACAAAGGAAAGAAAGGAAAGAAAGGTACAGTTGAGGACTCTGGGTGAAAGCGGCTACCAGCTTGCCGACCTTTGATGGGAAGAAGTGTGATGAAGGCTAGAGCCACATCCAGGCTCAACTTCATTCTGGACAGACTTTCAAGACCTGACCTGCAATACCTTTTACGATCAGATAGGCGATGGCGAGGAGGAAGGCGAGGAGGATGGCGAACAACAGCGAACAGAGAATTGAGAGGATTTGGACCGGCCACCGCCGAGCCTGGGATCGGTTGCGCGCATCCGCGGAGAATATGCCATTGCGCTTATCCGGCAGGACTGGGGACCCGTCCCCCTCCGGCGGGAGTAGCAGATCCTTTTTAGGCTCCGACGACGCCCCGGCCGAGAACTCTGCTCCCAGGTTGCGGGCTACCTGGTCGCATTCCTCCTCCTCGTCGACTTCCCCTTCACCCCAACTGTCCCCTTGAGTGAAGACGGAAAACCGTGGTCGAGAGAAAGGAACAGGGGTGCCGAGCCGGCGGCGCAGAAGAGCGGAGCGACTCCCACTCTCCACGAACGACATGGCGGGAAAGACAGTGAGACGCGCGGAGGTCGAGCGACTCCAACCCGCCCCGCCCCGCCCCCGCAGCAGCCAATCAGCGGCCAGGCCACCCTACGGCCTCCACCACACGGCCCCCACGCGCAGGGGTGCGCCAGGGCGCGCGGTGGGGCAAAGAAGGTGCTGTGAGGCCCAAGGAGAGGCTGAGCGCCCCTGGACTAGAGCACGACCTCTGGCGAGTAGGAAAGAAGGGGAGCAGGGAAGCTCGCGGAGAGAGGCAAGCCAAGGCTGAAGGCAGCCGAGTCTTTTCTCCCTACCGTGCTTCGTCTCGGCCAAAGACCTCCGCCACCGCCGCGTCACCTCCAGGCAAGAGCGCGCCCCGGCAACCCCAAAGCTGCATCTTCCTGACACCCGGTCCTAGCGCCCGCCCTTGCACCTGATTCACATTCCCAAACCTATTTGCTTTCTCCCTTGTCCTCCAGGCTCGCATTCTTCCCCGGCTTCCCTCACTAACGGCAGCTCACTGGCCGGTGCTCTCGCCTCGCCTTAAGTGCCCATTCCTCATTGCCTTTCGCCTTGTTCTCCCCGCCCCTACCACAACTTCCCTCCGCGCAGTTCGACACGCCTCCTTCCCCTACCCCTCCGCCCCGGCGCGCGCTCTCCAGCTGGTGCGTACGAAGCTCGAGCCCTCGCCTCAGGACCCCTCCTCTCGCCTTCTCCGACCCCTCCCCTTCGTCTCGAGCAACGCGCGCGCGCCTTTGGCCCCGGCCACCGCTAACGCTAGAAGCTGCTTACCCCACCCCACCCACCGTAACCCACCCCTCTACCCCGTGGCGGCCTCAGGTTTGTGGAGCGTACGAAACTTGGGCAGGGGAGGTGAGAGTGGCAGGCCCCCACTGCCCCACCCCCTACGGGGTGAGGCTGTCTAAGCTCGGGAAGCTGGGACACGGTTGTCTTCCCTTCCTGGGGGGAAGTTGGTGGAGTTTTTCCGGCAGAGGACTCGGCGCAGAAACTTCCTCCGTCCCCCTCCCCCCCCCATGCAGGCGACGCCGAGTGAGGCTGAGGCTGGGGGCGAATCGCCGCAGAGCTGCGTGTCGGCATCGCACTCTGATTGGACAGCGGGGAAGCCTGTTAGCTTATTGGCCCCGCTGATCCCGCCCCATAGCGCGGGGCAGCCTTTAACCTTTAGCCCAAGCGGGCGCCAGCCACTCAGATCGCTTCTTGTTGGTATATGCAGCGGCAGTGGCCGCCGGCGGAGCAGTCTGAGCCAGACGATGAGGCCGGGGACGGGAGCCGAACGTGGAGGCCTCATGGTGAGTGAAATGGAGAGCCATCCTCCTGCGCGGGGTGCTGGGGACGGGGAGCGGAGATTGTCCGGCTCAAGCCTCTGCTCCAGCTCTTGGGTCTCTGCTGACGGCTTCCTGAGGAGACGGCCCTCGGTAAGGGATCAGTGTGGCAGGGGGAAGGCGGCACAATGAAAAACGGAGTCAGAGACAGGAAGCTTTCTCCAAAAGGAGAAGATAAGAGTTGGACGAAGGAAGAGCTCGAGTTGGTGGGATATGTTACGGGGAGAGAAATGGAGGGCGGAGATGCACAAAGGAAGGATGTGGGACCCTGGAAGTTTCCAGTGGGCTTGGCTTAGAGGTGCTGGGCCTGGAGCGGGGTGAGCGTCTCCGAGATGTAGGCCCGATTTAGGAGGGAGAGGGAGGCGGAGACGAGATTCTGTAGGCTTTCGAAGAGGCTCCAAGATCTGTTTTCACCAGTAGTAGTAGTGTCTGTAGGGTGGACAGCTGGGAGAATTGCCAAGCGATAATTACCTGGTTTTGAGATCTGGAGCAGTGGACAGACAGATGAAGGAAGTAGTTGTCTTATAAAAGCATGTTAAAGTGGATGAATTAGTTGTTTGTATTTAGTGTTTGAATGACAGACCTCAGTTGGAATAAAAAGATTTTTTTTGGTAGAAGTAATTTTACTCGTATAAATATTATGTTTTTACTATATTTCTTAAGAGTGAGGTGTCTCTGGGTACCCATACTGTTTGTATTTTATAAGACCAGCTCTCATCTAAGTTAATTTGGTAAATTCAGCGTTTTAAGGCTTAAAATTAGTTTAGAAACATTTAAGAATAGCTTTGTAAAAACAATAGTTGTCTATCTAATATCTGTGATATAGACGATTGCGGTTTTCACATATATTTCTGAGTTTAGCAAGTAAGTAACTGATTAAGTCAGCATGCTTAAAACTAGCTGTTTAGTGATGATTTTAATTTTTTACATTTTGTTCAAGAATTTGGTTAGTTTAAAGCTCATTATAAATATTGGTGTAGCGTATTTTAAGACAAGAAAGTATAAACCCAATAATTAAGTCACACATTAGCCTAATAGTATATCACTGTACATAACTGGTTTGTTGAAATCAAATTTTTGAGAAGCATTTATTGTTACTTACTAATTTTTTAATTGTCTTTATCTTTCAGATGGGGCACCCTGGCATGCATTATGCCCCAATGGGAATGCACCCTATGGGTCAGAGAGCAAATATGCCTCCTGTACCTCATGGAATGATGCCGCAAATGATGCCCCCAATGGGAGGACCGCCAATGGGACAAGTAAGAATTGTTTTGTTTTGTTTTGTTTTTTAATTTTTGCTATGGTATTATTGTACCAAGATTTCAAAATCTGGGTCTGTACTTATAGTTATGTAAGGATTAGTTTATACCAAAATAATGTTTTCAAATAAGTGAAATTTGGAATCATGGTACTAACCATTTTGAGTATAATGAAAAGTCTTCTGTATAAAAGATCGACTTTCTACTGCAACAAAACTTTTTTTTTTTAACTTTAAAGTAACATTGTAAACGTAGATTTTTTTTTTAGTTTATTAACTTTTTCTCCCCAAGTATGTCAATTGAAGTTAATGTCCTAAGGGTAAATATTATCTGATAGATCAACATAATTTATGTCGGCGGACTATGTAAATGCATTGAAACTGAAAATTACAGTTGTTTAGGTTTTTGGCTTAGAATGACTTTTATTTCTGTAGTAGTTTCCTCGTGTGTGTGGGTGTGTGTGTGGTCGGGATGGAAGTGGGGAGATTCTACTCTAATTTGATTCTTTATAGGACAGTGCCATATAGGTAGTTTATTTTCCACTTACACTATTTTATTTAGTTTTTTTTTTTTAATGCTTATTGCTTCCGCACTCCTGCTTTTTGAGCTGTCCCTTCTATCTGCAGCATAAATTGTAAATGGACATTTTGTGGGAGTGATTTGGATTAAAAGATTTTAATGCTGACTCTGAATTCAATAGAGCTGAGTTCCTAGAGAAGCATTCAATAAAGGTAACAGTTTCAGTTACCGTGAATAATGTTATGCCCTGTTAGGCTCTATAATATTTCTTAGTAGAGCTGCTCTAACTAGATAATGATCTTTGAAAAATATCCTTTGAATATGCTTGTTCTTATTTCAAATTAGTTTGGTGGCTGGGTCCTTTCCATTTGTGTATCTCAATCACTAAAAATTTAGGCTAACAAAATATTTTGGAAAGCCAGTCTATCAAGTATGGTCTTTCTACTAGATAATACTGTTTATTTTGATAATCGTTTAAGCCTTGATGGTTTAAGTTACTGGTGAAATTGTAGTGGAGAAAGGAGCTTGCTCTGTGTTTCTCTTTTTACTTAAGAGTAGAAGGGCTTAATGTCAAGTGCTTTTATTTTTTAATTTGGAATATAGCCCTTAACTTTGTATAAAAACCTTTATTCAAAGGCATCAGGCCCAAACGATTTTGCTTATAGGAGTTTTTTAAATAACCATTTATTCTGTTAATCTAGAATGATGCAAGTTTTAAAACTCCTTAGGTGATGGAGAAACAACTCTGATTCCTCTTCTATTTCCTTCCATCTCTAAGCAGCAAGGAGCTCTACTTGTTTTCTTAGTAGAGCTGCTCTAACTAGATAATGAGCTTTAAAAAATATTTATTCTTTAAATGCTCTGGTTCTTATTTAAAATTAGTTTCTTTCCACAGAAAGATAAAATAAAACAATTTGCTACTGCCAGATGCTTCTCTCTTTTCTGGGGCCTTCTGTTTCCATTGGGCCAATCAAGGTAAGTTTGCAAGGGATTGACCTGCGTACCCTTGCTTTAATGGTGCTATTGCACTACAAAACCTGATACCAGCTAGTCATTTTTAGTAAAAATGCAGATTTTATTTTTTTAAATACTTTTGTGTGTCTTGTTGACATAAGCTGGTCACAGTTTGCTCTATGGCCCTTTCTTTTTAGCTATATCAGTGACCATCTTCTTATAAGGTTACTTGCTATTTGGTACACATCCATTCAACATTCCGGATTTTACCTTCTGTTTTTTTCCGACATTTTTCATAGACCAGTATTTGCCATGTGACTTTAAGTGTATGTAACTACTTAATAGAAGTCTGTCTCTTCCCATGGCTCCTGTTAGGATAATAAATGTTTTAGAAGTCCAACTCTGAGGGTCCCAAGAGAATCCCCATTGTTTTTCCTTAACATTAAATTATTTTTTTCCTACTTAATGTTTAACAAATATCGGGTCCAAATCTTGGTGAAACTAATTCTTATCTTAGCTTTGATGATAGACTGGGAAGGCATGGACAATTTACTCAAGCAATCCAGAAATCTAATTTAAAGCCCTGTAAACAGCTGCCTTAAAAATAAAAGTTGATAATTAGCAAATTGATTCTTTTTTCTCTGCATTCTCAGAAGTATTAATGAGCAATAAGTGATGAGAAGATAATGGGAAGAAGTAGGGTGCCTATATAATTGACTGCAGTAACACAAAGCTGGTAGATTTGGTTCTGCCATTTAATATTTTAAAAAATTAATTCATAAAGTCTATAGATATTGGAACTGAAGGTTATGGAACCTTCATGTATATTGCCTAGTTCATCTTAAGATCTTCTGGGACCAGCTGAAAACTAAAATTGTTGGCAGTCTTTTAAATGATTGTGGTCTTTGGAATGTTACTGAACATGACATGAAATTTTAAAATTTGTTTGTAAAATGATATGCAGACTGGACAAAAGTACAATCTATATGAGCTAGAGTTCATAAGTTTTCAGATGCAGCAAGTTAGATTAAAGAAGTATTATGTTCATTTTATTTATTTTTTAATTCAGGAGATAACCTAGAATACTCTTTTTAGATTTTAGGCTGAATCTGTTAGTAAAAAATATTTGAAGATGATCAAATGGAACATAATATGTCTTTCAAGTTTACTTAATTATCTTATAGGTTAACTCTGCCTCTTTCTTACTGTACATTAACTTTCTATGGGAAAGTCATGCTTCTGCTTTTACAGAATTATGGGATCTTAACAGTTGGAAGGGTCCTTACAGGTTGTATAAATTTTAAATAATTTGTGAGTTAAGTAATGGTTTATCACTGGTTAAAAAAATATTAATAATTTTTCTGTTTGGTGGTAATATTCAAAACTTTTCGGAAGAGATTTGCATTGACATAATTTATGTGTGAGGTCCTCTTCTTCCTCCATATGTATGGTAAATATTTTGCCTTTGAATTTTTTTACGTCTCATACTTTTGTTGTCCTTTCTACACAAAGGACATAGAAGTTCCTGCTATCTTTATCATGGATGATTTTGCCTTCACTTAAGCCCAAGAGAGCCCTCTTAGCTGGCCTTTTTTTCCTTTTCTTTTTTTAAATTCTTTATATTTTCCTTTTAAAATAAGAATACCGTAAAAGATTTAATGTCCCTTTCAGCTCTAGCAGCCTATGGTTCAATTCAGATCACTTGATAAGTAATATGTAAGATTTTATGGGTTGGCAGGGAAATAAAAGAACAGAATTTTTTAAAATAATACCTCCCTAATTCTAATTATTCAGTACTTATTTTTTGCTTTTGTTCAATAAATATAAATGAATAATTGCTTTATACAGATGAGTTTGATTTTCTTATTCTTTTGAGGTAAGGCAGCCTTTTGTAGATCTTATTTTATTTCTATTCCTGCTGCCATCTGAGCCCAAGTCATTACATCCCATGCCTTGGATCTCTTAACTTTTGAGTTGGTTTTCTTACTTCAAGTTTGCCCCACAAAAAGTCTCTTAGATTTCAGCATGTCATCTTGCCCAAGAACTTCAATGTTTTTCTGTGCTTATGGCATAATATTCAAATTCTACAGCTTAACTTTGATGGATAATATAATTCAAAGCACAGTTCTGAGCTGCATGTCTTCATATTCTCTTAATTTGAACCCAGGCTGGTCTTTACATGGTATTTCGAGTGATTGTATTAGTTTATGACCGAGCTCATGTTGTTGTTCTTACCCCTCTGCCCCCACCTCCATGAACTTAACCTCAGTTCTACCATTTCAAGTCCTCCCTTCTCTAGGAGATCCTCAGCAAGAACTTTGCCCAGCATATATCTCCCCTTCAAATTATTAAAATAAAATTCTATGTAATCTGCGTATAACTCTTTACCGTTTCACTCATTTTGGCACTTAGTTATTGACTTGTTTTGCTTATGGTTTATTTGCTTTGTCTTCCCAACAAATAATAGGTTGTAAGCTCTTAGAGAGCAGGGGCTGTGTTCTGTACTTGTAAAGAATTTTATGGGTGCTGAGCACAGTTCTTGGCACACTATGGGTGCTCAGTAAAATACTTGTTGAATGAATGAAACAAACACACAGATACTCTTTCTTATAATATAAGCCAGTCCGTGGATGTTACATGTGACTGTTTAAGTGATTACTTATATAACTTTACATTGTTATACTTACTCTTGTTTTCCTCCTTATTGTTGCTTTTTCATTTGACAAAAATGGAAGATGAATCAGTTGAAAATAATTTTTGGTGAATAAAGCAAACGTTCATTTTCACTAGTTTTAAATTACAAGCAGATGTATTTTTTATCTGCATGTCTTCATTGATGATCATCTCTTTAAAGATTTTTCCATAACCTAGGGAAAAATGTTGCTTTGGAATATAGGCCTTCCAGAGAAATCCAAAATATTTTTATCTTAGATTATCTGACTGCTTTGACAAATTGGTTTGTTACTGTTGCTTTTGAATTAGCCTTAATTTTGAGTATTTACAGACTCCATGTCATTGAATTGGATATTAGCCAGTGACAAATTTTTTTTTAGGTTATATGCGCATAATTGTTTCTAGGTAACCTTCTGTTTGCATTTACATTACCCACGCAAGTACTTTTTTAGAGAAAAAAGATTGACCCAGTCCTTATGTGTTTGTAAGTTTTGGGCTGTGTATGTAGTTAATTTCGATAGTTTCTACTAATGATACTAGAAGATAAATTTATTTTCATTTTCTTTACCAGTTAATTTCAATATAAACTTATCTACAGCCATGGCACCCTGAACACTCCCAATCCTGTCTGATCTTAGAAGCTAAGCAGGGATGGGCCTGGTTAGTTCTTGAATGGGAGATCACCTAGAAATACCTGGTGCTGTAGGCATTAAAAAAACAATAATAAAATAGGAGAGTAATTTAAATTAAATATATATATATGTAAATACACATATATATATAAACTCACCTATTCTAAAACTTCAGTGTTTCTAAGTATGGGGAGTATTTGAAGAATCTAAGACCATGTAAGCTTAGAAGAATGAACTGTACCCCTTCCCCCACCTCTTTGACAGTCATAGCACACAATGTTTTCTAAAGATTCTGAGAAGTCTTTCAGAAACCTTTTAAAACTCTTTTTACTTAGTATTTCTAGGTTTTATTTGACCATTTCCACCC
>NW_024354875.1:17941500-17948689 GCF_902729225.1 Pteropus medius | reverse complement strand
CATTTTGTATCAAGAAAGTTACTACTTCCTTGAATGATGATTCTTCACTAACTTCAAGGTCATCGTGTATTTGTGATTATATATTTGTTGAATACAATAAAAAATTACTCCCCTTTTCTTTATACAGAAACAAGGATTGGTCATAAAGTTGTCTACTACAAGTGTTTGAGTTTCTGCTATGGCTATGTAACTGTCCTCTGCACCAGTAATACATAAATGCGACATGCTCTTTTTTCCTAAAGATGCCCACAATTGAGAAGAAACTAAAATGAGAGTTTCATATAGACAAATAGATAATGATTTAGATGTAATGGATATAATACTGAATCTGGGTTAAAAGACTTGGAGAAAAGGATAGTAATAGTCTTGTATTCCTCTGTACTTGTGTCCAAAAGAAGCCTTAATGACTTTTTAGAGTTACTTTTAAAGTCTTTATATGACTTGAGACACTACTATTAATCTTCAGTGTGTTTAGAGCTTCTTAAAAATAAAATGGTACGATTCATTTTTATTCAGTTCTGTTTCTAAGGTTTTTGTGTCACATATCCATACCCAGTGGTTTTCTCTGTATTTCCTGTACTCTCACTTAAGAAGTTAGTTTGGGATTAAGTAAGAGGCAGTGAGCTAAATATCACTAAATTATTTACTTGTCTTTTTCACATGTTTTTCTTTTTTAAATTTATTAGTTTCAAGTATACAGTACATTGGTTAAACATTTATATAGTTTATAAAACGATCTCCCGTGATTGCTCTTTCTCGCCTCTGGCTCTACATCTAGCCATTACATTACTACTAACTGCATTCCCTATGCTGTGCTCTCCATCCCCGTGACCATCTATCAACTACTAATTTGTACTTTAACCCTTTGCCCCTTTCTCCAAGCCCTCTTGACCCCCTACCCCCTGGCCGTCACTAGATTGTCCTCTATATTTTAGTACGTTTTTGATTAGTGTATTCTTTTTGTTTTTTAGATTCCACATATAAGTGAAATCATATGGTATTTATCTTTGTCTGACTTATTTCACTCAGCATGATAACCTTTAGGTCCATGCATATTGTTGTGAATGGTAGGATTTCATTTTTTTTAACAGCTGAGTAATATTTCATTGTATATATGAACCATAACTTCGTTATCCAGTCATCTGTTGATGGGCATTTAGGTTGCTTCCATATCTTGGCTATTGCAAATTGTGCTTGCCATGAACATAGGGGTGCATAGATCTTTACGAATTATTGTTTTGATTTTCTTTGAATAAATACTCAAGTTCAATTGCTGGGTCAAAAGGTATAGCCATTTTTAATTTTTTAAGAAACCTCCAGACTGTTTTCCATAGTGGCCGTACAAATTTGCAATCCCACCAACAGTGTTTGAGGATTCCCTTTTCTCCACATCCTTGCCAACACTTAGGGTTTTTTTGTTTGTTTGTTTGTTTTAAGGTTTCAGGGAATGGGACTGTGATAACCTAATCTGTGTTAGAAAGGCTCTTATCTCAGTGTTTGTATATAACTTTGAGAAATTCTTATATCCTATTGAATTTGATTCTCCTGACTTTGAAAAGTGGGTTGGCTAGATGGATGTCCAACTTACAGATAGAAATAGTAAGACCCAGAGAATTAAATGAATTGTGACATTGCAGAGCCAGCACTAAGCTGATGTTTAACCTGGGATTGACTTTTCGTTACGGGTTATTACATGTGTTATTCCTACTGAAGATGATTTTTTATAATACTAACTAGACGCCTTTAAATACAGCTGAAGGGAATAGATGAGACAAGGGGCAACAAAAGAGATAATTTCATTATATGAGTTGAAGGAGAGTAGTGGTAATAAAACAGCTATCATTCATTGAGCATTGCGCTTTTCTGTATTATCCCATTTGTTCCCTACAGCAATACTATCAGATGAGTACTATTTTTCTCTTGTGTTATGGGTGCAGAAATTGGGTTCCAAATAGTTTAAGTAAATTAGCCCAAGATCACATAGCCGGTAAGTGGCTAACCTGAGATAGGAATTCGAGCAGTCTTGACTCCAAAGTGTACTTTATAGCAGTGGTAGGCTGCTTTCTCTGTATAGCAGTATGAGATTTATGTCATTAAACTAATCTTCAAATCTGAAGGGAAAGTGTATACAGTTGACCCTTGAGCAACACAGGTTTGAACTGTATAAGTCTACTTAGCAATGTCTTTTTTTTCCAATAAGTACTGTAAATGTTTTTTCCTTATGTTTTTTTAACTTTTTTTCTAGCTTTATTGTGTAAGAATACAGTGTAAAATACATATGACACACAAAATATGTATTAATAGACTGTTTATGATATCGGTAAGGCTTCTGGTAAAGGCTTTTTTACCCTTCGTATTTATTTCTTAACAACTAAAAATTCTTTATTATGGCACATAACATATTTGCCAGAGTAGCTTACATGGAAAGTATGAAGCACTACGTGATTGTGATTTTAGTATTAGCTATTAGTAGTTGAATTTGGGAGTAGCCAAAAGTTAATTTTTTGCATTCATTCATAGATTCATAAGGTAAGTTAGTGGTGAAGAAGATAGTTTTTAAACACTATACTTAATAAGCTCTGTAGAGTGTGCTACTTTTCTTGTGGGATTTGACTTTAGCACATTTAAAAGTAACCAAGTAAAAATAGAGGAATCAAATTTTAAATAATTAATTTGCACCTGCAGGTTTGCAGCAAGAATGGTTTTTAACACAACAGCCAATTTTAAGAGTTAATATTTATACAAAAGATAAGTTAGGTTGTATGATTTCTTTCCTGCAGGAAAACTTCAGGAAACACTTAGGAAAAAAAGAAGCTTTGAAGTATCTACATGAAGGTGTTTACTTTTGTTTTCATATCCTAATAAAATCGGGCTAATTTAGTTTATATTTTGTACCACTAATGTGCTGTAGCATTGATAAGATTGCTTTTATTACTTACTGTATCTTTTAATTTTAAAAATACCTAGAGTGATAAATGAAGCATGCTTGTTTTTATCTAACATTAGAAACTCCAAACTGAGATGCTAAGAATGATTGTGCGGTGCTCCCTAGTTTTTATAGGTTACTTTTCTTCACACTGGTGATTCTTCTCAGATGATCTTGATAATTTAACTTTTATTATTGGAAGTATAGAAATATACATAAAAGTTGTTTAAATAATATATAGGTATACATATGTATATGTGTATCTACAGACAGGAATGGTTGGCCACTTTTGGATAACGTATATCAAATAGTACATCAGAATTATTTTTTGTTTTTAGAAGATGCCAAATTGTCCATAAAATTCAAAGGTGTAATATTTATGTCTCACATATACATTTTTTACCCTTCGTATTTATTTCTTAACAACTAAAAATTCTTTATTATGGCACATAACATATTTGCCAAAGTAGCTTACATGGAAAGTATGAAGCACTACGTGATTGTGATTTTATAGTGTCCTTCACATTAAGCTTATATGAACTACCACTTTGTAATTTCAAGAATGATCTGGCTTATAGAATTTGTTGCATTATTGTAGCAACTGTGTTAAAATTTTCTCTAGCTATTTTGAAACAGTATCTCATTTCTTCGAACTTACAGTGTCATCAGTGGTGGGATACTCCATTGTATTATGTGCCCTAAGAAGGCTAAAATGAGAAGTCTGAAATACTCTACAAATAGAGCTGATACACCAGAGCGCTATTTATTCCGTACATGTAAAGCAAGAAATAAACCTACCATGCAAAAAAGGATAGCAAAGTAGCTTGAATGTCTATAAACTTTGGTTATTCAACAGAGGAAGGAAAAATCACTTCTGAGGATTTGAACCAGAAGCCACTTCTCATAAACTTGCATCCAGGATTTCCATGATCAGTGTGATATTAAAACAAAAATAATAACGTAGAAAAATTTAATGGTCTCAGATTGATGGTAGTGCCAAGTGACTGGCTTACTAAGTCAACACAAATCCTCTGAAAGAAATCAGTTTCAGTCAGACACGGGTTGAAACATGCATCTCTATATTATGTTTATTGTAGAATTAATGAAAAATAGAAATTGTATTATTTCCACAAAGTAGATTCTTCAAACTTTGGGAAACAAGCTTTTCTATGATGCTCAAGCCTCAGAAGAGCTGTTAATTTGTCAAATTCTTGAAGTAAATTTTCATAAAAAACAGTATCTTGCATATTTATGCTTTTCTTTGGTTTCATTTGAATAACATCACTGTTTTGCTTTTAAATTATATTAATGACCTATTAATTTTAGAATATTCAGTTGTTAAGAATCTTGCCAGTGTTTGTCAGGTTGAACAAGTTTAAGTAGTTGCCACTCAGAATTTAGAGATACTGAGCGAGAACCCAGTGCCATGAGTTCAAGTCTAAAGGCAGATTGAGATGTTTTAAAATTTGAGGTGTGGGAAGAACAATTGAGAATTCTGTCAAACTTTGTCCTTTAATGATTTTCAAATATTGTCTGCTGTGTCATTGGCATGGTCTCGTAAACTTTTGTTATATGTAAGCTTTTTTGTGCTTTGCTTTTTAAACAATTTGATCGCTGTATATCTTAAGAAATCAGTATTTCATTTTGAAATTACATTCATTTGTCCTGCTACTGTTTGGAAATGGTCTGTTTCATGATAGAATTTTTATCCCACTTAATACTTTTAATTCTTATGAGAATATACTTTGATTGTTTTTTCTCTTAAGTTTTCAAACTTCAATTTCTCAATTTAGCTTAGAATTGTAGTTTTGGGGTGTGTCGCTAGCTTTTGATTTTATAAATAGGCCATTTTAAATAGCAGGCTATTTCTCTCTTGTCCACCATACTTCTCCCCCATAATCAGTTACTTAGTTCTTAAAGAATTCAGACCTATTTTGCTATTACCCTAAAGCAAAATTAATTGTGAGGGTATGTCTGTTGGGGATGGGGAAGAGAGGGAACAAGCAAAGTTCTCATTTGACCACCCTAATTTTTTCCTTTAATGTGTAAATTCTATAATTCTGTTAGCTGGTGGTGGAGGCTTCTCAGTTCTTCGTTTTTCAAATTCTGTATCTTTGTTTTTTTAACTATTATTTGACCATGGATTCCAAGTTTTAGTCACATGTTTTCTGTCAAGTTCTTTTTTAGTGTTATTTAAACAGTTTATTGAATGTTTTGAGGAACAGAAAAAATCCTTTTTCTTTAATCCTTTAATGCTATTTGGTTTTAATGGTACTTTAGCCTAGTTTGTTTCATGACTTTCAGTAATAAAATTCAGTGTGTCTATTCTCCTCTACCTTTAGTAAACTTTATATGTTGCTATTGGCCAATATGCTTATTTCTTTTTTAGTTCCTAATTATTAGATCATTTATTTAACTTGAAACTGTTGAATAAGTGATCATCTATTTTAGTACCTATAATTATTGTATATAATTTTTACCTCCATGTGTATAGATTTGTTCATATTAAAATATACTGTGAAATTATACTAGTATAGATGAGCATAGGGTTAGAATCCTTCAGAAATTTATATTCATCGTCATGAAATTTGTTCATACTTAGGGACAATTCATAGATTTGGATGGCAGTCACTGGTAGACTAAAATTCAAAACTAATATTTTTTTTCTTAAGATATTCATGTATGTGCTTTATTAAGTTTTTCTTTACCAGAGAAGGCATAGATGATTTTTGTTTGAGAAGTTTGTTTTTATGTACTTTTTAAAAATCACTGAAATTTCAAGCACCTTTGATGTAGAATTTTTAGGACCCGATTGCTATACAGTTTATTTAATTTAGATATTAAAATCAAAGGCGAGAAATAATGAGGGAAAATTTCTTGCTCCAAAAAAGCGAGAAAAACATGAGGGTTTAGCTAAAATTAAAAAGAAATTAATATTCTTAAATTTAGATTACTAATAATATAATGGTCTAAACTTTTGAATTGTTAAAGTAATTTTGACTGAGCAAATAATTTGACATAAGTATTAAAATAGACTATAGATAAAGTACTTCATTCATTCAACAAGCACTTACTAAGCATACTATCCATATAGTAGAGTCCTCACTGGGTTTTAATCTTAAGTTGTACATACTAGCTTTAATAACCAGATTCTTCGAGTCATGTTAAGTGCTTTGGTCTTATATAGTAACTTTTTTTTTTACTTTTGTTCTAGATGCCTGGAATGATGTCTTCGGTAATGCCTGGAATGATGATGTCTCATATGTCTCAAGCTTCCATGCAGCCTGCCTTACCGGTAATCTTGTGAAAATAGCTTATTTTCTGTGATGTTTTGATTACTTTTGTATATGAAGTAATATATGTGTCATTTATAGGCAATCATGTTATCTTTTTAAGTGCCTCTGGAATACTATAATATAAGATGAGAACTACAGTGGACTCTTATTTTTAGTTTCTTGAATGATAGGCATTTAAATTTTTTCCTATATTTATAATATGTGAACATCTTTATTAAAATAATTATACATTAAACAAGACTAGAATATTAAAAAGCATAATTTGTCTTCCAGAGCATTTTATTAGTCTGCTAGCATTCTAATGTTAAAGAGTAGACATTTGTTTTAATGAATGTTAATTAAAAACTGATATAATGTGATTTAATACAAGATCCTAGATTTAGAAATCAGAAGGTTGCATTTGAAATCCATTATTTTTGAGACTTCAACTGTGGCATGTTACTTAGAAAATCCTTGAATTAACCTTATCACCCTTATTGGGTAGTATAGCAATATATAAATCATGATATTCAAATTTGTACAACTCTATAGCCTAGCAAGTGTAATGGACAACGTGGCTTACTCCACTGGGGTGGTAAGTTTGCAGTGTCTTATCCAGAATCCCTGGGACCAAATATATTTCAAGTCTTTTTTAATATTGTAAAGTAATACATTACATATATATTATGTAAAAATTTCCCATGGTGTCTTAGGCAGTGCCTTATAATTTCTAGCCCAGTATTTCTATAGCAAAATTTGTGGCTATTCCCTCTGAAGTGAGATAAATGAAGACTAAAGAGGTTGTGTCATTCAGGGCAGGTTTTGCAACTATAATGAGTTTTGGTGCCAAATGTGAAAAAACTTGTTTTTCAGAGCTCTTTGAATTTCAGAATTGTGGGTAAAAGGTTGTGTATATGTATATATAATTGATCATCACATAAATACAAGAATTTAAAGTACTTATAGCCCCTTTTTACTGATTTTTTTT